>NC_063217.1:14009687-14317977 GCF_020740725.1 Corvus hawaiiensis
TAATTGGAAGAGGAATATGGTCATAACTGTCACAGTCATTAATCCCAGTTACAATTGCCAACTGCTTAATGCAGTCAGTGGTTGTATTCAGGACAATTAGAGATGATGTCCATGGATAATCTATTGCCTGTTTTGGAGATGTGGTACCCTGTAGTGTAGTCCTTAACAACTTTAACATCAAGCTAGTGTAATGTCTCTAAGGATGTACAGAACTCTACAGTCCCTCCTTCCAGTTTTCATTTGGTCTCTCAGAGCTGCCTTATGGTGAAATCTCCTTCCAACATCTGCACCATTTTCAATTAACAAGCTTATAAATATTTTCTTCCAGCACTTGAGAGTTATTTGAAGGCGATTTAAGCCTGAAAATGTATTTATTTTCTCTTTATTGTCTTTTGCAGATGCCTACTAGATAATCCAGGAACATAACTGCTGATTTATAGAGCAATGCTGCACATTACTGGTCTGATTTATTGGGTAGCCTCTGTTTCATTAGTTCAGCAAAACAAGAATGGTATTTTTGGGACCAGAAGTGCCAAAAAACATTGCTCATCATCAAAAATCTAACCGGAGGAGCAAGTTGAATTACTGAGGTGCCAAAGTAGCAGGGTTATGTCATATCCTTTTTTATGGTCAACTCTTAGATTAGAGCCACCACAGAACTCCAAGGTTAGCGTTGGCTCACACTTGCATGTCTCTATGCCTGTCTCAAGGAGGCTTGAAGGTCTAACTGTAGGTTTGCCATTATTGTGACAGGTTCTGGAATTATGTCATGCTCCATTTTATCCATCCCCTGTTCAAACTATGAATAAGTAGCAAAATGTGGTACTCTTCATCAGCAAATCCTTTTTCTGTAGTTGTATGGATTATATTTGAGATTATAGATGTGATTATGTATGAATTCTCTATTTGCTAAAGAGGCTTGATTTGATTTGATGCTTTTTCAGGCTACCTTATTTTTCTGAGTTGCAGCCTTTAAATAAAAATCCTCTTTTATATCTTCATTAGTCATGATATCTAACATTCTTTATATGTACAAACCAGAAGCTTAATTTTAAAAAATAATTAGCATTATAGACATCAATCTTGCACTGAATTTGGTGCAAGTATCATGGTAGTATCATTCCTCAAGGAGATATAAAAACCCCACCCACAGTTATTATGTTAAACTTTTTAACTCATACTATAAGCTTTCTTCATAAAGCCCTAGAAATATTTTCTCACTTATCTTAATATTCCCTGTCTCACATTCTTAGTTTTTGTATCAGGTTTCTAAGAACACTGATTTCTTCACAATTTTATGCATTTATTTTAAACAGTAACCGGTTGGGGAGGGTGGCTTGTTTAAATACATGTATATCTCTCCATATAGTGATACATCTGGTCATCTGTATCTCTCTCTATAATGATATAACTATGCATCTATATCTCTCTCTATAATAACCATTGAGGGTTTTCGTCTCTATACAGTTGATTCAGTATTTTCTCTCATTTGCTTATTTACTAATGTTTTTAAGACTACAGTGTTTAAGCCAGTTTGTTTACGTTCTTACTCTTTCCTGCTTCAGTAAGAGCAGTAGGTGACTGCAAGACTGGTTTCATTGTCAGTCAAAACAACAGTAGCTATAATTTCTTTCTAAGCATTTATTTACTGCTTGTTTTGATGAGTCACATTCTCAAACATGTAAACGTGTTATTGAATTTCATGGGTAGATTAATTCATGTCTGTACTTCTCTATGTACTGGGGTGTGATCAGAAATTACAAAACTCCATGCATGTTTAATTTTTGAAAGATACCCTAAAGAAATTTGGAGGAGTTCAGTCTTTTTATCCCCATGTGACACTTGGGGGTACAATATATTTCTGTCATAAAGAGAATAGAAATAGTAAAAAAGGAGTTTTTCTGCTTAGCATTTTTTTGTATTTTAATGGGATTTTTTTCACTGTATTATTTTAGTTGGTCAAATCTCCACCATATGCAGAATAATTATTACCTGCATAAGTTATTTTTGAGACTTTCAACTTGAGATTTGGAGATATGTTTTGATGCACAGGATTAGTTGTCTCTGAGGCACTCTAATCAGGTACATTTCTAATTCCTAGAAGGATATGTGATTTCTTGGTGCAGTATTTTCAGAATTAAGATACCTGTCACTGCTCCTTTTTCTGGTGGTGTCTAACAACAGTTCAGGCATTCTTGGGGGTGACACAGGACCAGCAATGAAGTGATTTGTTCAAGTACATCAACAAGCCCATAGGAGAGGTAAACAATTGCCAGGATTCCTGTGCATAGAGTCCCAGTGATGAGATTGCACAGCCTGCTTTAAATTTGCATGTGTTACTATCAGTATTTTAAACCCTGAAACCAACCAATTCTTTTTTGAAGAATATTTGGCACAGATGTTAGTGTATGTTCTCAGGGAGGTGCAACAGATCCAGCAGTATGTGTTTATATTTGAGTTCCTGCCCATTAAGGGATTGTTCTGTAAAATTAACAACTCTCACACTCAAGATGCCAAGGCAGTTTTCCTTGCATAATAAATGCAAGTGTTTGCCAGAGAAATGGCAAAAGAAACTTTTAATTTTGTATAGCACACTAAGATGCAGGCTCACGGCTGTCTATACTAATTGTTGTCTGATGCTGTTCCAGCCCTAAGTGTCCTAGGAGAGAAAGTGAATAATCACCCCATACATACATGAGCCTGGTTTCAGGGTTTTGCTCTTGTACCAAACATCGGCAACCACTGTGCCCACCCCCCCTGGATGAGGCTGAAGCCCTACTGCAGAGAGGGGAGCTCATTTTTCAGACACTGCTTGCCAGTGTTGCCATCCATGTGTGTGAGCTACCTGCACTGCTCTGAGATGCTCCCTGCCAGCGTTGAGCACAGCTGGGGGAAATTTCCCTCTGTGTTCTCTGGTCACAGAACCAAAAGGGGATTTGCCCAATAATGCTTTTTTAATGACAAGTCCTGATGATCTGAGGCTCATGGAGGGACTGACAGATACTTGTGAAGTTTAAAAAGGCTGCAAAAAGACAGACATATAATTTTAAGAAATTGTGGTCCAAGTTCAGGGGTCTCAAAAGGACAAAGGATCAATAAAAATTTTGATTATTCTCTCAAAAACCTTGGGTAACTTGACAGAGCACTGTTCCCTCTTGTGCTTTTTCACTGCACATTTTGGGGAGCTTTGAACTCTGCTCTAATCCACATCCTTCATGCAATACTGACACTAAAACAATTGCCATTTTGAACGTAGGCAGAAGATGCACTGAGATGGCGTTTCAGCAGTTGTTTACTTGCCCTCAGCAGACAGCAGCACCCCCTGATCATTTTACCACCTAAGCCATAGCCATACATGGTACAGCCAAGGGACATGTATGGCAGCTCAGTCTTGATCCAGAGGCAGTAGTAGCCAAGGGGTGCAAATGCTGCCCAGGAGGGCAGGACTGCAGGCCTTGGCAAGTGATGTTGCCCTGCATGAAATTGGTTTCATCTCAGGAGATGCAATGGAAAGAGGAGACCACCTCACAGGGCAATCTGGACTCAAATGTTCAAGTATTTCCGATGTTCTTCCAGTTGATCATACCATCTGCATAGTCAAGGTCTGTGAAAGTCATCTGGCCAATTCATCTTCCAGAGCTTAGGTCACCTACTCACGTAGGTCAGCTACTGCCTCTGGCATGGCAAAATAATGGAAAAGGATGTAGGAGAGGGCTTCAGCTGCTTGTGATTCTTTTCCTGTCTTCTGCCTCTCTATTTCTGCCCTGTGGGAGAAGAAAATGACATTTAGCAAGAAACAAGCTTTCTGTGCCTTGTAGCAGCATGTGTGAGTTCTCCACAAAGATTACGCACGTGGTTTTTGGAACATGCTCTGCCTGTGTCATATTGAGGCCACAGCATATGATCATTCCCTTTCTGCTAAAGGGAAGTAAACAACCACACAAATACAAGAACTGCAATGCTGAGAAATGGCACGCAAGGATAATATAAGCAGAAATATTGTCCCAAGAGTGATTATTATTCAGGCCACTTACAAGAAATCTGCTACAAGTCCAGTGCGTAAATTATCTTCATTTACAGGAATGGCAGGCTGAGCTTTTAGAAAATAGCTCTGAACTAGGCTGCATTGTCATCTGTGGAAAAACCAGCTGGTGGACCTCAAATTTGGTATTTTAGTTTCCCACAGCATCAACATTTTGATTCTTCCTGATACTAATATATGCAATTCAGGTTTCATTTCTATGCTGAAAATAGAGAGTAAAGTGACATACAGGAAGCATCAGTTCATTGCCTTGAGACTTGCAAGGAAATTGTTTAAAAAGCAGTCTAACAAGGGATCTAGCTTTCATATCCCTCACATTATCTGAAGAAAATTCCCCTTAATTGATGAAATATTTGAATAAAACACGCTATTGGCAAGGCTCATAGTAATTTATAACTCCTGTCTCTCGAACAGGGACCCACAAGAGGAGGAATACTAGGCAGAAAATTTTGGTGTGTTTCAGAATAAAATTGCACTATAACAATATCTATCATTGAGAAGTTTTCTAGCCAAATCCACCCACAGTCCTATGAAAAGTCATGGATTAGATTTCAAAGGCTATAGAGACACCCTGACTAGACTGGACTTGAAAACAGGATGTAAGTCACGTAAAGGGAAAGACTCACATTGTGCTAATAACTTCCACTATTCTGAAATGATTTAGGTCAGACAGAGCTTATCTTTCACTGCTCAGAAGCATGCTAATCTCACCATTTGTATTTTGTGAATGTCAGATTCACAGATGTAACTGTGAACTAAAATACGGCCCTTGAATAAATTGAAATCCTGGACAATTCTACAGCATTTTTGCTGAGTGTTGCAGTATAATGAACCCTGTGAGTGTTGTTGATTCCAGAAGAATTGGGGCATTATAGAAAAAAAAATTAAGCTAACAGCCATACCGAAGAAAATAAGGACAAATTTATCTTGGATAACTCTGAAAAATCAGTTAATGCAAATGTTTAACCTTATGTGAAAAGACACTTACTACTGTCACGTAAATGGTGCTGTTTTAAGCAATGGCTAATCAATAGCTGTATTAACTTTCCAGAAGACAGAACCAGAATGGGTTCCAGATGGGCTGGGGGTAGGTGGTCTGGGAAAATAAAAGGCATCTTGAATTCCAGTTTAGAGGAACTGGTCTTGTTTGTTAACTGCATTAAATGCTGAAAATGTTTATTTATTGGTAAAGAATGATGTAGAAAGATTTGATTTGACGGCACTTCTCCAAGCAAGTTTTTAAAGAAAGGAAGAACATATATTTTAATTCTTGTCAAAGCTCAGAACAAAATGGACCCATTTAACTTTCTATTTTCCACTAAGGTTAAAATGGCACCTCTGCTCAGTTATTTACTTCTTTCTACACGAAATCTCCATTTCATCAAAATTCAAATGTGCCAACAAGTGAAAGAATTCAGTATTCATCACATGAAAAATTAAACTATAATGTAGACACATTCATGAAGGACTTCATCTATAAAACGTGAAGGCCATGGTACTCTAACTTCTACCTTGACTTTGTCATCTTTTGTTAGCAGAAATTGATATTTAGGTATAGACATTAGCCAGAAATGCCCATTCAAGTTTTTTTTTAACTTGCTGTTTTTATTAAAGCAGGTAATTATTTGGCAACAAAGGAGATGGTTGATGTTTCCAGCTGGCACTTTTAATAAAGCATTATAAGAGTAATGGAAGGACAGCTATTGGATCTGAAAATCTTTGCTGTTATTTTAGCAGGCTCCAGTACGGCTGTTAATGCATCACATCCTGCTGCTGCCAGGACAAGCCCATTTCCTGCCCGAAGTAACAAAGAAGTAGCTCAGGCATGATATAAATCTTATAAATGTTAGAATAATCTAGTATCAGCCTCTACAGTTTACATTTTATAATCATGATAAATATCATATATTGCCTCTTAAAAGTTGTATTGCTTTGTCAAGAACTCTTATCAATATGAAGTCTGTAGCTGCAAATCTCTGGGCAAAGGAACAACCTCCCTTCAGTGTTACATTCCTGGCCTCCACTGATCAACTGATCTCTGCTACAGCTGCCACTTGAGTTGTTGTGATGCTTATCTGGATCTTCTTGACCACTTCCCCACATACTGTGTTCTGTTTCTGCTTCATTTTGCACTACTTTTAGATTTGCTTTTCACTGTTTCAATCATCTGCAAATTTCATTTGCAAAAACCATCATGCTTGAGCCGTGTTTACTGGAGTTGGGGAGTAAACAAATGACTTGTTATATTAACTTCTCATTCCAGTTTCCTCTTTGGGGAAGTAACTGAAATCACTGTTTTACTTCCCACACCTCAATCAGTGACTTAAATTGAGGCAACTTTCCACAGCTGTGTCCTGACTGCAAATGTACATTTATTTGGCATTTTGTCCTCATCAAGAAGGTTTTCAATATTTAACCTTTTTTCAATAGAAATCCTAATTTCTTTTTCAAATGCACTGAAACTTCAGTTTAATCATTTGGACAGAATTATGGCTAGGGTTTGGTTCTATTCCAAACAAAATAGATTCCTCAGGCTCTATTCTTGCACAGGTCTGATGCACTGAATGCAACTGGTTGTTATTTACAGCTGGCTGACAGCTGTAATACATTTGTAGCCTTCACTATTGCAGTGTATCACTGGCAGGAAACTTTTAGCAAGTAGCATAGCTGGAGCCACAACAAAAAGGTTCAGTGATTCTGTTAACACTCAGTGCACTGCATCTCACCCCACAAGTTTGCTGGATGCTGCTCTGGGAACCCCCTCATGCGCTGATGGAGTAGGGCTGAGCAGCATCATCAGAGGCCACAGCACAGCAGGAAAACCAGAAAAACAGGAGAGGGCAGAGAACAAAAGCATGGGTTCAGACTGCCACTGTTCTCCAAAGAGCCTGGAGTGGAAGTAGGACACAGGTAGAGGTGCAGGCATGGAGCATCCTCCTGTCCCACTCTGCACCATTTCTCCTGCTGTTTTTCAACAGGGTTTGAGCTGGGACTCATTTGTAAAATTGTATTTATGCTACTCAATCTACAAGGTAAAACCCAGGAGGATCTGGCTGCATATTGACTGGATATGACCTTAATCCTTTCAAATATTTTCATATGATTAACATGCAGTGTATAATGTATTACTGTATTCTTCTTATGAACTACTGGAACTTTGCTTCATTTTTTTTCTTCAGTATAAAGCATATGAAGAATTTAGTCCTATTTAACTGTCTCTTTTCCAAGAAGTCTTTCTCATCTGATACAAAAAAGGTTTAACATGAAGAAAGTACTCAAACAGTAATGTTTCTTAGATTTTGTTTCTGTTCTGAGGTAGCTCATTCTACATTAAGAAATGTGAGACAATGTCATTTAAAGACAACACATTGGTTTTTTCTCTTTTCTTTTGTCCATTATCTTTCTTTTATATACCCCTGGTTGAGGCACATGCTCTGTTCTTTTGGTTATATGCTTAGTTCAGGTTGTAGTTCCACCTAAAATAAGATGCAATGGGAAGTTTTAGCTTGGTTTATACTTTTGTATGCTTTTAGTCTAACTTGAGCTGTAAGAACTGTTCCTTAATTAAAACGTAACAAGCTTTTTGTTGCATTCTAGCATTGTGAGCTTAGAGAGTAGTATATTTCCATTAGATATCTGAATTACATTTCCAATGCTGTTACTAAGTAGCTGTATTATTTAATGCTTATATGCACTTCTTTTAAACAGGTGACAGAATAAGTATTAAAATCATGACTGCTTACTGCAATTAACTCGGTAATGAGTATAATAATGATTACTGGATAGAAGGCATGAGAGGAATTCTTAATGCTTTCTAACAATTAACGAAAAAAGCGTGCTAAGCGGTATGAAGAAGTGACAACTGCTAGATATACCCTGGGGACTGCTGGGTGTCAGGCACAGCCCTCAGTGTGTTACACTAGCCCAGAGAGCTTCAGCTAATCATCAGAAGAAATATCTTTCTTGACTCATATGATCCTAGATCTCAAACTGACTTGAGCAGCTGTTGTGAAAAAAACTTATTACCAGCTGAATATCCCAAAACAAAATGGGACTGCTGGGACAAAATGTCCTCATTGAAAATTTCAGTTTCCTACCTTTAAGGGCAAAAGTTGTGTAATATTATCCAAAGGTTGATATCCTCTTTCACTTGATTTAGGTTAAGATAACTGGTGTGGAAAGTATTTATTTACAACTTCTCAAACAGCCAGGAGAGCTACACAGTTATAAATGTTTATAAAGGACATCAGTGAAAAAAAGAAAGAAAAGTGTGCTTTTTCCTTTTTATACCAAAATTAAAAAACAAACTAACAAACCCGTTAAGTCTACCTGCAATCAGACAGCCTGTTGTAGGCTCTATGCTGGCCTACACCATCAGAAACTTCTCTCTTCATCCACGTTTTATGTCAAAGGTTACATTTATCAGAAAAAAATTCCTTTATTGGTCTCTTTCTTGAAATTCTCCATCTCTAATATCATTGGAGATTGCTGCGACACTTCTCCCCTAAACTAAGGGCTTTCTCACCCCTTTCAACAGAGCTTATTTTGTCAGATACATCCTGCAATTGACTGTTCCATTATGTTGGCTATTAATGAAAAAGTAAACATTCTCCAGCCTGTACCTGGTGAGCTCTGAAGTTTGTGCATTTGACCAGAATCCTCAATACAAACATGCAAATGAGATTCACCCATGCAGTGCATCACGGCACTTGGCTGAGAACAGCGTGGGAGGCACCTCCTTTGGGGTGATATTTGCATTGTGATGACTGAACTCCAGATCCTATCTTTCAAAGGTGTGGCAATAACAATACAACTTCAAATGCAGCAAGCTCTAAGGCGTACATCAGGCAGAGTGCCTGATGAAGTAGATAACTAAAGAAATGGTGATGGGAGCTGCTTTATTGTCAGAATAGTCATACAGGAGGAAATGTAGAAGAAATAAGGTTTACTTTACTTCATCTGGAAGACTTTTCCTGAAACATATGAAGCCTTTTAGGGAGACAAACAAAATCCAGTCCACTCAGCAATGGGATGTCCTATCTAGAGCATATTCCATCTATGAAAGAATAAAGAGACAGTTTCACAGGTCAACCATTATTGCCAAGTATTGTACATTAAACAGGTAGAATCCAGTTATCTACGTACTCTGGAAGTGACTTTTTGTGTATGTTCAAGTGTCATTTTTTTAAACACTGTGGAAAAACTAGTGACCTTCATTGAGTCATTGGTTCTTCTTTGTCTCATATAATAGGCAGTTTCACAGTTCACTTTGCCATCTGATAGTTTTAATTTCACTGCTGAACTGTTAAACATTTCCAATGCATGCACACCATCACAACTGTTGCACTCTGTTTCACATTGGTTTGATAATAAATCACTGGGGTAATAAATCACACTGTCCTGTGGGAAAGTAGAAGCAGAATACAGAAAGATACAAACTACTCTTCAACGTACTTAACCTGAGGATTTGATAAAGGAAAACTCTTTACATAAAATGGCTGGATCTGGGAGCAAAAGGGAGAGGATGGCAAATCAGAAAGTGCTCCATCATTACAAAAGGTGAGGGAGGTGGTGGCCATGATGAAGTGACATTACTCAGACATTACTCCTCTGTAACTGGAAGAGAGGATGCTGGAGCAATTTCTGCTCTTCCTTTGTTCCCTAGTAGGGACTGTGTCTGTTATCTACACTTTATCTTGTGTTGTCACTGTGTACAGGATGGTTTACATACATTAGATACATCTCTGCTCTCTTTGCAATGCCCGGCTCCCCAAACCAGCTCTTCCCAAGGCTGCATTCCTGCACCGATGAGTCATTGACCTTCTGTGGTTTGTGTTTCCACCCAAGCTGGAGCCTCTGCTCTTGGCCTCTCTGGCACTCTTGGGGGCTTTGTGATGCTACTGTGAAAGCCAACAGGCTTCTGGCATGCAGTGACAGATCTTCAAAGGGCAGTAGTGTCCCAAAGCTCAATTTGCTAAGCTAATGCATAGCAAGCCCCAGTGCCTTAGCTCCCTGCACAGTCAGTGTAGAGAGATAAGCAGTCCAGAGAGACATTCAAAGTAGTGAAATTGGAATTTAATTCCTGAACCTGTTTCTGAAGGATCCCAGCTCTGACTGTTAATGCTAGAAGAAGCCCAAGATGTTAAGTCAGATGTTAAGGAGGTTATATCAGCCTTTGAATATACAGCCCACATCCATCATCCTCCACCTACTGCCTCCACAGCCTTGCAAAGGAAGTGTAATTGTCCTGAGGAACAATCAATGCAGGATTGCTGAGCAGCACTGCCAGGCTCTATGAGCAGTAAATCCTCCCCTAAACCAGTTCAGCCAAGAAACTGAATTCAATTACTGAAGATACAGAGAAACACTAATACTTGGAGGACACTTTATTCCCAGTAAAATCAAAGGAGTGAGTTTTACAGGCTTTTTGTCTTAACTGTTTTCAGTCATTGGTCGTTCTGCTGCTACTTCTGAAAGATAGTTTTGGTCAGACCTTCTCACTGAGCTTTTCTCACTTTATTCATAGCTTACTTTCCTAAAGAATACTTACACTGCTGTTCATTTCTGTGTTAGTTAATGAAATTCTTGTCTCTAAGCTTCTACCTTATCTAACATCAAAAGGGTGCCAAGCTTTTGATCAGTTCTTGTGGACTATAAAGTTGTTTTTTAGAGGGATAGTATGAATAAAGATATGCTAAGTATTCATATTATATAACATTTATAAAGTAATTATGCTGTTTTCTGAAATCTGAGCCAAGTATCAACGGGTAACTTAAATTCCCATATGCTAAAGCACCCCAAATGCCTTTGGATTTCTAAGTCGAAATCTTGTTTTATCACCTGTAACATTCCTTCTGCTTGTGTGGCATCAAACCCACTTTTATGTAAGAAATGCCTACTGCTGTATTTGATGGTAAAATCACTATCAATAACTTGTTATTTAATTCTAGTTTACAGACCCCTAGCAACAGCTGTTTGATGCTCCTCCTTTTTGGCAGGTGGAAGGTAATTTGTGTTGTGCATCAACCTAATGCACAATACAAACAAAATTTGTTAAGACAGAAGCACAAAATTACAGCAGCCTAAAAGTATAAAAATGACACATTAAGCCAATGGTCCTTCTAACCCACCAATCTGCAGCAACCACCAGCAGATGTCTTGTGCAGAATACAAAACCCAGGGATCATGTAGTGGTATTTTCAGAGAGTGATGCCCCTTAACTTAGTCCCCTGCGGATATTTCTTCTTGCATTTGCCCAACCACTTATTGAATCCATATACACTTTTTCATTGAACAACACTATCTCTAGAATTTTTATAGCTTACTTACTCATTGTGTGGAAGATCACCTCCTGTTGCTTCTTCTGCATCTGCTGCCTGCTTGCTTTATTTGAGTGTAATACTGCTGTCTCTTCAACTGTTGAAAATGCAATTGTTCTCATTTATTCTCTGTGTTGCTAATGGCTGCAGAGGCCTCCATTGTATTCCCTTCTCAGCAGTTTCTTTCTCGTGCTGGCACTTGCTCCTCACAGAGCTGGTCCTAACTTTGATCATCCCTGCTGCCCTTCTCTGAACCCAGTCCAGTCCCTGGAATAGAAGAGTCATCCCAGAATACCTAAGGTGCAGGCACATGGGGCTCATATAGGGAAAAAAATAATGTTTCCTGCTTTGCCCTCTATTCTTTTCTTTGTCATTTCTAGCATTTGATTTGTTTTTCTGACCTGAGCACTTGACAACCTAGTTGACATTGCAATAAAATTCTCAATTCCAGTAGCAGTCAGAGAGGCTATTATTTTATATATAAGATGTTCCTATGTGAATCATCTGCACTTTAATACTTTTCTCACTCCTGGTTTTGCTCCCAATACTCATGGTCTTTGTTCCAAATAATTCAGTGATGATTTTGAAAATCCTGTTTTGCTTCAGATCATTTTCAGCTGCTGCCTGCTTTGCATGTTGGAAGTACATATCCAATTATTTGATGTAAATCAAAGCTTCCAGGCTACTACTCAATTTAAATTCTCCTTCAAAGCCATGCCTTATTTGAATAGAAAAGGTTACTATCCCCCCTTTTTATGCAGAGACATATTTAATTCAACCAAGTTTTCATCATACAAGACAGTCCTAAGATTTCTACCTTAGACAATATGCAGTTCCTTTTTAAAAATAAATGTCCTTATACTTTTTTCCACAAAGAGATTTCCATAAGTGGTTTTTTTTTTTTGAAAGTTAGATCTATCATCTTTTATTCTATTTCCACTTTGGTTTCCTCATTGAAAATCCTTCATAACTATCTACTTTTCCTTCAGTAGCATGTGGATTCCATGTGGAATCTAGGTATCAAATTTCCCTATTTTCTTTATTCTTGCTTTTTACAAAACTTATGTCATCATCTGACAAAATGCACTTGGTCATGCTGCAATATTTTTTTAGATTCAGGAATCTGAGGCAATGCAGACCTGTATAACATTCTGTATTGACACTAATTCCCCTGTCATTGCCTCTCTTGTGCATTAACGCCTTAAGCATATGGATGTGCATATGTGCATGGATGTGCATCTCTTCTGTCAGTGTCACAGAGATGGAAATTGCAATAAAGGCTTTTCCCCTTTTTGTCCTGTCTTCTTCCATGACGAACACCTTCTGTTCTGACCAAAAATTCACCATTAACTGCTTGGGGATAGTACTAAACATTCATTAAAGAAACCTCCCTGGGGAAAAAGGCTGTCAACAATTTTGAAGGCAAAACACGTAGTATTCCAATAGGGAGAAGAGAAGAAAAAAGCAGATATTTTCTGTCCTGAGGTTGTGGATAAGAGTCAATGCACTGAAACAATATTATACCTGATTCAGATTGTATGTGCAATTACACACTAAAGAGGTAGTAAAAAGGCTTTTGAATTGATTTAATTTTTGTTATGACCATATCTCATTTCTATACTTGCAGTACTCCTGTGGAGGTGTACAGCACTACCAACTGAGTATATTTTTCCATTTAACTGTTTTCAGGCTTTCAGGACACTTAAAATTCTGATTGAAACAATCCCAAGAGAATTAATTTTGCTTTCTATTGAGTTTGTTTTTCCTCTTTGTGTTCTTGCAGTAGCATGGAGGAAAATATTGCAATGTGTGGGTGTTCTGTAGAGGCTTATTCATGAGTCAGTCTGCTCATTTTGCATCCAAGCATTCAGTTGCTAAAATCAGCAGACCCTATCCTGTATATGTCTAGACCTGATCTTGTATAACAGCTGATATGAGAACAAATAGAAATTTAAACAGTTTGTATAGATTCTTTAAAAAATCATTAGAATAAATTACCATGAATTCTAAACACAGAAACACATTTGGTAACTGACACTGATATGAATGGTTTCTTCTTTTGTGCTGACAGATATGATATTTGCATTAGAAGATTCTGTGTGTGTTTGCTGCTAGGAGGGACCAGAGGCCTTAGGAACTTTTGATCTTTTCCTCATGAAAGATAGTGTTAATTTAAGATCATACTGGGAGTATGAATAAACCACCAAATATGCTTTCTACTTGCAAAGGTTACGGTAACATTCGTGGAGATGAACATCAGCTGGAACCACATGAGGCTTCTATATTGACCCTTAGCACAGAAGTAAATTCCTCAGAGGAATTTACCATCCCAAGTTTTGGGTTACCTTCCTGGACTGACAGCTGACATAAATGGTCACTGATTTGGAGACAACAAAGCTGTGATGGTTTCTCACAGAAGGTCTCTCACCTGAAGTCTCATGTAGGTTTGTGAACTTGTGAGAATTATGGTTTCTTTTAGAAATGGTGTGCAAAGGTAATAGCTTGACTTCTCATCCTTTGTTATTCCTCATTTCAGAACTGGTGTGCCTGCCATGCAATGCCTGCTTCATATTCAGCTTTGCTTTACTCATATGCTGGCTGTCAGCTGTGCTTATCCTGCAGTTTGGAGTCTCTTCCTCTGATGCCTTCAGTTTTAACTTTTTTATTTTTCAAATCCTGTACTGCTTAGTGGGTAACTCTGAAGTTTCATGTGGCCTGTTAGCTGCTGTTCTCTCATGCTGGTTAGACATAGCAAACCTCTCTAGGTTTGCTCTTCAAGGACACCAGGCCCCAAAATGTGTAAACTAAAAGCCTCCAAAGGGGGACAAATTTGGTATAATTACATCATGAACTTAAGTTATAATTGGACAATTAACCCTGATATGCAAAGAACCAAACTTACAAAAGTGTGAAGAACTCAGGACCCAGGGTCCATCTTGGGTGTAGCCTTTGGCCTGCCCAGGGTGTACCTTTGAAGGCCCTTCAAATAAATACCTACTTTTGTTCTCTTATTTTTGTCTAGTCTCTGTTTTTAGTTGGCCATCTCAGGCATCACCTCTGTAGGTGGAGACTCAGACTCCCCCTCTGAACAGATTCATTAAATGATGAGTGATGGGGCTGCTAGCAGAGTGAACACTGGTGGTGCCTTACTTTTAAAAGTCACTTAGTTTTACATAACCTATGTAATAATCCAACTGACCATGCACTTTTAAGATAGATGTGTGCATGTCGGGGTAGTAAGAAAAAGCAGAGACAGTTCAATTGCTGCTGACTTCAAACCT
Organism: Corvus hawaiiensis; assembly: GCF_020740725.1. Classification (NCBI taxonomy): domain Eukaryota; kingdom Metazoa; phylum Chordata; class Aves; order Passeriformes; family Corvidae; genus Corvus; species Corvus hawaiiensis. The sequence goes on from NC_063217.1 coordinate 14,024,330, forward strand.
AGAAGGATGTCTATGAGAGGAAAGGGCTACACAAGACACTGGGCTGTTGGGCAGAGGGAAACAGCTGGAGGCAAGGATTTCCCTGGGTGGTCTGACAGGGCCACATAGTCTCACCCATGGGGTAGAACTCCCTTCAAGCCTATAGGTCTTCCCACTGCACTCTACAACATTGTGTACATACATCCATTTGGCCAACATCAAAGGTAATTGAAAACAAAGACAGGGAATAGAAATAGCCTCATGTTTATTTTCAAATGTTCAGTTTGTAGCAGGTTGGATCAAGAGAAATTAAGATCAGAGAGCTAAGGTAACTAAATGACACTTGCATAGCAGGTTGTTTCAGGTCTGTCTCTTTAAAATCTGCCTTTTGCTAGTGTGCTCTTTCATCAGTGGCCTATCCAGCACAGTGAGATTAAATGAGGATTTTGACCTGCTTCATCACTTCTGTAAACAAGGCAATTCAATGAGTTTCAGCTTGTTCATTGACATCTGGGGTTTGACCAAAGCCCAGTGAAAATCAATGGAAATACTTCCATCAGCTGCAGTGGATTTTGAATCCTGCCTTTGAAACTTGGAATAAAGATGACAGTGAGAAAGGAATTCACTTCTGAGCATAAAAAGAATGGATCATACATCCATAATTTGTTTTGATCAGTTAATGACTGACTTTTAAACACAGAATTGAACAGAGACATGATGATGTTTCTAATCATGTTATGAAGTGCCTAGAAAAATATTTGTTATAAAAAATTAGGAATATGAATTAAGTAAAGTTAATATTGGTAAAATTGCATTACAATGGAAAAGTGGAGCCATTTGCACTTCTTAATTTTAGTTCTGCAGAAATATAGCTAAAGGCACTAGCAATCTATGCAGCATTTTGTGTTATTGAATAGGTCAGTGATGGGGGTTGGGTAAGGGCTTTATAGTTCTGTTGGTAGCTGAAGAGGTAGATGGGGTCTTGGGGCGATTCAGACTTTTTTTTAAACATGAGTCCAAAAAACTCTCATTAATAATATGAAAACAGAGTATTAATTTGCTTCTAGAATAAAATGGATGTTTAAATCTACAAGTCTAAACTCAAGATCTTATGTAGAAGAATAGTTAAATTTAAGAACTTAATAAATTTAATCAGTTTAGCTCCAGGCCATGTTTTAGCAATAATAGTGCAGATTAAAATGCACTACAGTAAAGTAACAGGATAAGGAGTGTCTCCATTGGAATTTTACTGTGTTGGTTCCCTTTATGTTGAATAGTTTCCAGGAATGGAGATGAGGACTGTACTTCTTTTGAAAAAAATCTGCAGCTGCTAGGAAATGTATTCTAGTCTTGGAATTCTAACTTGACTAAATTCCCAGTTGGAAACCTCATTATTTTATGAAATTATTTACTGCAACTAAAAATATCACTAAGGATGCCTGTTGAGACACTAAATTGACTTCAAAAAGCCAAATAAGCTCATTAGGTGTATTCAAAAGATTACCTGCATCCATTATCTGCTAAAAGTAAATTAACTGACTTTTATTTAAAAATAGAAATCCTTTCTACAACAGTGCACATTTTTTCAGTGGTGATTACAAGACTAAACGTGTAAAAAAATTCAGAATACATCTATATCTAAGTCCTTCCCCACCACAAGCCGTTTTTATCTATTTCCTTCCAATGTAGCTTATAAAACCCTCAAAAAAATTGAGGTATATCAGTCCTTAAACAGAAGTCCCCATGGTGTTTAATATTCTGCCAGCACAGTTCTTCTCCCAACCTGAGTTGTTCTCTGAACTGTCCAGACTGATGCCATCAAACCAGTCATAGGCAGTTAAATGGTGAAGCCTAAGAGATTTTCCCAATTACTCGTGTAAGCTCCCACAGATCACCAGATATCTCTGGCCTTGTGAGACTCTCTATAGAACTAAAGAGGTTTAAAGCTCCCGAGGGAAGAGACTAACTTTAAGTATGTGGGGTGGAAAGTGGTTATACTAAAAAGGCTTATTTTTTAGCCTCATCTCAAGTGATTTATTACCATCCTTCTCTTCTGGACACATGTAAAATAAAAATATCTACAGATGTAGTGTATAGGGAGCAAGTGTGACTATTTATTAGATCTTATTTCTGATAAACAGTAGGGATGATAACCTGGAATTCATAGTATTCAGTGTGTTGTACCTGATGCTTACAAAGTTGTCTTTCAGATATGTGAGCACCCAAGGCTTTTTTGGCTCCATTTTGGAGCTGCTTGGTAATGTGATGCAATGTTTCCTCTCACTATGCTTATGACTGTGTCAGAAAATCAAGGAATTAGGTAAGATTTCTTTTGTGATTGCACAAATAGGAAACATTACCTCTTCGTTCCTTAGTATTAGATTGGAGAGAATGAATGATTAATGTAAAAGAGCAATGAGACTCTTTGAATGGAAGTGAAATGGTAGCTCACCACAAAGAGAGTTCAACAGACACTTGTGACTCATCAAAGTGGCATTTAAAATGCATTTATTGCTAAAGCTGCCATAGCAGCAGGAAACTTAAAAACCAAATGTCTTAAGTATGGAAAACTTGTGACTCTGCAGCATTTTCTAAAATTCACATTCTTTTGCATCAAAAGATAAATGGGGAAATAACTTCTAGAGTAATAGGCTTGCTGGAAGACTGTCCTAAAAACTACATTCTTCTCTTAAATTGTATGGGTGCAGCATTGACTCTCTTAACTATCAGATGTCAGAGATACTTTACAGCATCTACAGGCTTGGGAAAAAAAGTAAGCCAGGAGCTATAAAAAGTTTTAATCTTCTCATCTCTTTCTAAGACAAATTCAAGAAAATTAATTAAGAAATTAAAAGATGCCCCTTAAATGTGATTTTGATCCAAAATGAGGCAGTTTTGATACCACATCATGTCTCAGGGTTGTATTGAAGGGCTCATATTTCATAAAGCACATCTCATGCCATTCAGGGTGCTCTGTGATGACAGAGCAGCTCCAGTGCTTTGGGATGTTAAGCAGCAGAAAGAAAATGCTGTTCTCAGGCTTGATGGAAACACATATTTACTAATTCTAGAACATTGACAATGATTAAAAACATTTCCTTCTACTAATTCTTCACCTTTACTTCTTCAGGAATTATAGTCCATAGATACAAAAGTAAAACACAAGTGATAATGATGACTTGGATTTCTGAATTATTGGAGAAAAAAACCCCCCAAAACGGCCCCCAATTCCTATTTTGCCCTTCTTCATTATTCTAAAGAAAAGGCACTGATGGAGCAGTCTGGATTTGCATCATCACAGAATATTTTCGTTATTATGAAACTAAGATCCTTTTAGAAAAAGTCACACAGTAAAATTATTTTAAATAAAGAATGTCATTTAAGATCTCCATAGCTTTAACAGGGTTTAACTATGTACAGATTTAACAGGGATAGTTTTGTCTTTAATATCCTCATAGATGACAAAACAAAATTTCACAGAATGGGTAGTTATCTGAAAAACCTCTTGCAATAGTTGCAATACCTACAGAAGTCTAAGGCAACGAAATTTGAAATCTGAAAGGCCTGAAAATAGTATTAAGACATGTTAATGGTATTTGGCTAAGCACCATTTCTCTAATTTCTGTGTCAAATGCAACACTCTATCTCAGATTTCTCCTGCTGTATTGGTTTACAGGACACATCTTTACCATGAACACATTTTACTGCTTGACTAAGACTGTTATTCTATCCCTAGGTAGTTTCAAATATTTTCTAAGGAATAGCTATGAGCCACAAAAATAAATGATGAGGGACAACTGCTGACTGATAACTGGGTGTGGTTTTAAGCTAACTGATTGAATATTAATTTTTGCTTTCACTCACTTCGTATCTCCTCCCCATTTTCTTTTAGGCAGCTGTAAGGTACACTGGAATGCTCACCAGTCCCCACTGTCTTCCTTCCTGGGGGCTGCCACTGGAGATGTGCTGGCTGACAGCCGCAGGCCCCAGGCCCTTATCCCAGGGGCTTTTCTTAGCTCAGCCACCAGGAGGGAACACAGTGCCAGAAGGGTCTCTAGCTCACCTTTGGTCTCTTTCTTGCAGGTAAACATTGCTTGCTGACCTTCAAAAAGTGCCCAAGCTACCCCCAGATTAATGACTGCACACAGCCTGTCTGTTGAAAAGCCATTGCAGGAGTTCCAGTCTCCGCTGGCTCAATCTCGTTCCAGTTTCTGCCCTGACCACACTCTCAGCTGGCTCTTCTTTTCTTCATCTTGACTTTCATCTGTTGACCTGACTTCCCAGAGGATCAAGGCTTATGTGATTACACAACCCACAACCTTCACCCATATGCTTAAATCTATTTCCCAAATCGAACAACTTGATAAATGAGCTGAGGTCTATAGGAGAGTGTTTCCTGTAAGACTGTAAAATCTGGTTGCTTGCTGGAGGAGCCACTAACTTAACCCAAGTAGCCACACTTCATCGCCTGCTAGCAGCCCACCCAAACGCGTTCTGCTTGTTGACAGGCAGCACAGGCGCTGCCACGTAGCTCAGGAACACGGGGGCGAGGCTTTGGATGCCGTGCGCTTTGGGGCGGAGCAGAGGCACTATCTGTGGGGTGGTGAGGTCACCGACAAACGGGGATGCAGGTGGAAATACTAGAAATGCCGGCGCAAGAGAGGACAGAAAAACGCGAGAGACGTGTGTTTTCTCCTCCGCCAGGCTCCAAATGTGATTTCCCGAGGCAGGACGGGGCGGACGGGCCCGCAGCGGAGCCGGGGGGCGGAGCGGGGCAGCGGCCGCTGGAGGGCAGCAGAGACCGGCGAGCCGGGCGCGCCGAGCCCGCAGCGCCCGCACAGACGCGCATGCAGAAGCGAACATCGTCATGTAAAACCTCCTTCTGACCAGTCTCAATGGCTCTAATGCCCTCTAAGCCAGCAAAGCAGCAGGAGGAAGAGATCTGCTTATCAGCAGCAACCTGTATCTAAAGAAACCTGCACTTTGCTCAGCCACTTGAAGAGGGAATGTATCAAACAGCATCAAATGAACAGCTGCAGAAACGCAAAGCAGCGACTCAGCCGGTTCCTTCAAAGTCCAAGCCTGCAATATGCGAGGCTGGGAAACTCAGAACTGAAACTTCTGCTCTTGCTGTTTTAAATACTGACTATTGCCATTGTGTGCAGATTTTGGAAAACAAAGATTACATTTCTCTAAGTGCTCTGAATGCTTACAAAGTAGTATATTTTTACCCTGGAAGCCAAAATGTTCCACCCAACATAGTTTAGCTGTACAAAGTGCATTCCCTGAGTTCAGTAGACTGTACGATTGCATTATTGCAGCCTATGGAGTAAAAAAACATATCCACTTGGCTGTAGTTTTATCAACGTCCTGAAAGGGGGCAGGAGAAGCTGTTATATGAAGGTACTGCAATGGCTCAGAGAGAAATTCTGTTTGTCTCAAAAAAGCCCCCTTCTTCATTTTCAACTTGGGTTATCACCGCTGGGTTTTGGCTTTTTTTAGGTTTTCCAGTACATTGTTTTTTTTACTTTTTTGGGGGGAAAACTGGAAATGATATAGCTTTCCCTATAACTTTTCCAATTAATTGTTTTAATTAATTTTTCTAATTAATTGTATTAATTAATCATAAGCAGTATAATTTTCCACCCTGTCATTGTAGCCAGCATTTAGCAAGTGCTGGGAGGAAAGGGTTAAAACTGGAAGATTTGGTGAGGAGGAAATAGTTCTGCTCAGGATGTCAGTGTGGGCAAACTCCATTTATTATGCCCAGTGTTGCCCTCCACCTGCTTTGAGGCAGCAGGGTTCCTGTGCAGGGATAACACACTCTCAACACACAGACTTGAGCCTCCTGCTGGGAGAGGGAGAGGTCAGGAAAGCACAGCCTTGGGATAAACTGTGCATGTGTGAAGCCCTTTGATATACTGGGGCAGGCAGTGAGCCCCTGCCCATGCTCATGGTCTGCTAGGATGAACTAAGTCTGACAGAGCCCGTGTCCTCATGTGCCTCTATTTCCCAGGATGAACTAAGCCTGACAGAGCCTGTGTCTCTGCTGCATGGTGTTGTTTGTGAGGTAATGAAATAAATCCACCCTTTGCATTTCAGCTGGGGCTTGGTGATCACCCTGGTTACCTCTATGTGTCGATTCGGGTTTGCCACAAGCTGCTCTAGTGGGAACACAGTTTGGGAAAATTACTGAAACTTTAAGTTTCACTAAAACAGCTGTAACCAACCTTGATATGCTTCAATGATCTCACACCTGGGGGAGAGATATATTGCTGAAACTGGACACTAGGAATGCAGAATTTATGAACCACAAGGACATTTTGCAGAACCCTGAGATAAAGAAGAAACTGACAAAGTCATTTCAACAATTGTACTGAAACCCTCTGTATCTGGAAAAAAGGCAATAAAAAACCTAAAAATGTGGGCTAACTAGCATGAGAAGAGAGAAATCAATCAACAACCAGTAGAAGATAGAATAATAATTAATGAAGAGAATTATATAAATTAGAGCCAGTGAACATTAATTTCATTGTTTGCTGAAATGTACAAATAGTGAAAAATTTTGAAAGTTCTTATGCATGTTCAGGGAAAGATCTGGCATGCATCCAGTGCTGTAATAAAGTAATGCCTGCAATCTAACACTAAAAATAGTGTTAAAGAGTTTGATTTATGCCAACGTTTTTGGTGGCAGAAGGGCTTGTGAATTTAGTAACACACAAAGAAAAACTGTTCCAAGAGAAGCACATAGAGCACCTGATTTATCTTGTAGCTCATTTACTCACCCCCTTTATTTTCTTTTATTGTGAACCTTCTCTAAACACAGCTCTTTTAGTTTTGTAGTCCAGCTTCAAAGCTGAAGGGGCTGGGCTTGTTCAGCCTCAAGAAGAGACAACTGACAAGAGACCTCACCAATATCTCTAAGTATCTGAAGGGAAGCGTCATCAAGAGGATGCAGCCAGGCTCTTCCCGGTGGTGCCAAGCAATAGAACAAGAGGCAATGGAGAGAAATTAATGCACAGGAAATTGCACCTGAGTATTGAGGAAGAACTTCTTTACTGTGTAGGAGCAGTGGAACAGATTTCGCAGAGAGGTTCTGGAGTCTCCCTCATCAGAGATCTGCAAGAACCATCTGGATGCAATCCTGGGCAACATGCTCTGGGATGACCCTGCTTGAGCAGGGATGTGGGACCAGATGACCCAATGTGGTCCTTCCCAGTCTCACCCATTCTGTGATTCTGTGATTCTGTGATTCTGTGATTCTGTCTACCTGTGGTTCTCATGGATCCACAAGCAACAATCAGCATTTCATATCAGATAATCTTGTTAGAGGTTGGAAAGGAATGCAGGATGGCAACAGGACAAGCAGTGGCAACTGAGGAACCATGGTGAATTCCTGATATGAGGGTGTCCCACAGCATGTGACAGGACCAGTTTCATGGACAGCAGTGCTGCAAAGGATGCAGGAGGTTAAAGAAGCTTCTTGCTTGCATGCTGCTTTTGTTTGCCAATTAGCAGCTCTGCTACCAGCGTTTTCTACTTGGGTAACAAGCCTTGGCATTACTAAGTGCTGACCCTTCCTTTAGGACCCTCAGCAGGAAAGCTCACCAATGCCTAACCAGCACTTCGGGTGGCTGAGTCACAGGACAAATTGAGAGGGAACAAACGACCAAGCAAGAGCTGGGAATTCGGAGGTCACGAAAGACAGCTTGCAAATGGCAAACCAAAGGGGACAGATAAGGTGGAAACTGCAGGAGAGTTACTCCCTGTCTGGTGTACTAAGTCGGTTCAGGGCTGGAGCCTAAGTGAGAAAGAGGTGCTGTGATCTGATCTGATCAGGGCACACTCATGTCTGCAAAGAAGAGAGTGTTCATGTGACAAGGAAGGGAAATTGAGTCGCTTTGAACGCAAGGTTAGAAAATGCAGGGGAGGGACTGAATTTATGTAGCTGGAAAACACAGGAAGATGCAAATTGTCTCTCAAGCTTTCCATAACAAAGCTTTTTCTGGATGACATTGTTTAGTTTGGCCTTATTTAAATACTAAATAATCTATTTGCATTTGTTAGACGAAATTGCCATTCTAACCTCAGAGCTGTCTAGCTACATATATCTAAGAAAGAGAGGTAAAAGTGCTTAATCAGTGTTGAGTATCAGATAACTGATTCCATTTTACTGATGTGAAGTATACTTATTGCAGTCTGGACTTTTTCAGATACAGATAGATGAGCTGAAAAAACCTGTTGGCTAGCAAACTATTTCTCGAATTATTGTGTTAAATATTGTAATCTTGTATTTTAGGAATGTTTCTAATTTTTCTGGCTTTGAAGAAAACAATCTACTCAGTGTAGTTCACTTTTATGAAAATTTACAACAATTGGTTCTAACCAAGAGAGACCAGGAAATAAAGTATAGAATTACAAGAGTAAATATTTATTCATGTACATGAGGTGTTCCAGCCGAACTGGGTCACCCTGAATGCGGTTTTACACAGGGTTCTTATACCCTTCAACCACTCCAGTACAATATGATTTGACTGATAACTAAGACCCACACTACTGATTTCTAATCACAGTAAATTTTTTCCAGGCAGCTGTATTTCTGCAGCATTCTTGCTGCTTGTCTATTGATCCAGATGTCCCTGGGGTCAGTTTTGCCAGATAACACTGGAAGGGTTTCAAAGACATATTAGAGTGGCTAGAATTCAGGCTTTATCTGGGCTGTCCATGGGTGTCCTTTATCTTTCGTGGACAGTTCTATGCTTCCAAGAAGCAAAGTCCTTATTTCCAGGGCTGGGCTGTCCTTTAGTTTGTTTTACTTGAGTATGAACAAACCCAAAGTCTCCAGTAAAATTCCACTATTTCATTCCATTTCACTGTATTATGTGAGCTAATACACAGTAACAAAGTGAATATATATTCATATTACAAACACTGACTGATATAACAGTTAGGGAAGTAAATTGTCATAACACCCTGTAATAATTTTTGCAGAATAGCTGACACCAGTCAGTAATTGCAAATTGTCCCTGGTGGATTTCATTGGATCCACACACACAGCTTCCAGCTGTAACTGCTCACAATTACAATGATCACTCATAATTTTTAGTCCTTTGTTATATCAACAGTCCTCTTTTTTTTTTTTTCAGACAGAAGCTTACCTAGCTGTTCCTTATGTGAAAGTTGAGAGCAAAGTACCTTTGATCATCCTTTTTACCTTTCATTGAACCTTTTCCACTACTATTCTGTCTTTCCTGAGCTGAGGGAACTTAGAAACTCAAAGAGCTTTTAAAATGTGTAAAATCATGCATTTATACAGCAGTATTACACTGCTTTGTTCTCTGTTCTTTTTCAAATCTCAACATAAGGTTTACTTTTATGAACTTGATTAAGCACTGAAGTGAGATTTTCACAGAAACTTTTTCTCAGGCCAAGATTTTGCTCCTTTTGCACAGTACTAGTCAGCTTAGAGTTGATTTTTTATTTGAAGTCAGGATGTTTTTCCTAACTGTGCATCACTTTTATCTATCCAAAATCTAATCTGCCCTTTTACTGTCTAGTTATTCAGCTGCATAATGTCCTTTTGCAGATCTTTAGTGGGATTTTGCCCTTAGGTCCCTCAATAGCTTGGTATTAGAAGGCTGTCACTTGAGTGCCCAGCTCCCTTTTCAAGTGACTTGTATGTTGAACAGGTCCAAGCAGAGATTGATACAGCAGTGCACCCATCATCTATGCTATAAGGACCACACACTCACTCCATCTTTAACCAGCTGTTCATAACAAGATACTCGGTCTTATGCCATTACTGTTTAGCTTCTCTGACAGTCTTTCTCAAAAGCCTTCTAGAAATCCCAACAGACTCTATCAGCCAGAAGACCTTCTTCACAAGTTTAAAAATATTCAGTAAACTATGGTGTTCCAAATTGCCAATTAAGAGTGCGTTCTTACACTGCTGATCAAAAGATATAACAGACCCTTGAGGGCAACATCTCATTTTGGAACTGAAAAATCATAGTTGAGAGGATTCTTTCCCCCCAGACCTCCCTGTCTATAGCTTTCCCTTTTCTTTTTCCGTGACCTGAAGAGCCTATCCCAAAATCCAAGATCCCTGAAGATGTGTGTCCATGCCTAGACGAGATCAAGCACTCTCAAATCATTCCAGCAGAGAACAGATTGGAAAATGTAAGTTACTGGTTTTGCTTATCACACAAAATCCATACTAACAGAGCAATCAGCAACAGAGAGTTCAACTCTGAAGACATGTACCAAAAAGCTTCATTTCAAAGACCTCATCTGGCAAGACTTCTGGCCCTGCGTTAGATATGGTTTGCTTTTTAAGTGGAGTGATTTGATATTGAAGTGACATCAAAGGTACTTTATATGGCAAGATGCAGTCAGTCAAATCCTCTTTTTCTCCCTTCAAATTTTGCTAAGAACACCTTATTTCAAAAGACATCCGGATTTCATAGGAAGGATCTGAAAATACGCAACTAGTACACCATTGTAGTACTTCACTGAGCAATGCCCATGAAATGTATGCCCACACCATACTCTAGTAAAACACAACGGAATCGAGGATGTAGAGGGGTTATTGGGAACAACAGCGCATCCTTTGGCCTGTTGTGTCAGTGTGGAGGGACGGCCCGCGGCCAACAGCCCGAGGCTGCACCTCCGCACGCAGCGCAGCCCAGGGCTCTCCTCGTTCCCTCTCCCGCAGCCCGCCCCGCGGGCAGTGCCGCTCCCGCAGGGCGCTGAGGCGGGGCAGGTGCGGGCTCGGTAGAGCTCTACGCGCGGCGGGCGGGGCGGCCGTGAGGTCAGTTCCGCCGCGGAGCGGGCGGGGGCCGGGCCGGGCCGGCGGCGGGGGGCTCGCCCGCCCTCCCTGCCGGGGTAAGCGCCGCAGGGCGGGGCGGCAGCGGCCGCGCAGGACGCGGGGCGGCGCTGCGTTTCTCGTGTGTCCGGAGACAACGGGCGCGGTGGCGGCTGGCGGGGTCAGCGCCGAGGAAGGCAGCCCTTCCTTCCTCCCCCTCGTCCCGCTCCGAGCCAGGTAAGGCCCCCGGGCCCGCGGCTGCCGCCGCCGCCTTGCCCGCCCGCGCGGGACGGCGGGGCCGGAGCAGGCGCGGCGGTGCTGCCCCCTGCGGGCCGGCGGCGGCACTGCGCGGCGGCGGGCGGAGGTTGCGCGGCCCGCGCAGCGCCGTCCCCGCACCGCATCCCCCGCGGCGCCGCGCTCGGGCCCCGCACACGGGCAGCGAGCGACCGAGGGAGGCCTCTCTTCTGCGGAGAGGCGGCAGCACTGATGCGTGCGTGGGCTGGATGCCCAAGAAAAGGGGATTCTTGGTGCTTGCTGTCTCGTGGACGCCATCAGGCCGCTTTGGACTCGTCTGGACTAAAGCTGTTGTCCAGGTTTGTCGTCTTGGTCATCCTCCTGAAGAAAAGGAGCTCTCGGGTTAGTAAATGTATTCATGAGCAAAATACAACATCCTGTGTTTTGTGTGCAAATGAGGTTCTTTTGAGTATTTGGGCATAAGATTGGCTTAATTGAATTCCATATTGAATTTTGTTGCAAGACAATTTATCATTGTAAAGTGTTACATTGGACACTTAAAATAATTTAGACGTATAAACCCATTTTCTTATAAATAAATGATCCAGTGTTATCGTAGATGTGGCCAAAGTGTTCTGCAATGTACGTTTAATTTAAAAAGTCTGGCTTATGTTTAAGAAGACTAATGGTGTTTTACAGGATTTTTCTAGCAGTCTGTTGTGCATTGTTACTGCAGTAGGTGGTTACAGTCAAGGCTCTTTTCTTGCACATACAAATAGTATGTGGCTAATTTTAGCAGGAATGAAATCTGTAGAAATCCATTTTAACACCTACATGACTGCTTTGAGATCTGGACATCAAGAGATGGATATGTGCTTTTAATGGGACTCTTCCCTCTCCCATTTTTTTCAGTGCCATACTTCCTTGCTGTGTTTCCTATAGGCCTTAGAGCTTGAGAGTAGGGTAATTCTTTATACTAGTCAGTATGCTCTGGATATACAGAAACACTTTGAAAATCGTTGTAAATTGTGTGAAATGATGGAAAGAGCAGCACAGATTAAAAAAGTTGATTATACATGTAATGATAAACAACTCTGTAAACATCTCTGAGCACTCTCTAGAATACTGCTTTTGATATGGTAGTTACTTGGGAATGCCTTGTTTAGCTTATTGCAGGAAGACCACCAAGACACCACAATGATGTGACAGAAATATATATCTTTCAGATACAAATAAAGCTAGGCCTTGTTCCTAGAGCCACAGGGAAGCAGACCTCCATTTCAGTAGAATGCTGCATAGTACATACATGTACCTGCCTCCATACAATGCCAAAAAACGTTAGTAGATTAGACATTTTTTCACTTATGCATTCAAAAAATAGTGATTTCCTTTCAATCAGTGTTTTGCATGACTTTATAAGTAATAAATATTTTAAATGTAATTGATTTTTTTCTGTAGAGTGAAAGAACTGTATATTTCTAATAAAAATGTGCTCTAAAAACTTGATGCATGGTCCTTGATCTTCTTACTTGTCTGCATTGTCATTCCTCGGTCATTTTGCTTTGAAAAACCTCATGTGAATTTCAGCTACAAACCAAAAACTGTTACGACTGTGTGATTAGCTGTTATTGTGAAACAAAATGTCTTTTTAAGAAGAAATACTTGTAGACAAAATTTCTTTGCTGTATTTGAATTGCTTGTTATTAATACAAGATTAATTATTTTAATTAATACAATATGTAATACTTGAGTGAAGCACTTTGGATCTCTCCCAGTCATTAGGTCTAAAATTAGTGACTAGTAATTGCCAGCTGTGTAGTTGGGTCAGTAGAACGGTTAACTCTGCTGAACAGAGATAATCGATATTAAACGGTCAGTATATGGCATATACATATATATAATTGTAAAATAAAGACGAGGTAATTTTAAGCATGCGCAGGGATTTAAATTTTTCACAGAGGCTCAAATTTTACACACTGCATCCTCCTGATGCAGTGGTGCACAGTGTCTTCCAATTCTGTTTAAATTTCTTTTTCTTAGGTATGACTTACATGGGCTTTTCAGTACCAAAGCACACCCTGATTGTTGGCTGCAGTCTGTGATCTTTGTGTGTGAGGGGTATGTGCTTTGCTGAAGTAAGGGCTCATTTATTTGATCACATAGGCTAAATGCATCCTGCTCATCACACCCTTTTCATTGATAGCAGCATATAGTTTGAACTAAGGGAAGCTAAAGCCCTGGAATATACATATTCTTCTTTGAAATGATGAACAAATTTTCAATGTATTTGAAGTAAGTAGAAGTTTCCAGTCTGGCAGTGGCCACATCAGTGGTTTGTAACCTACTGCAGTGCAAAAACCCTTGTACTGGTTGAATTTAGCATAGTCAGCCTGCAGAGGATGTTTCATCCTGTTTTCCTTTGTTTTAATGGGTCTTTGTTTTTTAACCTTTACGTACATGGGATATCCACAGTTTGGAATGCCTTTTGATTTCTGTGGATCTGCTAATCTCTTGTGTCTTGAGCAGCGAAGTTCAGGATATGATAGTCTTGTGTGAAAGGCGGAAATGTTTGTTTCATTGAATGCCTGACCTTTTAATGTCACTGAATTGCAGGTGTTTGGTAGGAGTGAATGAGAAAATTTGGTTTATCTTTCTTGTGATGTCTTTTTTCCATGTGCTTCTAAGCTTTTGCATTTTTTTTTTTTTCAAACTAGGGCCTCTATTTTTTAATGTTTCCTAATTCAGATACTTTATTGTATTTCTGAATATTTTAATTTTTTTTTCTGAATTCATTCCTGTAAAGACAGTGACTAGAATTGATTTTGACACTCTTAGTGTCTCTTTACTTCATTTTTAATCCATCCTGTTCCTGTGTTTGCCATTGAGGCTCCTTGTAGACTTTGAGTTCCTCCTTTAATGATGTCTTTGGATTGGTCTGTGTGCACTGCATATGATTATAACTTGAAAAATCAAATAATTATCTTTTAATTAAATCTTCTATAGCATGTTTCTGCCAACCCTTCAAATACCAAAACAAATTTTTAGGGGAATTCCTCCCCTCCCCACCTCCCCCAGTGGTAGGGAGCGAATGTGTGTAATGTTCACCTTCCTGTGTACATTGATGATCGCGGTTTTCTGAAGTAACCAGAATTTTTTTTTTTTTTTTTTTTTAATACAGGCATGAAATGACAGTATAATTTTGGGCTTGTTTTGTCCAAAATAAGAATAAATTTGAGCTGGTTGTATAAAAACCTGTGTTATTAACTGGTCAGTGTTCAGGGTACATGGTGAAAAACTAGCTAGGAAGACAGCAGAGATGTTACTTCGGCATTAACTGGTTATTTAGTTCTTTTTTTACCTTTCACTGGGTCTGGCTGGGATGGAGTTAAATTTCTTGAAAGCAGCCTGTACAGTGCTGTGTTTTGGATCTGAGGCTAAAACAGTGTTGATAACATGCTGGTGTTTCGGTTGTTGCTGAACAATGTTTGCACAATGTCAGGGTTTTCTTCCCCCTTCCCCCACCTCACTCTAGTGAGTAGACATGGGGTGGGCAAGAGATTGGGAGGGCACAAAGCTGGGACAGCTGACCAGAATTGGTCTGGGGGATAGTCCACATCATACATATGTTATGCTCAGCCAAGAAATCTGGAAGTTGTGGAAGAAGGTCAGAGGGGGTTGCCTTGCAGGCTGCCTGCTGCTCACAGGCTGGCTGGGCATTGGTTTGCTTGTGGAAGGTGGTGAGTGATTTCCCTTATGTCACCTCCGTGCTTTTTTCCTTCTGTTAAACTGCCTTTGTCCTGACTCATAAACTTTCTTGTGCTTCTTCTCTACTTCACTCCCCGTGCTACTCAGGGAGGGGAGGGTGGGACACCAGCAAGCGGCTCTGTGACTGCTTGGCTGCTGCCTGGGATCAACCTTTTGCACATGTGAAGCACAGGCACACACCAACACCTGAAACCTGCATTCTAGCAACATGGTATTTGTCACAGGTCTGCATGAAAGCATGGTTTTGGACTTAAACCACGGCAAACCTAGTTGTTTCCACTTTCCTACATATAGCTGTTGGAATTAGGAAAATTTGGAAGGATTGCTAGCCTGTTCTTTGAATTACCTCTGTTAAATTTTTCTGGCATGGTCTTGGACTGAGAAGCCCAGGACTGTTAAATTGAAGTGTTCTGAAAGTGTTGGACTGTGTTTCTTGCCCTTTAAAGGTTGTGGATTCTTTTTCGTGTTCTCCCATAAGGTGAAATTTACAGAGTTTAAAAAAATATAAGAAAATTCTCTGGGTTTATAATACTTTTTTCTGTGGTCAAGGATGTTGATGGCATAAATTCTCTATACTTAGCTTTCAGTCAGTTCACATGGAGGGCAGTTGCAGTATTAATGGATAGATGTTAACAGCAGAAAAGGGCAAATACTGATCTAGCTTCACCCCTTCTTTTCAAATGCCGTATTAGATCTTTCTTAAAGCTGTATAGAAATGCATAAAGCATCTTTGGTTCTGGATCTTGAGCTTATCAAGATCTCTTACCATCTCTCTCCTGAAACAAAACAGTGGATCTCCTGAATGTAGGCCTACCACCACACTTGTGTGTCAGTACGTTCATCTTAAGTCTAGAAAGTGTTGTAGTAGCCAGGAAGGGGTTTTCCAGCTGAACTACCACAAATGTTTTGCTTTTCTTTCCTCTTTAGAATCAGGGTAATAGAGCACCTAATGTAATCCACATTAGAATTGCTTAAAGAAAATTCTCCAGATCACGATACAGCAGTCATATATACTTTCCTCCTTCCTGCAAGGCTGCCATTGATTTTTTTTCCGCATTGTGTATATTTTCACAGCTGTCCGCGTTGCAATGAGACGAGATTACTACAGTCCTAGAACTACCCACTAAGGAATTTTAGTGTACAGCCATCCATCTGCTCAAGAGTGAAAAGCTTGTTATGTTGTCCCTAACCAGTTTTCTAACATTTTTTTACTGTTTGTGGTTACATCTGTATACTTTGAAGAGCCCTATCTTTAGGGCAGCATTCCTATAGCAGTTAGGGATATTGATGGAGCACAAGGGAGATCATGGAATCACTGAGTGGTTTGTGTTGCAAGAGACCTTAAAGGTCATGTTGTTCAACCTGCTGACATGGGAAGGAACACTTTCCACTAGACCAAGTTACTCAGGGCTCCATCCCTTGAACGGGGCTCGGCCTTGAACACTGCCAGGGATGGGGCATCCACAACTTCTCTGCGCAGCCTGTTCCAGTGCCTCCTCACCACCCTCACAGTAATGAATTTCTTCCTAATATCTAATTTAAATCTACCCTTCTTCAGCTTGAAGCCATTCCCTGTTGTCTTATCACTGCATGTCCTTGTGAAAAGTCCCTCTCCAGTGTTCTTGAAAGCCCCCTCTCGGTACTGGAAGGTGCTATAAGGTCTCTGTGAAGCCCCATCTTTAGGCTGAACAACCCCACCTCTCTCAGCCTGTCCTCATAGGAGAGGTGCTCCAGCCCTGTGATCAGCTTCGAATGGGTCCAGAGGAGAGCCATGAAACATCTTCTTTGTGTTGGGGGCCCCAGGGCTGGATGCAGCAGCACTCCAGGTGGGGTCTCAAAAGAGCAGAGTAGAGGGGCCGAATTGCCTTCCTCAACCTGCTGTCTACTCTGCTTTTGATGCAGTGCAGGATATGGTCGCTGTGACCACATAAGATGCAGAAAAACTGTCTTGGATCAGATGTTTAGTCCTCTCAAGCTATTAGGGAGATCACAGAATTATTTAGGCTGGAAAAGACCTACAAGATCATCAAGCCCAACCTGTAACCCAGCCAAGCCAACCACTAAACCATATCCTTAAGTGCCGAGCCTGCATGTCTTTTTATATCTCCAGGGATGGTAACTTCACCACTTCCGTAGGCAACCTGTTCCAATTCTTAACAACCCTTTCAGTGAAGAAATTTTTCTTAATATTCAATCTGAATGTCCCCTGGTGCAACTTGTGGCATTTTCCTCTCTTTCTGTCACTTGAGAAGAGGCTAACACCCACCTGGCTACAGCCTCCTTTCAGGTAGTTACAGAGAGCAATAAGGTCTCTCCTGAGCCTCCTTTTCTCCAGGCTCCACATCTCCCGCTCCCTCAGCCACTCCTCATAAGATTTACTCTCTAGACCTTTCACCAGCTCCGTTGCCCTTCTCTGGACTAACTCGAGCACCTCAATTGTCTTCCCAGTACCATAGTTTAATTTCTTGATGAATGTAAGGTTATTGTGATAGGAAGCTGCTTGAGTGAACTCAGCACTATGCTTTTTGGAGTCTAAATCAGGCCCTGGTCTCCGTAGGTAGAGTTGGTGAGGATCTGAATTTCAGAAGCAGAAGCCTTTTGTTGGGTGTATTGAAAAATGGAAGTAACCTCATGCAATCAAGTCTGTTTGTGATTGCAAGTGTGTGCAACAGTATGTCCATAACTAGTGATGCTAGAATAAGAAAGGTGTTGACTGGACTTCATGTATGTCTCAAAAGCATAATTTGGTTGTTTATTTTCCAAATAATAGTGGTCTCATAGTCTTGACAAAAGCTTAAAGGCTGAGATCTTCTTCCTGTTAAATATAATAGAGAGAGTGCTGGAACCCGTGGACCAAATATATTGCATATGTTAATGTGATGTTTTATAGTGATACTACTGATCTCCCTCTTCCTTATGTTGCATTGTTTATTTTGCTTGATTGACATTCTGTTTTATTAGGATGAAGTGAATTATTTATGTGCTTGTCCACATACATAGAAGCTATTACACTGTGATATTAATAGAAGAGAAAGTAATTAATTTTGCTGCCACAGATTGTTTTGACTTCATTACTTTGAGAACATGTGAAGCATAAATCACATCTTGTTATGACTTAATGTTCAAGACTGTTTGTATCTGAAATGTTGGCATTGATTAGAAAAGAACTTCCTTCTGTATGTCAGGAATTTCCGTGCTAACTTAAAAATTCTTTTATTTAAGAACAAACAAATAGTTCTGTGTTTCTAGTAACCATTGTATCCACAGTCTGTTTCCCTGCTATTCACATATGAATGGCACTTGCAGTGTTTCATGTTATCTTGTCCTGAGTAGAGGGCTATATTTGAACTGAAATCATACTCTGCTGCTCAGTACTGTTATCAAGTATCTTGTTTGGCTTATAAATATCTTCCTTAAGTGTAAAATTTTTCATGACATGGGAGAAATATCATGAACTCTTTAGGTTTTGATGCATAGCAGGTAATTATATGAATTTGGAAACATATTGAATGAGAGCAAATGTTAAAGGATTATTTGATTTGGTATGTTTTAGAGTTATTGATTGTATGTGCAGAATACAATCAGTGGTATATTAACAGTAGACTTGCACTCTGTAGTTCAGCTGTAGTCCACTAATAGTTCAATTATTAGTTCATTGTATTTCAATGATCAGTGAATTGTAACTGACTTAATCTTCTGCTTTTTATTCTTTAGTGCTGCAAGTTGATTGACTAAGAACATGGACTATAACACAGATGCAGTTGCTTGAACATCATTTCTTCCAAAGCTTATATTCTGCAGATTGGTGGCCTGAATGATTGGTTGATTGATTGATTGATTGATAAGCAACATACACAAGACTAATACCAAGAAAACATTCTGTCTGTTGCTGCTGTGTTTAATGAAACTGGTGCAGAGTTGCTTCTTCTGAAATGCAGTTGAAAAAAATGAGGGAAATTTTACCAAGATTGTACCCGGGCCAAATTAACGATGAAAATAATTCCTTAACTACATCGCCAAAGCAATCTTCTGATGATAAAACAAATCCATCAAAAGGGGCAGATGACCAAAACTGCTGTTACCAAGGAACTGAGGCTGAGAACAGTAAGTTGTCACTGATAAGCTGTATAAAATGCAGAAGTGTTCAGAAAATTTCAGTGCAAGATATAGAAAAGCATAAGAAGCTTGAGTGGACTGAAGACAAAAATTTCATCTGCAAGAAGTGCAGTCATATTAAACCACCAGCTTTCGATTTTGTTCCTGAGGGTGCCAATGCTGCAAACTATGAAAAACGTGAAAGAAAAACCCCTAGTAAAACCCAGAAAACATTTAAAGTAAAAAATTTTCTGCCAGGTAAATACTACTGTGATAAATGCAGATTTTCAACAAAGGATCCTTTACAGTATAAAAAGCATGTAGGGCAACATGAGGAAATAAAGTTTCTTTGTTCCCACTGTAGTTATGTATCCTACACCAAAGGAGAATTCCAGAGACATTTGGTGAAACACACTGGAACTTTTCCATATCAGTGTGAATACTGTGAATATGGTGCTGTTAGGCATGACTATATAGTTAAACATACGAGAAGAGTACATGAAACACCCAGAAAACGGCTGTCAAATACTCTCATAAACCACAAGCAAAAGAAGCAGAGTCAAAGCACTTTATGTAAAAAGCAGAAATACAATAAAATTCCTTTCCAGGATGAACTTTCAAATTTGTCTTCAAATATGGTTTGTGAGATTCCAGGTAAACCAACTAAAACAGTCTGCTCGTCTCAAAATGTAGAATGCAGCATAAACACATCATCAGTCCAGGATAAGACAACATTGGAGCCATCTGAAATGAGTGTATGTGAGAATCAAAGTGTGGAGGTTGAGGTTTATTCCCCAAAAACAGAGCCTTTACAACCTGGGATGCCTTTAACAGTAATTGCACCATCTGAACTTGTAGTTCCTTCTAACTGTTTAGCTCAGATAGTAGAGCTTAAAATAGTGAATGGAGCACAACAGCTGGTTCTTAAACTAATTCCTATGAAAGAAACAACTTACAAGTCTGTGAACTGTGCTGAAGAAGAACTTGAGAATCAAGGTACAGAACGATCTGCAGAAATAAAAAAAACATCTGTGTCTCAAAATGAGTTACTTACCATGGAAGTGAATGTAAACAAATTATCCAGTGTTAGTAACCAGCTTAATGTGGATAGTACGTATGACAAGAATTCTGAATGTTTTTGTTCTTCTTATTCTCAACTCTCAGACTGTAGCTCTGTATCTATACAGAGGGAAGACACATCAAAATTATGCTTTCATTTGGTGAAAGGTATTGATGTCCATTCAGGTGTTATAGAACTTTGTTCTCCATCTCTGGTGATGAACAGTACTGAAAAAAAAAGTGATCTTAAATCCTCAAGGGGGAAAGTAGATGGAAAAAATAATTTACATTGTGATCTGTATTGTTATGAAGAAGGTCAGGATATATACCGTCCAAAATATGCTTCTGTTTCTGAAGGTAAAAGTTCCAAGAACATTTCAGTAGAAGCTGCTCAGGAGGGCAAAAATTTTTCTGCAGTCCATAAAGAAAAGGATACACTGTCTGTGAAGAGGGTTGACAAAGAATGTAGGAGTCTACCAGTCAGCTCTACCGAAGCACATTTAGCTGGAAAGGGTTCTCATAAAAAACCTGTTATATCTTCTGAGGCAGGAAAAAACTTTCATGTTACTAAAACTCCACCTTTTGAGGATAGAACTTTCGGCTTTAGCAAAGTAAAGAGAGATGAAACGATAAGTCAAAAGAATAGTCGTCTTCTGGAATCACTAGAACTACAGAAGATGGAAAATAAAGGCAAACCTTTTGAAGGACCTGTTATTTCATCTGTATTTTCCCTTAGCTCTGGGGCTGAAAATGTTCCAGAGGATGTCAGATGGGATGACACAACACGCAGGAAGAAATCAGCAACATTGCTGTGTAGAAAGATTGCTCAGCTCATGTCTGCTGCTGAACCTAACATGAAATCCTTGAGATGTCAAGCTTCTAATAAAAAGTTGCTTTTGCCTCAAGAAAGTTCAGCAAGCTGTGAGAGAGTTGTTTGTGCCACTGAAGTGGAACAACCTGCGAATTTGTCTCCAGTGCATGGTGGAAGAAGTGTGATCAGTAGTGAACAACACAGTGAAGATCAGCTCTTTACATTTGCAAGAACTTCTAAAAACAGGGTAACTAAAAATTCCCATGTTGCTTCCCCAGTGTTTATCCCCAAAGGGACAATGCTGAGAGTGCTGAATGCTACTAGCAGTCAAAGCTCATACGGAATAGAAAACAGGAGTGAAATATCAGCTCCTGTGCATTGCAATGAAATGTTTCTGCCTCGCCCAGTCCCTGTCAGTGTTTCTGAGACACTTAGCAGTAATTTCCCATGTTTGCCTAATCAGAGCGAGCCAAATGCTGAGTCCCGAACTATATCACTCAGGCAAAGACCAAAGCGAGAGGCAAGTGTTAAAAATAACAGCAAGCAAACTGCTGCACCATTTCAGAAAAGCAGTGATGTCAGCAAGCAAAGCAAGCCCTATTCAAAAAGTCAACTAGGTCCCAAAAATAAGGCAAAACAAGCAAACTTCAGAGAACTTCCTAAGAGGAAAACAAGAGCTCAGTCGGAAACCACTTCAAGTTCTGATATGTCGTGCCTGTTGACAGCAAGGCGTCTGCGACTTGTTCCTCTGAAAACAAATCAGTTGATAAAATGCCCTCGTCGTAACCAGCCAGTTGTGGTACTAAACCATCCTGATGTTGATTCACCAGAGATAATTAATGTCATGAAGACTATCAACAAGTATAAAGGTCAAGTCCTGAAAGTAGTTCTATCAGAAAGGACAAGTAGTTGTCTTGGTGTCAAACGTTATCGAAAGCGTCTTACTCTTCAGAATGTTGAGATGGGAAACCAAGCAAAAAAGCAGAGTATGCTAAAAATGAAGCTAAAAAAGACCCATAAAAACAACTACCAAGTGGTGGAAAGTTCACCAGCTGAAGCACTTCAGTGTCTGTTTAAGTGTTGGTTTTGTGGAAGAGTATATATGGACCAAGAAGAATGGATAAGTCATGGACAGAGGCACTTAATAGAGGCAACCAAGGGTTGGGATGTTCTTTCTCTTCAAGCAAAAAGACATTAAGTGAGAGACTAGGGGAGGTTTCTCTTCTTGTTTTTCTAGTGAGTGCCACTAACTTGCTTGGAATGGAGGATTGAAATAACTGCTTTATTTTGCCAAAAATCCTCTACTGTTAGCAAAGTGAAGACGAGAGTAGAGGTACGGAGAGAAGTTGATAGTGAGGATTAAGCACTACTTTGCACTCTTGTGTTTGAAATTTATACTGGAGGTCAGCTTCATCTGTTCCATAGGAGAAATTTGAAGATTTGCTATGCAAACATCTTTCTCGTTACCTTAGGATACTGTGCTTTATGTGGTTTGTGCTAGGTCTGTATGGATTAAAGTCTTAGATGATGAGATCTTTGTAAATTTAGCAGGATTTAGTTTGCTTTATTACGGCATGGTGTTTCAGAGATCGAACACATCTGTATGGAAATGCACCTTTGGTCCTCCATGGACAGCAAGTGTATGTCATAGGGTCTAGTGGCAAATTAAGCACTACGCATAAAAAGTAAAATTTAAATGCAAGTGCTCTGTTTCAGTGAAATGAAAACACTTCTGCTGACTTCAGAGGAGATAGAAGGGTGTAAATGAAAATGTATGGAATCAGTTACTCCCGCTAGGGCAGATAGCACTAAAAAATTTAATTTTATTTAGTACTTAGTCTTTACCTAGACTATATTGTGTAGATGTGAGGCAGCAGAACACTGTCAGGATTCTGTATCATCAAGCCAGAGATACCATCAGGCTTGGGCTGATAGTGAAAAGCGCTTCTCTTTATGGCCTCAAGGCTGTTCTGAAATGGTCTTAGCCAAACATAAACCCTCTACCACCTTGTGTGTGATAGAAGCATTTACAGAACTCAGTATTTGGTTAGAACTCTAGTTGGTGAGCTTATTTACAGGGGAACTTGCTGAAGGTGAAGACTTTTCAAAATGAAAAGCCATGTTGCACAGCTTTTACATTGACAGTGTTGAACTAGATTTTCAGTGCAATCTTTCATCATGCTTAAGAATTTAGATGTTGTTACAATTTATTTTTTGTAGGCCTCAAATTGATACAAGCATGTGCCTAGTTACAGATTATGTCTGATGTGTACTTCAGTGCAGTGTAAATATTGCTCAGTTGCTTAAACACTTCTCTAAATCAGGGCCAAATTACAGTTTTTAGTACAAAAGAGGGATGGATGACACTGAAGTTACTGTTTTGTATGTGAGCTATGGATGTTTCTCTTCATCTTGTCAATTTTAAATCATTTTAGTATCATATAGAATGAAGTATATTGAAGCACATACAATTAAAAAAATGTGTTACAGTTTTAGAAATATGAAAATCAGTACTGACTCTAATGCTGGATGTGTGTTCTATGTTTGAACTGGGACTTCTCTGGTAAACTGGTGGTCCCTAACTCTATTCACTGATGGTGCATTTTTGTAAACAGTTTAGCTGGAAATATTTTTTTATATACTCCAGCAGATTATACATTGTTTTGATAAAATATTTATCATATCTACATTGAAATGTAAATATTTTAAAACTACACCTG
Source organism: Corvus hawaiiensis (assembly GCF_020740725.1). Classification (NCBI taxonomy): domain Eukaryota; kingdom Metazoa; phylum Chordata; class Aves; order Passeriformes; family Corvidae; genus Corvus; species Corvus hawaiiensis. The sequence goes on from NC_063217.1 coordinate 14,047,797, forward strand.
ACTGAAGTTTATTTTCAAAACCACTTATTGCTTTCCCATAACTTTGCAATACAGTGTTAAAAACCTTCAGATAGTTGGTGCTTTAAGTCAGATCTTTTTCGTCACGTACGCATGGAAAATTTTTATATCATTTGTATCAGACTAGTCTATTCCACAGAACAAATTTTGTTTTTCCTGTTTTGTCAATAATAAGGAAATGACAGTTCTCATTTTGTATTCAAATGGAATTATATTTTTTTAGATGGGTACACTAGAGGGTTTTTTTTTTCACTTCATATACTTTGATGCCAAACCTAACAGTGCTATTTGCATTTTCAATGGTGAAAATAGTTTCCATTTTAAAATTCTGGTGTATCATATACAATAAATACTGAAAATACAAAAAACCCCATGGTTAGCATTCCTCCTTTGTTTTAATTCCTTTGGTCCAGGTTACTGATTGAATTAATTTTGTTTCTGTAGAAGCTACCAAATAAATAGTTTTGAATTTGCTTTGTAAGAGTTGTCATTGGCAAAATCAGAACATTGCTCATGAAAGCTGTGCTGGGGGAGGGATGGGGGAGGTCTTGCTGCTCAGCTTTATAAACTCTGGGTGGTTTAAGTATACTAGCAATGCTTGTCTTCTGTAAGCAAGTTTACTGTTTACTTTAGTAAACATCTGCAAAGCTCTGTATGTCACTGCCATAATCTTATTTAAATTGTTAAGACTTGGGGCTTTTACGGTTTTTAATTTATAATTTTTTTTTGGTTTCAACATGAAAACCTTTTGTAAGTTAAATTGTATTGTGGTTATGAAATTTTGTTAAAGCAGATTATGTCATGCTTTTTTTATGAGCTCTGCTAAATTCTACTTTTTTTTTAGCAGCTTCTGTTTTATTACTTTTATTCTTATTGGATAAAATTATAATAGAAATCCTTCACGTTTAACAGTCTCATCAGTTTGAGAGCAGTAATTTACAGTGGATGTTTTCTTCCCTTTTGATGCAGCATTGAGAAATAAAAAGGTTGCAAGAAAATAACAATCAACTGCTAAATTTTTTTAGAGCTAGTTTGTGCCACTACATTAGTATGTCATAAATTGGGTTGGAATGTTGTGGTTTTGGGCTTGAGTGGTTTTATTCTTCTTGTTTCTATTCTATAAGGATAAAGTAACTGAGGTTTCTTTTTTCCTATACTATATTTACCTAGTCAAGCTTCTGAGTGTGCTTAGGAAGATCATTGATGCTGTGCAGAAAAAATCCCTTTATGTACATACGGAATTGTAGTTTTCCTTTATAAACGTACCAAATTTAGCTAGGCTTCCAAAACTCAAATTGTATGAATAAGTATTTCTGTGGTTTTTTCCTAGAAAAATATTCACATTCTTATGTTCTTTGCTCATACACACCGTAGCATGTTTTCTTGCTGATTTTGAAATACATCTATGCTTCCTACTGATGATTTTTATCTCTACATTTGCACATGGTATGAATTCAAAGTGACTGTTTGCATAATGGTTCTATTATGTAAATGTTTGAAGGCTCAGGTATGGAATACAAGTATCTGCTTAAGCTAAAGAATGAGTGCTCTTTGAGTAATAGAATTTACATAATTACAACTAGCTTTATAATCTCCAATGCCTATAAGCATCAGCTGACACTAACTCCAGTGGCAGCTGCGCACAACTTGTTGAGCAAACATATGCACACCACATGAAATTGTTAGACAGTGAGAACTCTGACATGCAGTGTTTCATGTATATTTTTAAAAGCAAGAATATTTATTTAATGACTGTGGTATACTTTATTAGGTGTTGTTACTTAGCAGAGTTTCAGTGACATTTAGGTAAGCAACGGCGAGTTTCATTTTCATCTTAAGTTAGATGGTAGAGTGCAAGATAAGCAAATTGGTCAGTCATTCTCAAGATACCAGGAGTCGTCCTCAACACCTTCTTGGGAATTAATACATTGACATATTCTTTACTTTTATCCTCAAAGTGAAAATGCAACAATCAAAAAATGGAGTAGATCTGTAGAATGCTTCATTATATTATGGGGAGCTCCTTGCTCAGAAGGCTCATCTGATTCTTGAGACATTTAAATAACCGTTCTATTTATATCTATACAGATGAATCATTGACAATAAGGCAGAACACATCAGGATGGCTGGAATGGATGTGTGAGGTAGCATTGTTCTCTGTGGTTTCGTGACTGATCCTTTCCGTCAATGAGTGTTATGGGAACGGATTTGTAGAAGTCAATGATCTCTTCCACAGAATTAAATTTCTGCTGGGGGGGGGAAAGATAGTAATCAGTGACTGAAAATGAAATTGCTAGATGGTTTAATCTATAACATTAGAAGACTTGCAAATAACAGTATTAAAAAATAGGTAATATTTCGCATGGAATTAGATGAATGCAATTCTAAAAGGAAAAGCACCATATTTTGATCCTACTATTTCTTTTTTGTGTCTATATCTTGTGCAGGACAAAGCAACTAGCTCCTGTGGGCAAAAAGGGAGCATGTCTAAGCCCTGATAATGCAGTATTACCTATAACAGCTTGTGATGCCAGATGTGATGATAGATCTTGAAACAATGAAGCAACTATAAATTCTTACCAACTTTTTCCTGCCACAAGTTTCACTTACATGATCTTTTACACTGCACGTTTCAATGTAACTTATTAAATGTACGCTTTATTTTCCCATTCAGTTTATTGAGACAGTTGCTATAGAATCCTTTTGAAGTATGGAACAAGAAGCATCTTTTTCTCTCACACCCCAAAAAATGACATCCTCCAAGCAACTCCTAAAGTGATAAAGGTCTGGTTCAAGGTTGCTGATCTGATCAAAGAGCAACAGAAAGCTATCCAAGGTGTTTATTCTCATCTGTCCTCTGGAAACATCCCATTCCAATGGTTAGCAGTCCTTCAGTTTAAATAGTTCTCTTCCCTGTGTGTAACTTCTAAGCTCTCATCACACCACAGAGCTCTCATCAGTGTTTTCCTCTTGAGCTGTTCTCTAGGCTCATTGGTATTTAACCACCAGAACCGCACACAGTAATGAAAGCTTGCTTTGACAGTAATACTTATCACGTACTTCTATAACATTTACTCTGAGCATGGATCTTCATTGTACACCTGGTGGTGTCTCATGGTAGTGTCTGTCACCCCTACCTGATTCACACCTAATTTATAACAACAGAATCTGATTAAATGTGTGAGTTGATGAAACTGTTCTTGTATTAAGATGAAAATTATTTGATCTCAAAGCCAGTATGGTAATTTTTTAAAGTTTGGTTTTGATAATTTTTACTCATATGCATTTATTCTACTTTGTTGTTTTGTCTTTGCTTATGTTCAAAGTCACTGCTGCTGCTGAAAACTGAGTCAAAACTGGTCTGTATTTCATGCTGTATGAAAGTAATCCTTACTTTTTTTATTCTTAATTAACTCTTTACCAGCACCAGTTATTTTCCTGTTTTCTAATGTTTTCTGTTGGTTGGGAAGTTAAAAGGTCAGCCAATCTCTGCTGTTCATAGGAATTTCCTATCTGCAGGTCTCCAGACTGTTCTGGGGAGATGGGAATAGGGTCTCAAGGATTGCTTGTGAAAGGTGTAGTTCTAAATTGTGTTCGGAAGGTGGTATAACTTTGGGCTATGTTGCACATTCTGAATGAGACCATTCATCCCTGAGCTGTCATTTAAGCTAGGCACAAGATGCATATGTTGTAAACATCTCTCTCAGTTGAAGGTACTGGCTGTTTGTTGTGCCTCTTTTCCTGGCAGTAACTTTTGACATAACTACTGTCAGTGGGAGGCATTGTGGAAGTGGTCCCTAATATGCTTGGATGGTGGCTGCTGAAGGTAGGTGGAGCTAATCCATGTGGTTCATATGGAAATGAATCCAGTGAAATGGTGTGACTGGTATGACTGATAGTTTGAAGATGAAAGGTAGCTGCAAATGTAGTGGTGAGGATGGAGAAAGTGTCTGTGGCTGGAACAGGAAGATCCAGAGATACACATTGGGCTGTGCTAAACTTTGTAGAACAGGCACCAAGTTGAAGAGGAGCCTACTTCTGCCTTTCATTTTCAGTTACTGCGTTGGGAGTTGAGACTGATTCTACAGACATGCTAAAAACATGTATTTTATTTGTGGCAGAGCTAATTTTGAAGAGGCGATAAAAAAATTAAATTTTTTTTCATGATCAGCTTTAAATGTGAAGGCTTGTATTTCGTCATCTTCAAAAGAACTATGCACATGAAAAAAGGCAGTGTTACGGGGATCTCTGCATCTTTAATAGTGAAATTGTCTGGAATAGAGGAAGGCAACAGCCAAGTAAAGGGTGCTCAGGGTAGCAGTTTTGAATGTAAATTCCTGAATTCCATGTATGCCTCATTTGGAGATCTGATCATTATAGCTTTATGTAATTTGGCCTTTAGAAAGCTCAGTATGGTATGTTAAATACGTACGCAGGTGTGAACATCTATGGCTAAATAGCTAGCAAAAGTTGTACCTCCACTAAGAGAGTAAGTGATTTTCATTTTTTTTTTTCCCTTTTCCTATTTATTATATTAGAATTTGATACTAATTAAGCTGCATGGAACTTCAGTTACTTTTACCATAAAAATCTGATGATCAACCCCTTTTTTTTCCCCCTTATGGCCTTATAGGGCTACATGAGAGCTTGTGATAGAAGCACTCATAAGAGTTAAATACATTTAAAAAAACCCTGTTAATTAATAATCTTATTTGATGATACAATATGTTAGCAACCTGTATGCTGTTTAGTAAAAATCAAAAGTTGCAATAAGGTAGGGAAAACTTAGAATAATTATATTTATGCGTAAGGAAAAACATGTTTTTAATGGATGAAAATAGACTAATTCAAAAGTGAAAACATACTGCAGAAAATCTGTTAAGACCAAACCCCTGAATAAAATCACCAACTGGGGAGAAATGTAATAGGTCTGCACATACTTGTTGGCATTTAGGTTTCTTTCTCTTTGGCTGGTGAAGAGGGAATATTCAGCTAGTCTTGATAGAGCAGCTAGGTCTGGCTGCACTGCAAAATGTGGTGTAACAAAGGTAATCCCTGTGGAGGGACAATGCAGAGTGCTCTGGAAAGCATTTTAACAGGTACTGGAAAATTACAGGCAGCAATTTGCTGTAATTCACAGCCTTACAAAGTGTTTTCACCTTCTTTGGAAAGAAAACTTAGATGAGCTGCAAAAATTGAGGTGACAGGTTTTCAAGAGCGAGCCTTTTTGGGGAATCCTTTGAGACTGCCTGAGATGGAGGAAGCTTTTCTGAGCAATGATTGTTCATTACTGCACATGTGCTTTGTGCCTAGTTCTATTTTCATGTCTACTGCTGAGAATAATACATGGGAGTGGAAGATTGCCATGTTTGTGATTCCTGGCACAGCACTTAGTTGACCAGCAAAGCAATTCTGATTTTTTTTCTGTCATGCTTGATCTATGGGAAGGTTTGAGTTAAAGAGAAAGAATCCTCAAAGAAGGTGGCATAAGGTAAGGAGTCGTGATTTGGCCTTGTAGAGCCAAGTCTTGGATGGACTGTGTGTTGTTAACTAGATGCTTGGAATCCTTATTTTGGAGTTGTTACTTTGCAATTTGACTTGTCAGTCCAGACCCACTGTTTAAGATGCGTACTGTCTGTGCAGAAGTTGGAACAAACAATAAAGTAATATATTTTGGTATTTCCTGAGATGGGAGGGATTGTGTTCTCCTTCCTTTCAGTTCAGTAAAAATTGTTCATGTACTGTTCAAGTAATTTTCCAGTTACCTTAATTGTTAAAGCTGTTAATATGATGAAAATTTAGTTCTATGTCTTTATTCTGTAGTGTAGAACACACTCATATACTACATCATGCTGTAGCGTGCCTTATTTCTGTCATTGTTTCTGTTCTGACCCTATTTGTATTAGAGCCATTACAGGAAGACTAAACAATGTAAGAACCATGGAAAACTAAACTTGCTTTTTCCGAAATCGTACTTAAATTCCAGGAAATCATCTGGGAGGTTCAGTTGAGAAATGCTGCCAGTGCTTTACAGAAGACTGATGGTCACTACAGCAGCACCAGGATGATGGTACCTGCAGGACACTTCTTGTTTTGTGCTGCCATTCAGCTTCCAAAACTGTTTCACTGCACTTGAATAATGAAGGACTTTTTCCTGCCTTTGTCATTAAACCACTGTCTCTGAAGATCAACTTGCCAGTAAACATTGTTTATCTTGTGAAATCCATATTTTCTAATAAAAATTCTAATATAAATTTTGGACCCATCAAATGCCTTAAATCAGCCTGGGTCATTTGTGATTTCAGGCTCTTTAAAGTCTATCTATACAAAAGGTAAGTTCTGAAAAGTAATGGTGTTCATGAAAAGGATATAATTGAAGATTCAGCTACAGAGTCTGCTGCTTCACCAGAGTTGGATTTGTGTCAGTGATTTACATAACTAATAACCCATAGGAGGTTGTTGCTTTGCTTTTTTGCTCTGCAGCTGAGCATTCTTACGAGTTTTAGGGGGGTTTTCTTGTTTGGGTTTTTTGTTTTGGTTTGTTTTTTTGTTGTTTTGGTTTTTTTGTTTGCTTGGCTTTTTTATTTTGCAATTATCACATTTTTATAGAGTCTACTTTCAGTTTTAATGTTTTATTTTTTCTTGTGTGAGAGACTTGCAGATACAGTGTTTATTATTTAACCATATATGTAGAGTAAGAATTAGACTCCTATCATGACTATAATTGAATTTAATTGCATAAAAAGGCATCACTAGTCTAAAGGGATTTTCTAATTGAAGTTTACCATATCTGAAAGACTGATTGCTGGGGACTCACATGCTTTAATTGCTTCTGAATATCCATGAAAACTTGTCCTATTGCTTCACAGCACCAGGTCCTGCTGGTGGAGTTGTGGAGTTGTATATATTTGTGGAGTTGTATATATTTGAAAATGCCTGCTTAAACTATCACAAGTTTAAAAATATGCTAAAATAATATGTATACCTGAAAAGGCAGAACTTCTCTTTCCCTTTTACTTTGCAGGTGTTACTTACAGTAGGTAGAAGTATTGTAAGTACTTAGGAAATTTTAACCTTGATTTAAATCTGAATTTGAGCATGGTATGCAAAATTTGGTTTTAAATTATTATGTTGAAGCTCCTTGAAACTTGAGACATACTTGAAAGAAACTGTAATGTAAAAGAAACTGTAATGAAACATCAAGTTTGTTATGTGGGAGAGTTTGTAACTAATATTTGCTATTAAGAACTTGTGAAGTCCAACATAAAAGCTATAGACTATAACAACAGATGGGATTTTACTTACACTCTCTCCTCTGAGCCCTGTTCCCAGTGCGTATTGTTGGCTTTCTTCCAGAAAACGTACTTTAATGTTGTATACTCTCCTTCCATAATAAACAACCAAAACATATGGTTCAGCCTTTGACTTCTTTGAACAATCTCTAACCAAGAATGTCTCATCCTATATGATACAGATTTAAATTATGGATTGTATGGTTAGTTCACAACAAAACTTGTAAGCCATTGTAGACAGTTTACAGAAATTTTCCGCCAAGAGTTTACATCCCCAATTTTGAGACAAATGGTACTTACAACGTTTTTCTGTAACAGTATCTTCTCTGCTTTATGGCGATCATATTCTCCAATGTACCATTCACATTTGTTTAAATCCTTAATTTTAAGATAGCATAATCAGTGTACAGAAATTAACAACTGGCAGAAGCAAAACCAGATTGTATTTAATCTTCATTTAAAGCACATTCAGCACAGTATATAATGGTAGTGCATCTATATTGAGAAGTCTGATTAGGAAGTGTTAATCAAATTAGACATTTAAATTCTTATCCATGGTTTCAAGAGCTCATATTGGACTTTCTCAAGGGCACTGAATACCTACATCTTTCAGAGGGGTTCAGGGGTGGTGCCATAGAGTGTTAATCCTGTTTCCTAAAAACTTGTCTTTTTATGAAGCAAAGCTGGTCTTTACCTTTTCAGTGGGTTGGGTAAGAGATTGCATTTCCTGTTCTGCAAGCAAATGTTTTGATTTATTTTTGCATGCTGCATATGGTGTCGGAGGTGGTGGCTTCTTTACTGTCAAATTATCTACACTTGATGTGGAACCTGTAAAAGTAAATGCAGAAGGAAAAAAGTTGCGTTCTTTAAAGTTATAATTTAATTTCACACTATGTTTTACTAAGTAATTTTGAGAATAGTACTTTTAGTTTAGAAGTAGAGTATTGTGGTATTAACCTTTAAAATTCAGGGCTGTCAGTTATGCGTGGTCTTGTGCTAATGCAGCATCAGTGATTTCAGATTAATGCCCCCAGAGATTTAGCACATTAGTTTCCTGATGGTTTCTAATTGACTTCAATCTGACAGGCTATTGTGCACATAGCAAAATAATAAACTGTTAATAAAACAGCAAATGCTAAATAAAATACTAAATATGGAGCAAGGATAATGGTTCATTCTGTTCTATTTTCACCTTTTGAGCTTCTTTTATTTGTGTTGCATCCTGGTTGCTGTTATGTTGGATCATATTAAAGCCTCTCATTATTCCATTGCCAGCAAGCATTGTTTCTACCAAGCTGTTGAAACCTCAAAGGATTCAGAAGTTCTGCCATGCTGATGGATTTCAGTCTGCTCTGCAACTTGTTTCAATGAACAAATTCAGGACCGAAGCATGAGGTTGCTGTCGCAGTAAGGAGAAGGTGTTGGTCTTTGGCTGTGTGCCCCTGCTCCATACAGGGGCCTGGAATAGCTGAAACCCTTCTCCTGAAGTAAATGTGATTTGCTGTCTGTAGGTTTAGGGCTGCCCTTTACTAGCTAGGCCAGGTCTCTGTGGAGCTGAGGAAGTGCAGGGGTTGGGTCAGGAACACAAGTCTGTAATATGGGAGGCTTGGGCTGACTGATCAGGATGCAGCAGAAACAGCCTGAGAAAAGCAAGGGCTTCCTTTCAATGTAAAGATCAAATGTAATTTTCAGATATGTGACATGGAGAAAAATTGTTAATTGAAGATAAAAACCATCAGATTCTTCTGTATAACAGAAAACAGTTTTGTTTGTTTCATGCAGTGCTGGTGGGAGAAATGACCCAGTGTCCATTTAAACAAGAAGAATGTGGTTATTATTGGCTTCCATCTTCTCCTGGTTACTGTCACCAGAGACAGTGTTGTTTGTCAGGGTGGTATTTCATTGTGCTTTATCTGTTCATACTTTATCAGTTCATTATTGTTAAGCCAGTATGTAGCGTATGACAATATCGAATTTTACTTGGAAGACTTTCTTTTACAGAGGAGAAATGGTTTTCATTGCATTTTACTGTTCCAGTCATATTTGTACCATATTCTGGTTAATAACTGCATTGCATTTGTTTTTAAAACAAGATCCGCTGCTAGCAGTAGACAGACAGCCATGATCTTCAGCAGGCAATCAGTCTGTTCAGTAATGAAACCACTGTTCAAAGGGCCTGGGACCAGACATCGACCTTTTGTTTCTGCAATCACTTTGAGTTGTCAAAATGGCAATATTGTTACTGTTCAGCTTATTGGATCATGATTTTAGCATTTTTGTTCACATTGCATTTTTAGTGGCTATCCCCAGAATTTTTTTTTTTTTAAGGAGACCCCCCACTGCTAGGGCCATAGTTGTTATGTGAGCTGTGCTGTGTATGTTTTGCAGATCTTTTTTTTTCTGGTGTCTTAAGCTGTGGGACAAGAAGGGTAAAATTCTCTTGCAATGCTTATGTACTAAGTCTGGCTGAGATGGAGCTAACAACAGCTTGTCAAGAAATAATATTTAATAAAATTAATATTCTTAAAATATCTTTTTAAGCCAAATACAGACTTTAAAGGCAATTGTAGGGTAGCAGGAGAAGGGCTACTTGTTTGTTCTCTCCCTGTTGCTTCAGGAGGGCAAGGAATTGACAGGGAAAAGGATACTCTGCCGTCCCAGAGAGCCTGAATTATCAAGGGCCCTGGTAGGGATGGTAGGAAGTGTCTGGAGTGGCAGCAGCAAACAGAGACCTAGATGAGCTTTACAGATTATGTAAAAAATGGTTTTTAGTAGGTATCCAGAGAAGAGTGTTTGGAATTGCACCCCAGGACAAGAAGGAAGCAGCTCAATGGAGGGAGCCCACCAGAATCTGGGAGCTAGGGCCTGTGAAACAAAACTAGGGGAGATGGGCTTGTTTAGCCTGGCAGTGACCAAAGTTAATTTGAATCCTACTTGATCTGAACAAATAATGCAGTCCATATGTTCTTTCTGGTGGTATTTGCTTTACCATAAGTTTGTATTATGCACTCATAGGTTCTTGGCACAGCTTAGGGGTTTGTTCTTTTGATAAAAAAGGGCATTTGCAGAGGCAGTTACAGGAGAGTAAAAGTATGCTATGTGGTTAAGGACAGTAGGAAGTGTATTGAAAATCCTCTGCAGACATGCAAGCATAGGAACCTGAATCTGTTTCTTACGCTTATTTTTCCATGTTTAGTTTGGCTTTCAAAGCAATCTCTGGTTCTTACCTGAGCTGCAAATGTTTTTAGAGCTCCACGTAGATAGAGGGCTAGGAAAAAACAATGAATCAAAGTAATGTCAGAAAAGTATTTCTTTCAGTGGCAGTGTAAGAGTCAAATTAGAAAGCGATGGATTGTGTGCTTCCCCAGAATACCCCTTCCTTTAACTGATGGTAGCTTTGGACCTTCCCAGGTTTTGGGTGGTAATTTTGTATTCAGTGTCTTTTGACAGATTTCTCTTCCCTTATTTTCACAAGCCTCTTTTTCAAGTTGTATACATTTTTTTTTTTTTTTTCACTTTCCATAAGAGTTCCACATTTTAACTGCATGTGTAGTGAAGCATAGTTTGCTTTTGTTCCCTGCTAATTTCAGCTGATATTCCCAGTGCCTCTATAGGCAGACCCAGGGAGCAGTTCTTCCCTGCCTGTTCTGATTTTCTAGATTGCTCCTGAGTGCCCAGTTAGTATTTTTGTGTTACACTGGAAGAGCGTTGACCAAATAACTTCACATAACAGGAGCACAAGAAGAAACAGAATACTAGGGGTCACAAATATGATCATATTTACTCCATACAATAATTTTATCTTGGAGAAACGCCATTATTGTAAACAATGCTACAGAGAGATTCTGTGTTTGAAAGATGTTAGATCATTCATATACTTCCTATGCTGTCTCCTATATTCTTGGCTTTTGTTGCATATTTCAGGAGAAAATAGATCAAAGACATTTAGAAAAGAAAGACTTGTGTAGGTTAGAAAAGCAAAATAGGACTAACTATGGCAGATTTCTATGGAAGAATAATTGGCCTTTGAATAGCCAGGTGTGTATCTTTTGTAAATAAAAATAGAAAATGAGGGGGAGAGGAAATGCTGATGCTGGCGATAGCAAGTCTTCTTTATACAGTATATTTAACTCCCTATCACAGAAATAGCAGCAGAAATGTAATACAGCAGCATGCTGTTAAAGATAAAAATTGGCTTTGCAATTACAATAGCTTGAAAGCAATTCCCAAAGATGTTTCTTGTCATACATCAGGGCAAAACATAATATATCACTGCATGGCATCAGGAAGTGGTATCATCTTGGTGTTATTGCATAGTGAAGTATAATTTCCTAGAGCAGAATATTTAGTCCTTTAAGCATCCAGTAAAAACTCATGAAATTCTTATATTCCTACCTGGCTTCAGGAGGATGCTGTTGTGCTTGAAAAGATACCTCAGGTTTCTTCCTCAAACTTTTAACTATTAGTAAAAAGGATAAGAACTTATTATTTCCTATTCAGTGTAACTGACAGTATCTAGCAACTACTGTGAAATAAATTAAGTACATTCATACACAAGGGTGAGGCAGTTCAATAGAAAACCTTGAAGGGCTGTAATCAGTCTGGCTTGAATGAGTCAGGTAATGATTTCAGTGGGAAACATTTAGACTAGTACTGAATGTTACATGGGGGACATTACAGTGATTGCCGATGCCAAATATGGCTTAAGATAATAGTAAATAATGTAGAATGCTGAACTTGAAGTATGTGGAGAGTTCATAAATCCTTTTTATAGGACAGGATAGGCATTGAATTTATTAATGCAGTCGATAATATTTCTTGCTGAAAATCAGGAGATGATGCCTTAATCCACAAAAGGAAATGCCAGAGGAAATTATGAACTCACTAACACAAAGTGTAAACAGCATAAAAGCCATGTAACCTGTATCTGTCTTCAAAATATTTTGCAGTAACATTTCTTATGGACCTTCATGCATGTGGACACAGCGAGTGGTTTAAGCCATTTCTTCAAAGCTGTATGTACATCTAAAGAATTGACATGTTTTTAAAACATGGGAGGTTTTAATTTTTTTTTTAGCTTTAAAAGCCTAAAGCTTTTAAAAAACTTTAAAAATTCTCACCCTCAAATAATGGTAGAGCACCAAGATTGAGAGAAGGGTGATGTCCTCTGTGCAGATCTCTTTTGGATATCCTTCTCTCAGTTTTTTAGGCACAACCCTCTTATTTTCCCCAAAACCTTAAGACATTTGCTTAGGACAAATGTGATACCTGGCTCCCCAAATAGCTGTAGCTAAGACCAAGTTAAGTTTCCTTTTTCTGCTGCTCATAAGCAACTGTTGAGGTCTCTCTAACTCTCTCCATTCTCAGCAGATGTATACCTGGGGGATGTCTCTTGCTTCAGTTAGAATTTTAATGATGGACTATTTTAGTTTTGGAATACAAAGAAAAGACAACAAATTATTATCATATGATTGAATACTGACCTTGCTCTCTTCCAGGTGCCTATATAAAATGATAAAATAGTAAATATTTTTCTTTGGATTTGTAACTTGAATTTACCCCAACAGACCCAACTACCTGCCAGTTTTAAAATAATTTATAGACATTCAATCATTAATAACTGATCACTTTGTCAAAAAATAGGGCTGAATATTGGTCTCAGTCTACTAGCAACAATCAGAATTGAACTTTTTAGGGGTGTAAGTGAACATATGGTTTACTACAAAGATCACCATTTCGTGATGACTATTGTGTGTCAGTTTAACTTACAATATGGTTTTCCTTCCTTGATCTTGTGTTAAATCAAGAGATTGATTATGGTTGACTGGAGAGATACTATCCAGAGATTAAAATCAGTCACTTCTTTTCAGGAACCTTAACTGACAGTACAATTATTTTTACTGTCATGGCAGATATTTCATTCAAAATCACTGTGTGGAGAGTCTTAATCCAGCATATTATGTTAAAAATAAGAATGATAGTTTTCTAAGGACCAGAGTTTGACTCCTAAACTTTCACTGTATTTCTGTATTATTTTGATTCACAGAGCAAAATGGTGGGAATAGCAATTATTTTGTTTGTTAATTTGATGCCTCTAAGACTATAATACATAAATATTAAAGAGAAGAACAGTTTATTCTTTGTAGACGTTGCACTTTGAGCCTTCCTTATAAGTTACTTCCCCGATAATGTTTACCTATTACTTAGTAATTTGAAGTCTCATTCAGGCTGGACAAGACCTAGGCAGATCCTAACCTGAGCTCCTGCTTAAAGCACAGAGAACTGTGAGATGAGACCTGGGGTCTCAGAGCTTTGACCAGCTGGGTCTTGCAAACCTCCCAGAATGCAGATTTCACAGCCTCTCTGGGAAACCTCTTCCAGTACCCTCATAATTAATTTTTCTTCCCTATTTCTGGTTGAAACCTTCATCATTTCAAGATGGTTGCCTCTTGTACTTCCATTGTGCACTCCGTAGAGCGCCATGCTCTGCCTTCTTGACAAACATCTCTCAGACACTGCCTGGCAGCTGTTGGGTTCTCCCAGGGCTGTCCCCTCTCTGGGAGAGAGCCCAGCCCTACCAGCCTCATTTCACAGGGCAGGCACTGCATGCCCTGGCTGTCCTGGTGACCCTGTGCTGACCCTCTCCCCTCTGTCAGCTTCAGCCTTGAGCAGTACTCCAGGTGTTGTCTAATGAGTGATGAGTAAAGGGGAATAGTCTCTTCCCTTGATCTCTTGGCAGTGCTTCTGTTGACACAGCTTGATATGCTGTTGGCTTTTACGGCCATCAAGGCCATCACTAGTGGCTCATGTTCAGCCTCAGTCTCAAGGTCCTTCTGAGGTGAGCAGAGGGTTTAGTTCATTCTTGGGCAGGATTTTTCCTTTGTCCTTTCCAGTTTCAAGAGACTCCTCAGTACCCTTTCCTGCAGCCTGTCTAGGTTATGGTGAAGGGCAGTCCTTCTCTCAAACCTATTGACCTACTCTTCAGTGCCTGGAACCCTGACAAGGGCACACTGAAACTTTTTAGGTCATCACATCTATATGAATGAGAAGTGATCAAAATTAAATTTTATCTTTTCCATGTCATGAAAGACACAATATTTCTCCTAACTAAGAGCCAGTTAAAACCTGAGATGTCTGTGCAGCTGTACAGTGTCCATCCAGAAATATTAGTTACAGCTGTAAGATATTTCTTTTTCTTGGGAGAGTTTTTGGTTTGTAATGAGTCAGTATCCAGGAAAAGACAAAGTTTTTTTTGTTAAAATATTATCTTTCTTACCAATATATCATTTTTTTAACATTATGTGTTAATTACAATATTACTATCAAACCATGTTTTTGTAACCATCTTTCAAACTAAAAGAGTTTTTAACCCTGAGAGGAGTGAAGTTTGGGGCAGCCTCGCAGTCAGAGCTGCAGAGAAGGAAAACTCAATGTATTTAAAAGTTAGATCTCGAATAGTCTATAGATTTGTGCTACAACCTGCTGTGGAAGGAAACAGTTTGAATTAACTATCATAGTTTCCTTTCTTCTGTTCCTTTTAATGAGAAAAAAAATTAAAATCAATTCAGTAGGAACACATTAGTGCAGGAACTAAAACATTCAGTAAGAAGCACAAGATGCTATAAATTATAACCTCTCTCCAAATTTTCCAAACATTCTTTAACAGTCTGCATGTTTGTAGGGACTGTATCTCTTAAGTTTTGTGGGAAAACACTTGTCAGAACTAAATTCCTTTATTGCTAAAACCATTTCCTCTGCTTTACTTCACTGGTCTGAGCAGAAATAGGAAGGAGAGGGAGAAGGGAGCTGGGGGATAGCAGGTGGCGTTAAAACTGAATTTAAAACCACCCCATTTTTGTTTTGTATTGAAATGGGTCATCTTATATTTGAAGAATTTATATTACATTAATGCTACTACACTCTTCTATTGACCTTTTAATTTCAGTTTTCTGCTTGTGAAAATGTATGTGGAAGCTCTGTTTGTCTGAAGGAGAGTGTCTCCTGCTGCTCCTCTTCAGGGGCACCCACATCAGGCAGTTATGAGAGGTGCTTTTATGTGGGTAGTTGGACAGGTGGTTTTGCACTGTACCTGTGTTTTTATTTCTGCAAACAAATTCAGGAACTTACCCCATTCAGAAAGTAGCAGTATTGAAATTGCAACACACATTAAAGATGGACACTTTTATGACCCAAAGCTAATATAATTCTTACAGTATTTTTTACCTAATAGGCTAAAATACTATTGCAAGAGGGGCTGTGTAGCCATGGAATGTGTTTGGCTTTTATGGTCCTAATATATACAAAGATGAATACTTACTTCATTTGATTCCTTAACAGATGAGTGTCTGGAAAAGAAAGAATAATATGCAAACCATTTAATTATGTTAAAATAAAAATCACTTTGAGTACTTAAGTACTTTGCTTACATCATCACTGAAAACTAACAGCCCTTGACAAGGGAAGGATTTTGTTACTGCTAGAGAAGTTCAGAGGCTGGTTATTTTTTTACATGAATTATTTTCAGGAGAAGTATCTTGGACTTCCTTAAAAAAAGAATAGCGTCCACTGAGTTCATTATGGTAAAAGACAACTTTGTTAAGGATTTATACTGGGAGGAGGGGAAAAAGAGGAGTATCAACTTCAACACTTTTCATCTCATGCCAAAAGGTCTTATTACACACTTCAGAGTCAGCTATAAA
Organism: Corvus hawaiiensis; assembly: GCF_020740725.1. Lineage (NCBI taxonomy): Eukaryota > Metazoa > Chordata > Aves > Passeriformes > Corvidae > Corvus > Corvus hawaiiensis. Next base: position 14,063,806 of record NC_063217.1, read on the forward strand.
TGGAAGTAAGTTCCTTGAAGACTGAAGAGTTTCAAAAATGAAACACTCACAGAGGCAGAATGGAAAGTGTAGAGGAAAGAGGTGCAAACTAGGGAAAGATGAGTGGAGAATGTTCCTCATGGTCCTGATTAAGTAGGTGTTAAGGTATTTTTCTGCCTTCTCCTGATATGCCTGATAACAGGAATATCATCCTTTCCTGGTAAGGAAATATTCTTCCTCCAAAAATAGACCAAGTATTGAGTCTGGCATCTTTTGTTAGATGTTCTGGTTATAATGCAAGCTTATGCTTTTTAGCAGCATGTATCATAATAAAAGAGGGGACCAGATTTTACCAGTTATTTAGCAACATAAGGTGTGAATAAGCATCTTGTAGTTTTTGGAAGGCTCTGAGATTTGGTTCCTGTTTAGCCTATCTCCTGGACTGATAAAATATGACAGTGAGATATTTTGCTAAATCAGTCGGAATACAAAAGGAAGATCTGATATAGGAAGCCCTGGGGGCTATTTTTCAACAGTGACAAGGTCTCTCTTTCTCATGTCCGTGCTGAAAATATCAATCAGCATGGAGGCCCGAGGCAAGAAATTTGGGAATGATCTGTTTGGAGAAAGTTTCCGGAAGGCTAGGAGAAAGGAGAGGAACTGTTTTGTGTTTGGATAGTTGCTTTTGTGTTAGCTTCTGCAATTTGTTAGCTTGGTCTCCAGGGCCTTTGCTTAGAGTGTGAAAGCCCATATTCAGCATACTGGGTGCATGGTGAAGTTCAGTGACATTAAAGGTGTGGTTGCAGGGTTGGCCTCCACCTCCAAGGGACATGCCCCTTGCATGGCCTGCTTACCACGGGCATGTAAAAGTTTAAGTCATACCAAAGCTTCCAAGATACATTCCAGGATCCTGCAACTCCTTATTTTTTTTTATGAAGCTATTTATAGAGTGTATAAATAATGATGTGTTAAATTTTATGTGTCTTCCAAATCTTGTTGGAAAACAGGACTTGCCCTGCTACATCACATCTGTGGTTGGACAGCTTTGCTTACAGTCTAGCAAAGGACTGTAAGTTGTAGTGCCATACTCCTTCCCTCTGCAGCTCATATGTATGTTTTCTCCTTACAAAGCTGTAAGTGGACTGAAGATGGATGAGAAATATTTTGAGTGAAGTGCTTGTGTGTGAAATTTCTTGAGTGCCTTCCCAGATCATGCATGGTCTTATTCTGTGCCATTTCTGTCTCACTCATGTGATAAAAACCCCTAGTACAATAGACTTGACATGTATTTATATCGCAGGATTCGGCTTTATAATAGGACCTTTCAAATGCAAGTGCTCTACATTCTGATGTCTGCTGGCACCATGGATTATTACATTTCTCACAATGCTTTCAATCTATGTGCTGCCCTACCAAGGGAGGGGATCAGTCGTGGTATTTGGAACTTTGCAGCTCTATGTCCGGTCTTGCATCTGAATATGAAGCTACTTCATATTAATAAAATGTCTTAGCAACCAACAGCATTTGGAACCTAATCCATGAGAAAACTTAAGCACCTTCAGGAAAGAAAACCCACCCCAACAACCCAGAATAAGAGCTCACTCATTAAGTATATACTTAACTTTAAGGAAAAGATTATTTCCTTGGTTTATAAGCTTATTTTCCCCGAGGGATTTGTAGTGATCTCTGTAAAATGAAGTAAAATTCCATCCTGCTGAGCTGAAATTGAAGTCATTTAAGGAAGGATGGACAAAATTGACACAGCTTCTGGTTGTTATAGGTTTTTGTCAAGAATCATTTGAGCATCATACCCTGTAGGCCCTGGATTTGTGTCTTTCCTCTTCCTGGCATGTGTCCAACACTGTCCCCCGTTATGAATGTGCATTTTGGTCACACAGCAAGAGCACATGCACTTCTGGTTATGTGGCAGTGAGCAGGGTAGGTATGTGCTCATCTGACCATGTACATGTTGTGTGGAAAAAGCAACCAGACATAACCTGGCATAAGCATGTGCTGGGTCATACAGCTGGACACAAGTGGTTTGTGCTTCAGGAGGCTCATCCTCACTGCCATGTCAGGATGCTGAATGACCATGGGTGTTGTGTGACTGAGGAGTGCAAAATGGAAAGGACAAGAAGTGATTTGTAGTCTGGATTCATCGGTCTCCTGGGCTGAAGCCAGACTTCTGGCTACAGATGAGTCATTTCTTTTGCTGAATGTAATGTCCTTGGGATGTGGAGTGTATTTCTGTATCTCCGGTGCAGTCAGTGTATTTCCTCATCTTTCCCCATTTACTTGTCCTAAGTAAATTGCATTTTTCTACTTAAAAGTGGTTGCAAAACCGGTAAATGTTGTTAAAGAAAAAAATAGGACAAACTTTAAACAAAGTATTCATGCAAGTACTGTCTACTTTTCTGCTCCTTTACTTCTTTACCGTTATTTTGTCAGTTCTTTTTTTAAAAAAAATGCCAGTGTCACATTACACTAAATACTACTTCTCTCAATTATTCACAGCTGTCTGAAGAATGACTTTCTTAAATAAAAGCAGAGGTGTAATGGAAGTAAAATCTTGTGGTTTGACCAGGGAGAGTGTTTTGATTCTCAGGGAACGAAGATGAGGAATGTACTGTACCTTGTGACTTTTGCTGATATTGGAAAGGTGGGATCTTGGCTGAGCATGTTCCTCTTGTGAAAGACCTGGCTGCTTATTCTTGGCTCTGGAGGAAGGGGCTGATACTGCTTTGGCAGCATCTTCAGAGGCCTAGAGAAGTCAAAGAACTTAAAGAGCTATTAGGGAATAAAGGGGTTGCAGGGAGTAAGTTGTAAGTGGAAGTTCTAGAAGTAAGAGACTGGAATTTTCTGAGAGTATTTCAATGTATTTGTGCTGAGCCAAGCTCAGGTCCAGGAGCTCTTCAGGGCCCTTCAGTAGCAACAGTAATATTGGATAATATTCTACATTTGCAAGACATTACTGCACCATGTTGTGTGGCACTTAATACTGCTTTTGTGTGCCTCACGAGGGTGTGCCAAGTGCAGCTCTGCAGTGTGGATATTTCTGGGTGGGTATGGCTGTGTATGTGGTCCAACCAGGGAACACACTGCAGTTTCAGACACCCAGGAAAAAATGTGCTTCATCCCAGAAATCTCACAGGTAACCTGGGCCTGGTGTTTTCTGGCAGATGTGAGCATGCCCTGTTCATGCTCTGAGACCAGGCAGTCACAACCCAGCTCCAGCTGGAAGCTGTAGCATGGAGAGGTTGGTTGGGCAAAACTGGGGGTGCATCCATGGTACCTGGCAGAACTGCCTTCAGTGGTGGGCTCCTGGGGAGGGAGCCTTGAGTGTTTGCAGACTACATACCCAAATTAAGTCAGGTGAGAGAATTAAGAACCATTCTGGCCACCACAATACAAACAGAAACAAATAGTGAAGTTTTGTAGAATAATGGATTGAGAATGAGGATTGAGAATTCCTGCACTATTACAGTTTTGAATTTGTGAAATTATACTGCCCTTCTATGGCATTTCATACATTTTAGAATCAAATCTGAACATGTAATGCTAATCATATTTTAAAATTCTTTATAGATTTTAGGGCAGTGAGTGTAGGCATGGAGGAATAAATTTGTCATTCCTAGATGACCTTTAGAAAGGTTTTTTTTTTAATCATAGTAGTTATTATTTGAGGTTGACAAAATCAAGAAATGATTAATTTTTATTTTTGGGCATATCATAGAAAAATATATTTGTGGAATAGAGCTTGGTCTATCTTCTGTGGGAGGAAGTGGAAATATTCCAGTTGATTTCTATACATGATTTAGATGTATAGCAAAAAGTGCTGGCAAATTGATTTAAGTGAGAATGAAGTCAATATTGTCACAGTGAACAGAGCCTAAGGCACCAATCAAATTGATGGAATGTTTTTTTTTCTCAGCAATTTATATCTGGATTGAACCAGATTCAATATTTCTAGGCTTTTGACTTGTCCATAGGCACAACCAGGTTGGTTTTGAAGATGCAGGCCTGAGCTCCTGCTATGAACACTTAGAGCTCATGTTTTGTTCTCCTGAATTCCGTATCAGAACCTGTAAGTCCAAAGAGAGCCAGCAGTGAAAGGATGCTGGCTCACTTCCAGTCACCTCATTACCATGAGCAGTACAGATGGATGGGAGCATTCATTAGCACTGACTTCCCTGGGGACCACAGGTAAGTGATCTCTGATGTGATCTTACCGTGGGGGAGGCGTAGGCTCCTGGAAAAGAGAGAAAACAAAAATCTCTGTAAGCTCTTCTTCCCCTTAGTTTACTAGAGAGAAATGTGAAGAGTTTAGATTAAGTAGACATGCCTGTGTCAAGAGTCAAAGGGTTTATGTGCTCTACAGAACAAAGCATCATGCTTTAACATGCTGTTTTAAAATCACTGAGGAATAAAAGACATCCTCATGAGCTGTGAATGCAGGTGAGGGAGATAATGTAGGACTGCAGACAGGAGTTCTCTCATCCTTTAGTTAGTGCTAGCAAAATGGCAGCCTGCATTTAAAAGTCTATTAATTGGCAAAATAACCTGTAAAAATTTTAATTGATGAGAGATTCTGCTTACCTGGTATCCATGTATTTTCATTCCTCCTCCTAAAAATAATTATTAATAATTCTTAGTAGAGTGCTACCCATAGAATTCATAAATGAAGTTACAGTTTTATTCTGGTATTGTTGTTATTATTATGGGCAGTCCAACTCCATTCCTTGCCCTTCCCTGGCTCTACCTCCAGAACTCTGCTCTGGCTTTCAGAATGAAACTTTTATTTATATTTATAATATAAATATATTTTATATATATTTAATATATATATATATATAAATATATATAAAATAAAAAATAAAATAAAAAAATATAAATATTTTATATATATTTATAAAATTTATTCTGGTATTATAAATTTAAATATTCTTCAGAGACTTTATATACACATATATATATGCTTATCAAGTTAGGGATGCATTTTTTGTCTGTTTTTATTTTTGTATAGAAATATATAAAAATACTGTAAACCTATGAAGTCAAATCTATTTTTTTTCAAATATACCAAAATATGTCTGATTATTTAAATTAACATCTTGCTAATAAAAAAAATCTTACTTTATTTTCACTATATTTTGATATTGAAAATATTTTTCTAAATTCTACATGCTGAAATCCTAACTAATGCAAAGGAGATCTCAAGCTCTCCTTCAAATAAACCATAACAAATTGCTCTGAATAAAATAATGATTCCTTAAACGTTTAACATTTCTAGAAAATACTGCTGACTAAAAGTCTTCTGTGCTATTCATGCCATCTTGTGGCAAGGCCACTTAATAGCATGGGACATGAGAAAAAATGTTAGGCTATATTTAAAACCAGTGTGGTTATTATCTAAAAATTATATTGTCCTCTATAAACACTGTTCACTCAGGAATGGCTAAAATTACGTATCAATTGCATTCTCAAACTCCAGAGTTTAATTTACCTTCCTGCACTGGCTTTGGTTCGTCTTCACATCAGCACACATCACATGGAGACATGTAAATCAAACCTACTAAATCCTGGTGGAATTCGAAGCTTTACATAAACTGACAAACTGTCCTTGCCTATGATTTCTGCAGATTTTGAATCTGGTTTACTCGAATTTATCTCAATTCAGCTTCTTGCCAGGCTGCCTGGGGATTTGCTCACAAGAATCAATCTAACCTTTCATTTTCAAACTATATAGTGCTTACTTTCTCATCATCTGTAGGAATTATTTGTCTCTATGTTTTCATTATACTATGAAATAAGAGGAGAAAAAAGCAAAAGCTGTTTTACATGGAATTCTTTGAGTTATTTTTCTGGCTGATCAAATTATAATAATTTCTGAAAATCAGCTGTTACAGCAAACACAAAGGGATCATATTTTCTTGGCTTGGCAATTGCAGTCTTTTTGACCATATCACCTTATGGTTCAAAGATTTGAAAATGGTAAGATAAAAAATACTATTTCATTTCAAAGCTAATCAGATATTTAATCCTTCAGTAGCTGACTTCATGATGTACTGCTACATCCAAAGTAAATTAAATACTAAAAAAGTGTATAGAAACCTACTTTGAAAATGATCTTGCAATTGAGTAAAACTGTCAATCAGAGGATTTAATATTTGGACACTGCATTAAGTTCTTGAAGCATCAAATAGTCTGTCTCTGATTTCACCACAAACAAAACAGAACAAAAATTAAAGGTACATTTTTGACTCGGAATTAAAGGATTTTGAAGCAAAGTTAGAGTTAAAGGTAAAGCAGCAGAGAAAAAATATATGCTAGGTGATATACGACACAATTAACATATTCTAGTAGGTGAACATTGTCAGACAGCCTCTGTAGATAGTTACCCTAGGATGTAAATCCCTAGTGGGAATTGCTAAAGTTGGTATTACTATTAAAAAACAGTTATTAGATTATTCTTTATGATATATATTTATGCAAAAAGTCTGAGAAGGATAGGGAGTGAAAAAGCCTGACATTATTACAAGTAAAGCATAGCAGGGATCTTTCAACCTTCTAGTGGAAGAGTTTAGGAGACATAGGATTCTCCCTGCTCCTTATGTCCTTATAATACAGTGAAAAGGAAAATCTGATATTTAAACTGAAGGGATTTTTTTCCTCCCCCTGTAGGAACAGGGAGCTCCTGAGATAAAGTATATCTCCTTCTGTAAAGAATTACTTCAGTGTCAGATAGTTGAAACAGTACTGCAAAATTTGCAGGATGATTGTCTTGGAAAGCAGCTGCTGCTCTGAAAACCATGTCTATTCTATCATGTGTAATCTCTGCCTATGTACAAAAGGTAAATATGGAAGTAGCAATTAATATTTTTTTTTTTGCAGAAATGGGTACTTTTTTTTTTATTATACCTCTTACATTTGGCACTCTTCTCCCCTCTGGATCAAATGTGTGAATCTGTTAATAAACCAAAATAAAGATATGATGTTAGCCATCCTTCTTGAAGCTATGGCAGTAGAAAAGTGCTGCTCCTGACTGGATGCCTCTAAGACTTAGCAGAACCCCAGCAGTCAACGAGTGAAAGCAGGAGGCGAGGGCATCTGTGCAAAGTGAAACAGGAACGGCTCCAGGAACTTGGCTGGCCTGGTGCAAATGAATGGGATGTGTCTAAGACTTTAAATAGACTGCACTTTGGGGGATATTAGAGAAAAGGGAAATGTGTTTGTGAATAAGGTTTGGTGTCTTACAGTTGAGTGTTGAAGGGGCTGAGATGGGTTCTCGCTTGTTGGGGAAGTGGTACCTGAAGGCCTTAAGCAACGTTTATCTGCAAAAGAGGAAGAAAAATCAAGCCTGAGTAATTCAGTTATATGATGTTTGAAGAAGAAGGGCTTTTAATGTTTAAAATTTGGTTTTAAGGTCAGGTCTTCCCATTTTCATGGTATTTTATTTTTTTTTTCAGAACTTAAACACCATTTTAGCAGCTGTATTGAGGACATAGCATGACCCTGGTGATAGCTTTATGGTTAACCTGCTCACTGTGGTTAAAAAAAAAAGGCTTCATAAGCTGGTAAACAGTTAAGGCAGACATTTGACCTTAACTGTGGTTAGATTACTGAATTTGTTTTTCATTTGGACCTTTGCTCTTGTCAATGCTGTTGTGCTGTTCTGGTTTTGTGAGGGTTGTAGGGGTTTTATTCTCTAGGGAGTATTTTAATTTTTACTTTAGCTTTTAATAAAATCTGCATCCATAGCTATCAAAAAGAAATGCACAGGTTGTATGCTAGCATGTGTCAATCATTAATTTTACATCTCAAGGGCACTGGTATTTGTCTAGAAAAGATGACAAAAATGTTAGCATTGAATTTTACCCTTTTGAAATACATTTTCAGTCCTTTCCTCACTCTTGTATCTTGCCACAATATAGTTACTGGGGATAATAGACAGGCAAAAACCAGCTTTTTGTTTAATGTGCTTTATCTGAAATCACAAAACAAAAACTATGTCTTTTGGCTATTTTATGGCAGTCTTACATAAACAACAAAAGCTTCTGATTGCTAACTGGAAGTTTTTACTACTAACCAAGATAAAAACTGTATTTGGAATTCACTTCAGATTTCCAAGTTAAATGGACAAATTAGTCTTGGAATAGAATGTAGAATATCTGGTTGTCCAGACTGATTGTGATCCTTTCACACACTGATAAACTTACTCACTTTAAAAGCCATCAAACAAACTTTCACAAAAAAATCAGCAGAAAATGTCTTTGCTGACTTTGATGTGAACTGGAGCAAGCTTTCATAGATATATTGATCCTGTATTTTCAGATATTTTTGGTTTATGGTTTCCAGTCTTTCTTATCTAGGACTCTCCCCCAGTTTTTTAACGATTTAAAACCTCCAGAGTATTTATAATGGGTTGGAGAAATGCACAGCTATGATGAGATTTCACTTCCATAAACAGCATATTAATTGGCTCTGTATGTTTAGGCATTAAATGTGATTTAGAATGGCTTTAGTAAACCAAAAGGTGATTAATGCTGCTACCTTACAAGGTTAAGAATGCTTGAGAAATACTCTCAAAGTAATTGCTTATTACTGCTATTTAAAGCATCAGAGAACACCATTAGAAGGAATACTACATAATCATCTGGAGGAAAGTTTAGTGTGTTCTTTAGTATGTTTTCCATCTTAAAGGTTTCTAGGCTTAAATACCAGTGAGCTTTTCTGAAATGGTTATAGGTTTGATCAGCCGGTTTTTTGCACATTCCATGTGGAATGGGATAATAGAATTTATCCTGTGAAGGTGATATTAAAATTTAAAAAAGAGTGTGTAATTATTAATTAAGCATAATCTAATGAAAATCAGGGTAACTGTTGAATATGAAGAAGCAGACAAAGCTCTTCTCATGTTTCTGCCTACCAGTGTTATTTTCCAGTCAAACCATTGAATTTAAAAAATAAGTCTGGACTGAAAACTCCAAGTCTGTACTGTTCCTATATAACTCTAGGTTTTGCTCAGTTTCCACAGACAGAAAATGTTACCTGCATATTCAGATTCTTGTAGAGGTTTGGCAGGAAGGATTCTCAAAGAATGAATGGCCTCCAGCATGGAAGAACTTACAGTCTCGTACTCATCTTCCTCCTCAGATAACTTGGAGGAAAACTGTAAGTCACTCTTGCCCTTCATTGTAAAGTACTTGCTCTGGACAGAAGAAGAGATATAGAGATAATACAAATAACTTTAAATTCAAGATTAATTTCAGTGTGGAAATATATGATTGCCATAACCAGACATTTTGGTGCATGGGAAATTTTCTGATGGAAACTGAAGGGTTGGAAAGTAGTTGAGGAAGTGGTTTGAGGATCCATATTTTTAATTTAGATTCCTAAAATAGCCATTTTGGAGACAGTTTAAATATCTCTCTGAATTTTGCCTCTCTGCTCTTGAAAATATAATGAGAGTGCTTAATTATATGATCATTGCAGACTTTTGAAACGGTATCTTTTATTATAATATTATCCATGTGGTATTTGTATTGTACTGACTGTTTACATATGTTGCTTGCAAGAATATATTAACTAGCTCATCAAAAATGTCACACTTCAAAATAAAAACATACAGTGTTTTGGGGGATTTGTGCTAGCAAATGTGCAGTCCAAGTGAATGTGATAACGAGTACATAAGAAACAGTGGAGTCCATGGAAATATGGTGCTGAGAGTGACTCAGGATGTTTCTGGATGTGTCTATACACTTGTATAGGTTTGTTCCAGATTATGTTCTGGAGTGCTGCCCCACCCTTCATCCTCACTGGTTACTCACTGGAACATAACTGCTGGCTTCCTTCAGCACAGAGCTGAGGTTGCTGCCAAGGGAGCTCAGCTGAGGGTACCCCATGCCTCTGGAAGTAATATCGTGTTACCAACAATGTAGGTGCATCCATGAACTTGGATATTCTTTGATGTTTTCTTTATTCTCAAATTTATTTTATTCTGAAAATTTATTCCCTGATGTTTGTTTTATTCTCATTACTGATGGGACTCAGTAGCTTCCTGACGTATCTTCTTCTATCAGTTAACTGCCCTTTCAGTTCATGCTTTTTTCTCTTGAGTGCCAAAATTTAAACCTATTTAAACCTCCAAAGACACTAAAAAAAAAGATTACTACCCACTTTATTTCAACTTTTATGATGCTAATGCCTATAATTATATTTTCTTTTAGTCTTCTCACTAAGCAAATATGCTTCTTTAAAGCTTTCCTGAGTTGTCAACCAACTTAAAAGATTTTGAATCTCATATTCCCAGTGTTACTTTCCTGTGAACTCTCTCCAAGTTGTACACACCTTTGTTACAACTTGAGGCAGACCTCCAAGAAGTGTTCTTTACAGTACGTTGCAGGGTGAGGTTATGACAGTACATAAAAACGTCACCACAGCCTAGACAGCCCCTGCAGGGTACCTGGGTTTTCAGGCTCTTCTCTGCACAACTATTTCCAGTTCAGTAGCAGACTACTGTCAGCTAGGCTGAGAGTGGGTATTTTTTCAATCAGTTTTGCAAACACTTCATGCATTTTCATCTAAACCAGGTTTCCAGGTGTCTACTTGTGAGACTCTTCTGGAAAATATCAGAAGCCTAACAAAAATCAAGATATATCTCATTTACTGTTTTCTTTCTCATTATGGTATTCATATAGCTATTGAAAAGGAAATTACTTTTAGTTTAAGGAGTTGATGAGATGTTCTTCAGGTTCACATTAACAATTCTTTACATAATCAGACCTATTTTTTCCATAAGATGCTTTCAGATTGACTATGGTTAATAATCTCTCCAGGTACCAAATAAGTCCTAGGATTTCCTTTCTTTCTTGGAAGAAATTGTGGTTACCACTGTTCTTTTCCATCCTTTTAGGAATTCAGGACTTATTGGAGAATTCCCAAAGATAATTAATTAATGTCTCAGAAATTTCTTAAATAGTTCCCTAAGTGTCTTAGCATAAGTAAATATTCTCCTGACCATTCTTTCCCCATTCTTCTTTGTGCTGTTGCTGCCTTCTATTTGGTATTAATCCCATATTGCATCTGATTGTTATTAATCTTTCTGTGAAGTCTGAAGCAGTCAAAGTAGTGATTACATCAAACTTCTTTAGTCATCCTTTATTTGCCCAACTTGCTTATTGAACACAGACCTGTGCTTTATTTTCATCTTTCTGTGATTTAAAAGGTATTTACACTCTTATACACCTGAACTGAAACTCAAGCCCAGCTTTCAGATACAAATAGAAAGACATTGAAATGTGTACTGTTTGCTTTTCAGCTTTCATTTGTATCACTTACATATTTAACCTTGAGGTTTATGACTGACATACTTGTTCAGCTTGACTCCTGTTATTTTCACCTGATCTTATGATAAAGGTGTATTTTAGATTCAGCCCATAAATGGAGAATTGGTGAGTGAGTCACTTCTCCAGTCTAGATCCCACTAAAACAAACTAGAAGTTCTCAACTATATTTCACAATTTTTGTGCCTTATTTTGCATTAAAAACCAGTGATGATTGCATTTTTTGTTAGTATTATAGCCAAGATAATATTAATATACATCAGGAAGTGAAAGAAAAGTAAAATTTTAGGAAGAACATGTGGTACTTACAGAATGATAGGTGTTAGCAGGAATAGTTCTGTTTTCTGTATGAAATGGAGAAAAACTCTCAGCAGGTCCCATTCTGTAGTAAACTATACAGTAGCTAATATATAAGGAATAAAAATCTGCCAGCCACAGATTTTAGAGTATTTATTTACAGCATTTTAGAGATACTGAAAAAAGGACATGAAGCAGGTCCACCCATGAGTTTGTGGACCTATGCAATGCATGAGGAAGTAGCTGTGTGGAAATGGGATTCATGACCATGAGCATGTCTAAGCCCGCCCACCAAAAACACCCAAAGAAGGATGTGCTTCCACTCCTCTCTCTCCCCTGAGTTTTGCTTCTTGATGCAGAACTGTGAGAGCTGTGGGACTCCAGGTCTGGAAATCCCTCTGCGAATAGAAACATGTTTTGTTCTTTTAGTAGCAGAAGACAATGCCCAAACTGAGAACCCTCCAGCTCTCAGGCTATAAACTGTTCTCAGTGGTGCCTGTCTGCCAGGAGAGCATGAGCTACAGAGCCAAAGAGCTGGTGAGCACAGACTCCCAAGCTCTGCGCATAACCCGATTTACGCATTTAATCCAGTGACTCCTTGGTGCAAAACAGCCATGGTATGACCTTGCCCAGTATGTGTTCTTGTTCTGGACTGTTTCAATCCTTTCTTAGGCTGCCTGTAACCTCACAATCTTGCATCTCTGGCTACATAATGGCCTGATTTCAAAAGTAGAGCATGAAAGTCCTTCTATCAAGACCAATCAATAACAAATAATTACATCATGCTGTACTGCTTAGAAGAAAGGGATAATTTTGCACTGAAACACTTTTGTGCTAAGGAGAGAATTAAAGCCAGAACTACTTCTTGTCCAGGAATTGTATCCCAGGGCAGAAGGGTATAAAGGACAGCCAGGATCCCACAACCCTCCCTTACATCTGTGTTTTGAAAGAAGCAAGTTTCTGCCTAAACACTCTCTTTGCATTTGTTGCTCTGGTTCTTTGAGCCTAGTATTGCATACTTTTGTATACCCCAGCAGATGGCATTGAATGTTCATTTATTCAGTATATGTAGTACTTTAATCTCTGCATGGAGGATCATTCATGGGGGAGAGGGAAGGAGATTTATTCGTTCAAGCTACTTGTCTGATTTTCTGTTTAGTTATACTGGTGCAAACCAGAAGTAAACCCAGTTAAAGGTGGTGCCAGGATAAAAATAAAAAGGCAGTGTCTTAATTTTCAGCCTTTGTACTTCTAAAAAAAATAAAAAAAGTCACTGTTTTATGCTCAACAATAAAAAATGAATAACAGTGGTAAACATCAATGCTATTACCCATGCATTTCATGGCTTAATGCTAAAAGGGGACTGTTTGACAACAAGCCTTTGGGGTGATGTATTGCTATCCAATATCAGTTTACAATTTGATGTCCAGGTCAGTTTATCATCTCTTCTGTTATGCATGAATCACTGGAGTTGGGATAAACTCCAGCCTTCCCTCTGCTTTTCTTCTTAGGCCTCCTTTGCACTGGACCAATGGAGTGACCAGCACTGGTGCTGCTTTTCCGTGGGTGTGCCCTCTACCTAAGGTCACTGCCCAAATATTTCCTCTGTGCTAGCTGAGGAATGCAAACCAGCTAGAAACAACTCTTCCTGTTACTTAAGAATATAATTTTCGTAATGAAGATGAATATTTCACTCTGTTAGCCTTGCTGTACATATCAGGCCTTCAGAATATGAAGTGCTGCACACTGTCCAGGTGTTAGAAGAGGTACTGTTGCAGAGGCTTAACACCTAAGGGGAGACTATTTCTGCTGTTTTCTTTCTATCTATCTATCTATCTATCTATCTATCTATCTATCTATCTATTACCCTGGAACATCCAATTTATTATAGAGTCATGGACTAGTTTGTTTGGAAAGGGCCTTTAAAGATCATCTAGCCCAACCCACCTGCAATGAGCAGGGACATCTTCAAATTTTCTGGCTTTTGCTGCACTGGCTGTTGAACAAGGATGAAAGAGGACAGAATCTTTGTGCCAGGTAGTTGCAATCAGCTGGACCTTCTGGCATCATTTTTTTTTTCACTACAAGCTAACGATTTAGAGCTGGCACTGGCTAGAGTAGGCAACACTATAATCAGTGTTGCCAAATCAGGTTTCAGTCCTCAGGCTCTAGGGGCAGATCATATTTTATTCAGTCTGAAAATTTTTTGTTGCTTTGCTGCATTGCCTGTGAAATTAATAAATAGAGACTATCAGTTATAATAATAGGAAGGTGTTTTATTTCTATGGCATACATGTGGGTGTGTTTCTGCCAGTGGACAGAGAATGCCTGATGTCAAAGGACAAAACGGAAAAAAATTATCTTCTCTTTAATTTGTAAGGGATTAAAACAGTGTGTGAATTTTGTGGCAACCTTGACTGCTTTTCATGGTGACCTAAAAAAGTTCTGTTTAAAAAGGTGACAGTTTAGGAATTTGTACATGAAAATCCAACATCAAAAACATAGCCCTTTATGTGGGAAAGCAGAAGGTAAATCTGTTCCCATTGGCTTCCCTGAATCTATGAATGCACAGTGTTATTTTTTCAGTCACTGTGGTGTTTCAGCCAGTGGCAGAAAGTGATAAAGAATTGTGGGCTGTGATTTAATAAACCTTGTGATCCTCATGGTGTGTCCTAACCACTTCAGTAGAAAAAAGCCTGAAGCTGGAAATGCTTCAAGGAAGAACTGCATAGACATTTTCAGAGTCACTTTTTTACTGTCTTGCCCAAAATTATGGTGGAAAACCTTGTCCTGTTCAAGTATACAGACATATTCCTCAAGCCTACCGAGGGGCTAGAAAAACAGGCAGAAACTTCCTGAATAGTATAGGTTTAATTAGAGTACCAAGTAAAAGACTGGGCAGGTTTCACTTCAGAGATGTGAAAAAGGCATGTGAATAAATACCAGTTATGGTGGGTATTTGTGCTAAGGCCACCTATCCACAGAAAAGAAAGGATTTGCAGTTAGATGATCGATTGCTGGGTTTTATTTTTCCCAGAAGTGCTTTCACCAGCCCTAAATCTTCTATATTATATGGATATTGAATGCATTTAAGCAAACTTCACATTACACTATAAACATATGGTACAGGAAATAAATTTATCTGGCCAGTTGTGCCACTTTTTAGTTAGATAATTTTATATGTTTTGCATTAAATGTCTCAGCACAGCTACAGTTGTGAACTACGGTGTCATTTACCAGCAATTTAAATAAGTGCAGTGTTTCGCTTTTGAAATTAATGTAGCTTAAACACATGCTTGCTATTTGCTTGACAGACCATAATCTGTCATGGAAACAGATTTAGAAATCCTGTGTCATTGTCTTGTTGTTTTGGAACAGCAAATAGCAAAAAGAGGAGAGATCTTCAAAGGTAGCAGCAGAAGGAAAAAGAAAGTTCCCTCAGCTGCTTTCTAGAAAGTAATATTTTCAGTTCCCATCAAGAGAGTAACTTATTGATGGCTTTTTGCAGTGTATGCCATCAAGAAACCAAAAATTTTTGGCGGCACACTGGAAGTAAACGCCTTTTTGTTTTCTGCATTATTTGGTATCCCCTTAGTGGGTATCCATTACTTTTAATTTTTTCTTACAATTCATTTAAAATTTTTATGATATTAGAATGTTCAGATCTGTCACAGATTATTACTAGCTCTGAGTAAGAAGTAGGTTAAATAGACGTGCTATAGTACTTCCTTTTTCAGCAGTGAAAGAATTTTACCTTTCAGACGTATATTCTGATTCATTACTTCACGTATGTTTGGGCAAGATCTAAATAAATAAAAATAGAAAAAAATATCCACTTGATTAAATAATAGAAATTGCCAATATTCTATGAAACTTTTCAAAGAGTTTAGTTTAAATTAATGAGTGAAAACTGCAAGGATAATATCTACATTTGAGAAATGACTTTGCAGATTTGGAAATTCAAAAACCTTGGGTCAAACCTTACATTTTTGTTCACTTACAGCTCCAAGTTGGTTGCAGAGAGCTCTACTCATTTTGCAAACATTCATTTTAGACATAAATATTGTAACAGCCTTCTTGATGCTTTAGCATATTCAGTGTATTGTTGGAGGGATGAGTTTCCTTAGGGAGGTAGGAGATAAAACTCGTTTTCCACATGCAGCTGTGCCACTCCACATGGCTCCCTTCCCATTCTGCCAGCTCAGTATAACACTTCCTCTAGTCCAGGTGTGGTATTCTTGCATCCTGGTATTACTCTCCCATAGAGAATATATGAGATGTATTGGGTGTGGAAGAACCATAAAACCCTTTCTCTGGTGTTGATTCTCTTACCATGATTCTCTTTACCCACTGGACCATAGCTCTGTATCAGCCTGTCCAGCAACATTTGTGGATCTTTGCAGTAGCACTACTTAGTATTCAGAAGCAACATAAAAAGTTATTTTGTAATGAAGATTTGACCAGGGATCACATTAAGACTGCATTAATGCACACTCATTTTATCTACATCTAAGCATCCACACTTGGAATTGCCTAAAGTTTGGAAAATACCAACACAAACCTCTGAGTTCCAACTAGCCCACTCTTAACAATTACAAAATAGTTTCAGTTAGCAGCAGCTTTTGAGCAAAGGGTGAAGCTGAGTGGTTTCCTGTTCAGTGAACAGGCTGTAAACCACACAAGAGTGTACTAGAGTAGGGTGTGTGATAATAGCATGGACACATCAATAATAAAACTTTTATTTATATTATTTATCAGTGACTTAAAAAGTAGTTTATTTACTTACTTATTTTTTGGCAAAGCTGTTTTCCTGCTGTTTGAATCTGCTGGGTGATATTCTACTGTTTTCCTGTTGGCTCTGACAGAATTGAACAAAGTTTACTGTTAGAGACCAACGAGTGGAGAAGAAATGCAAGCGCAAGCAGAGCTCCAAAACTAATTTTCAAAACTTTTCAATGCACATATGTAAATGATTACCTTTTTCTCTACCTCAACCATTTTCATTCTCTGAATATTTTCCTGATTTTTTTGTTTTCAGCTATTTGGGAAAAAAGAAAAACAGTTTCCTGGCAGGGGAATGAAAAGCTGGAAACTGAATTCCTGCAGCCACTGTTTTGGTTACATTAGAATAGGGTACTTACTGAATTCAACTGAAGAATTAAAACCCAGGGGCACCTATCCAAGATCTCTATTGCTGGTAAAATAGTTGCTAAACACCAGTGGTGTAGCTACCAAAACAACAGAGCTCAGTCCTCTTGGCCTCTCTACTTCTGATTGCTCTTGAGCCTCTCTTAGAGCTCCTTATTTTACTCAAATAATACTGATCCATACATCCTTGAAACCAAAACTGAGATGATTTCCACTTTTACCTTTTGACTACCAGACATTTCAGTGTTTTCAGAAAAAAGAGTTAGGGTTATCTCATAAATAATTTCTACAGATGAAAAGATGGTCATGTCCTTTTGGACCTAGTCCTACTCAAAGTCATTTAAATTCATAGATCCTATAATCGGTGTTGCCAAATCAGGTTTCAGTTTTTCTTTACAAACATGCCCCAAAACCTATTCAAAACAAACAACCAAACAACCAAACAAAAACTGCCCACACACACACACGTTAATCAATATTTAAATGCACACATTGCTAATGAATTTTTCTAACTGTCATGTTAGACAGTTTATTATGGAAATACTAAAGGGCACAAATGCAAAGATGCAAATTTTAGAAGAATGACAAGATATGTTTATTTTCAGCTGTGGATTTAGCAGGAGAGGTATGCTTGAGCAGTTGCTATAGCTATAGAGAATTTTGGTTAAGTGGTTAAATCTGTGCTGCATTGATATGTCTCTGGAGCATGTGGAATATGAACAAGTAACTGATTTCTGTCATCTCAATGCTCTTTATCATTGATGTATAATTTTTTTATCTTTTGAAAGAACAATTTCATTCCTTGCAAAACTCTTCTCCCAACTTCCCCAAGGCAGTCTGTATTACAAATGCAAAAGGCTGTTGCATGAGTATGATACATACAGTGAACATAATTTCTGTGTGTTTGAATTTCCTTCATTTCTCCCTGCCCCTTCCTGTGGTAAATTTCCCAACATGCATCTGCAGAGTGACCTTCTGCAGGTTCTCCTTTGCCTGCAGCAGGGAACTATTTTAGTCTGTTTAGGTAGCTTTTCTCTCTGTGTGAGATGCAGCACTGAGGTTTTACTGATATCTCTATGAGTCCATCAGAACTACATACACGTTACTGGTAACTAGTAGCATAAATGGCTTAGGATTTGTCATGAAACTTATCATGGCTGAGATCACGAGGATATTTAGCACCTTTTGAATGTTCTATGTTAATAAAATCCTGACCTTGCTTAAAAAGAAGTCCTTTTTGCCATTTTTGCTTTAAAATACAGCTATGCTATTTTTAAAATCCCCATGTCTAATTATAGGGCCAAAGCATCTTTCCTTCACAGAATTTTCTTCATTCTCTGGTCAATGCTACAGCAACATTATTTCCTTCTGCAAAAGGGTGGGATTTTTTAAAAAAATGCACTTTTAGACACTTTCACCTCTTCTTACTTAAGCAAAATGTAGAATTTCTTTTAGCTGGCTATGTTCTATAACTTTTCCTGCTTACGATACTCATATCTGACTGACCAGATACAAAATCCTAAGTTGTGTGTTTGTGATAGTACAGGCTAGTGACACAGACAGAGCAGCAATACCCATTCCTCTCAACATTCAAGTCACATTATGTATGGCCAGAACTTATACTGGGGAGAAAAAGTGAGGGTAGACTTCATTTGGAGTGCTGATTGACTAATATTTAAATGCAGAACAATTGTAATGGAGCACCTACAGAAACAGAAATTACACTTACATTAAAGTCAACTGAGTTCATCTTGATGGGTTCTGTTGTGATAAGTTATGATTAATTTATGGTTGTATAAAAGTGGTTGTATAAAAGTGTCTGTTTCAAAGATCTTAAAATTTCCAAGAGTCATGAAATTATCAGGGAAATTTTAAGACTCTCCGTTTGAAAGTTTATTTATTTCACAGCATTTAAGGGGATTGTTACCAGGGTAAGTTTTACTTAATAGGAATGAAAGTTGGCTAAGTACAGATGATTAAAAGAGACAAAAGTCCAGTTCCTCTTATCTTGATTGTCACTCTTTTCTTCTGTTTCAACAATGAAACAACAAGAAGAAAAGTAGTGGTCATATTCACTGCCTCTCCTTTGACTGCAATGCTTTGTATGTAACACTTCAATATTGCCTGATGTTTTGTTCAGTCAGTTACTACATTCCAAAGGCAATGTAGTATTCATGTCAAATCCTTCTTCATGACAGACTGTAAATCGCCTAATCTGGCCCAAAATATCCAGAAGCAATTGCTTATTGCTTAAACATTATTTTGGTTATTTGATTTTGTTGTTACTTATTTTCGTAGTTATTTGCATATTTATTTGGTTTTGCAGAAATATTTGAGAGGTCCTATCATATATATTTGGTTTTGCAGATATGTTTGAGAGCTCCTATCACAGAACAGTCCTCCTGTGACAGATGAGTCACAATTGTAAAATTAGTCCCAGTCCAACTGATGTATAAACCAAGAGAAAATTGCTGTCTGCAACTGAAAAATGGGGATAAAACAACAAGCTGAAAGAAGAAGGAGTTTTTCTGGAAGGAAAGGAATAAAACATGGAGCATGGAACTCCATGCTGCGTGTAGACATCTGAAGGGGGTCAGTCCCTAGTTTGAAAAGTGGGCACCTGTCAGGCCTGTGAGAAGAGAAAACCACATTTATATTTAATTTTTGCTTTTCAATTCCTACTATTGAAAGAGGTCAGTATTATATTTTATGGGTTACTTAATACAACAAAAGATTTAACACTCTGATTTTATAAATCCATGGCTTAAATCTATTTTCTGAATAAATTGTTGCCAGGGTGACTGTTAAGGGATACTCTCATTCAGAAACCATCCTGCTTCCTGAAACAGCTACTAAAGGTGGTATATGCACTGCACATGTCAGTGTGATTGAACTTTGGGGGACTTGGCAATCACAAGGTCCTTCAGTTACATGGTGGTTTGAAAGTGTGTTGTACTGTTTATTTTGCCATCTGTTTGCATCTATGTCTGTAGATGCTGTTACTTAATAGCAGGGTTTGGGCTGGGAGGAGGCTTAGCCGCTTCTGCTGTGGCCTGGATTGAGCAAAACTGCAGTCAGGAGGGCAGAAGTCATTTTGAAACAGTTTAAATCTAACAACAATTAACATTGTCAGAAACTTCTAGGGAAGTGCATAGAAAAGAGTTCACTTTTGGAAATGATACCTGACTGTAAGAGAGATTATAACCTGGCTTGATTGGGCTAGGTCACTATTGAAGGTAAGCTTGTATTCCAAAGTTGGCTGAACACAGGTGTGCCTTGCTGCTTTGGGTGTCTGGGTATATCCTGCCTGGCCTCCACATGCTGCTCAAGAGGGCTATAGGTCTTTTACAGATCTTGGACTGAACTTCTTTGGCTGGTGCCTGTTGAGTTAGACACCTCAAAGCAGGGTTTGAAATCTCAAGCTTGCTGAACAGGGAGCTGCTGCCAGCTAGCAGAGAGCAGCTGCCTGAAATGAGTCTTGGTGGCTGCTCAGGCTGCAGAGGAGGTGCAGCCAGTGCTTGCACTACACAGCTGGGAGCATCGGGCAGACACTTTCCTCTGAGGAAAAATGAGGGATAGCTATCCACCATCTTTTGTATTAAATAATCTAGTAGTCAGAGAAGGTATGTAACTTTGTACTGTGACCATTACTGTATCTTGCTTATATATTTGTTCTCCACTGAAAAGACATACAGGAACTCAGTGTGGGCTCATGTGCCCCAGCTGGGCACCCACACCTCTTGGATCTTCCCTCACAATTTGCTTACATACTCATGAAGGAGGGGAGGTTTTCTGCACAGTGCCTGGGCAGGTAATGAATGCTTCTCACCAGAATACCCTGCAGTCCTCCTCCTGTGGGTGCTATCCACAAAGAGGGCTTGGATCTCTCTAAAGGTGAGCCCAAATATTCCTGTTCCTGAATGCTGTAACTATGTGCAGGACAGTGTGAGAGTTTTGGAGAGGCACAGTTACCTTCCTACATATGTCAGATATTTTTGCTGTACTGGCTCTGGCTGGGATGGAGTTAATTGTGCTGAGAGCAGTCTGTAGGGTGCTGTGCTGTGGATCTGTGACCAGAGCACTGTTGACAACACACTGTGTTTTGGCTGTTAGCAGTGCTTGCACAGCACCAAGGCTTTCTTTTTTTCCTGTTCTGCCCTCCCAGCATGTAGGCTGGGGGTGGGCAGAGGCTGGAAGTGGACAAAGCTGGCACAGTTGACCCCAGCTAACCGCAGGGATATCCCACACTACACAACATGTGCTCAGCTAAAAAATACAAGTGAGGTTTTTTTCATTTTGGAAGACAGCCACTGCTCAATGATTGTCTTCACATCACTAATTTTGTTTCGGGTTATTTTCTTTTTCTTTCCTTTGCTTACTAAACTGTGTCTATCTCAACCCACAAGTTTCCTTACTTGCTTTCCATCTTTCCCCAGCCAGGGGTAGCCTGCTGCAGGCAGATCAGCAGGTAGGGATTACAGGAAGGGAGGGAAGAGCCATTTGACCTTTCAGCAGATCACAGGGGGTTCAGGATCACAGTTTTGATACTGGCATATTAATATCGTCCGGGTCCAAGACAAAGGCCTGACCACTTTTATATAATCCCAACTACTGCCCTAAAATGGAGCTTTTTTGTTCTTTTAATTTTTAAAGGTCAGTTTTATGAATCAGTAATAAGATCATCCATAGCAACATTGTACTCGCTGTCGTGACTTACGAAAAATGCTCTATAAAACATGCTCTTTTGATTACCACATTTAAAGTGCAATAGTCCTCCAAGTGTGCCGTGTTGGAGGAGACTTGTTCTTTTTACCTAAAGTAAATGCTAGGAACATAATAATAAATATTAAAGGCTCTATTATCTTAGCAAAATTATGTAACTGATCACTTGCAAAGCTACTTAGAAATCATGATTGGCACAATTAATTTGGATTCTCTTCTTCCAAAAAGAGTGCTCCAGGTTTCCCTGGCAACCTTTAAAATGCTATGTGTAAATACAGAAACCAATCAGCACGCTATCAGTTCAGATAACCCCACAGAAATACAAGTATTATGAACAGCAATTAATTATTGTGCTGGTTAAATGCTGATTTTAGAAATGTTGAATAGAAACATTTCTGTAGTACCAAACTGCAGTAACAAGCTGCAAAGTGCCAGCTCTTTGGAAGAACCATATAAACATAGAATGGCTTGGATTGGAAGGGACCTTAAAGATGATCTAGTTCCAACCAACCTGCCGTGGGCAGGGACACCTTCCTCTAGAACAGGATGCCCATGGCCCCATCCAACCTGATCCTGAACACTTCCACAAATACTCCGTGTATTTCAGTGCCTCACTACACTGACACTAAAAAATTTATTCCTAATATCTAATCTAAACCTGCTCTCTTTCAGTTTGAAGCCATTTCCCCCTCATCCTGTTCCTACATGCTCTTTTAAAAAGTCTCCTTCCGTCTTTCTTGTAGGCTCCCATGGATACTGGAAGGCTGCAATTAGGCCACCCCAAAGCCTTCTCTTCTCCAGGCTGAACAATACCAATCCTCTCAGCCTTTCCTCATGGGAGAAGTGCTCCTTCCCTTTGATCATCTTGGTTGCCTCCTCTGGACTCACTCTAGCAGGTCAATGTCCTTCCTGTGCTGGGGACTCTAGAACTGGATGCAGTACTCTAGTTCCACATACAAAATCGTAGAAGATATTGAAACTAGTTTATCAGGGAATCAAGTCCTTGGTGAATGTGTTATGAATGCCACTTCTCTAGTACTGGTTAGTACAGGTATTCAGGCTGACAATTAGGATACACAAAATACACTTTTATTTGTATTACAGTATCATCTCATGTGGAATAGCTGTAATTAACCCTAGCCAGGTGACTTTGCATGGGATGAGAGAAAAAGAGAACAAATGGTAGGCCATTGTGATTGAAGCAAAGGTTGACACTCTACTAAGGCATGTTTCAAGTCAAAAGCTTGCAATCTTTCAGGAGGAGAAAATATTTAACTCAGTCTTAATTGCAAATACTGACAGAGACTTCTCCTTTTAAGCCATTGCTGTTCCGAAACTGAGATTTGGTCTTTGTTGTTATGCATGACACCACGCCTTGCAAAGAAATGCCTGGAAAACATTCAGTGTTTGGCATGGTTTTCTTCCCACAACTTTTGTACTCAATCAGATAAAACATGTTCACACAGCAACAGAGTAGTATGGGTCATTTCAAGCCAAATGTTGCAATATAATCTGAACCACATGGCAAAGACTTCTTAGGAAGGTGTGTCATGACAATTTTGCCTCTGAATAAAGTGGCATGAACAGTGAGCCTTCCCCCTCCTTGCATTACCCTTCCTGTATGTTTCCTTACTGGTATATACATTGCACAAGGCAGTACCACAGCTTCATGTACTTGTTTAAGCATCTCTCACCTCAAGTCCATACATTTGAGACCAACCTGCTTTTATAGAATCCACAGCATACTGGAAGGGATTAACAAGAATGATCCAGTTCAATTCCTGGACTGCAGGAAAACCCCAGTTAGTCAGGTTCCTGTAGTTTGGACTACTGATAAATTGTCAGGCAGTGACTGTCTGGCTGAAGTGTTGCTGTCAGGAGAGACAGGGGCTGTGGGTACCTGGAAGGTAACCACAGACATTTGGCACTTGGATGAATGCTGCTGGGAGGCCTGGGTACCTGTAATTACTGTTCATATTACTGTGCTTGCTTATGCCAAGGACTTTCTTATCTAAAATAACAGCTCTGCCATGGCACAGTATAGAGCAGAGAGATTAGGCAAGCAGTGGACTGAAATAGAAATGCTTATTAAGAATGAATAAAAATTGTTTCTCAGTAAGTTTTGCTAAAGTCACTGAAAATCATGTATTCTATGAGAAGATGAGTAAGACTACAAAGGAACCAAATCTGTCATGTGGACAGGATTTTCACATTTTCCAGTCCAAGCAGGTAAATACTAAACTGAGTGGACATGACTGAGGGAATTCTTTGTGCAGGTAAAGTGCTTTATAGTAACAAAATAACAGTAAAAAAAGATGCTTCTGAAGCACTGTGTGATCATAGAAATTGAAGTCATTGAATTACAATGCCTCATCTGAATCTGTTCCTGGGATGATATTAACACTTTGTAGAGGTTTAGGGTTGCATCATTGCGGCTACACTCATTTTTACATTCTCTAGCTTCTGTGCAAACCTGTGAGATATTTCACATCTGGAGGGTTTCTTCTGGAATGAAGAGCAAAGGCATGAATGGGCAAAAAATGTGTTTTACTTTTTCATTAAGATCCTTGTAACAAAAGCAGTCTCAGAAAACACACAGAATTTGAAAGCATGCCATGTAAAGATAATTCTACCTTCAGTGTGTGTCTTTCCAAATGCTCATATATATATTTTAAATTACTTTCTCTTTTGTCCCTCTCAGAAGCAGTACAGTTTTCAGACTTTCTGTGTTGGTATCTACAAAGTTATTTTTACTGTTTTTTAAGTTCATACATCAGAATATATTGCTTATCTCTGTCCCCGCATCTTGTAATGAAGGGTGCAAATCCCTATTCACCTGGGGAAGTCAGAGGGAAAATTTTTTAACTTCTTAAATCTCTCACTAGTCCTTGAATCTTTGAGTTGCTACCTGCCAGACATTTTGGGGACTGCTTCATGTGAAAAATGAAGCCAAAGCCTTCTAGTTTTCCGCTATTTCCACTCACCTAGGGAATACCTAGGAATCCCAGCCTCAGTGGTCAGAAGAGCTGAAGGTTTTTTATCTCCCTCTTCCACGGATGAGCAGCATCCTGGGAGCAAACAAGAAGTCAGGCAGGTGATGTTGTGTCTCAGCGGGTGCGGTGCTGGCTACAGCTCCTCGCCACAGAGCCTCAGGGGTGCTGTGAGACTCAGCACTGCTCGAGGTGTTGTCGTTAGGTGTATAGCTCTTTCTAGCACATACCAGAGGCCAGACTCTGGCAGTCTACCCCGTAGCCCTAGGCAAACCTACTCTTTCAGCAGACATTTGACTTGGAGTTTAAGTGCCAGGATCAAAATTCCCTCCTTATTCCCATTATGACAATGGTTTGCCACTTCTCTACAACAGCAAATCATAAAACAACCTGAGCCTACCTACTGCATATGACAGGTAAGTAACAAGGTAGAACTTGAAGAAAATGCCATTTCTGTTCTTCCTTGCTGCCTGCTGACAGGAAGGAGCTGGCAAGTAAGCAGCTTTTAATTTAATTTTACTCTATCTGAGTCAAGCTGGACTAATCTATATATAAATGTAATAATGTAAGTCCTTGATCCTTCCCTCTCAGACATAGAATATAGCCTAAAATATGGCTTTCAGTATCCAGGGAGAATAAAATTACCCTGCCCAAGGTTGGAGAGAAATATGTATCTTGTGAAAAGAGCAGGGTACACTAAAGCACTCCAGTTCACAGCTACTGTCCTCTAAACCTATATCCACATCCTTAGTGTCACACTGTATTTACAGGTTGCCAATGAAATCCAGTTTATAGGAGGATGAAAATGATTGCTTCAAGTGTTCTCACAGGAGTGGTTTCCATACTGTATTAGAGGTAAGTATAGTGGTAATTCTTCCAAATAAAAATGAACAAGCAAGCACCTTCATAGCTGTTTCTTTCATTTATAAGCATATGGATGGAGTTTTTGAATCATCAGCAAAACACAAACCAAAAGAATTAATTTTATTATTTTTTCATTTTTTTAATTACCTCATTGTATTTTTTTTTTTTTTAGGAAAACAGCCACTGGCATTTCCTAAACACAAAGTTCTTCAGGGAGGACAACAAATAGTAAACCAGTGGTTTCTGGTTTATTTCTGGGGATTTCTGACTGGAAAACTGTATTTATTAATTATATGTAAATTTCAAAATATTTTGATGTCTTGATTTAGCCATCTGTAGAACTCACACTGAAAAATCAAATGTAAGAGGTGCTTCATTTGGGAGAAAGTGAAGAGACTTTGCTGAATAGGCTATGTTTGCTTATTTAAACATTCATATCACTCAGATTTGGGTCTTAAAATATAAATTACATGGTTGAATTAACCTGCTGTTGACTCAGTGTCAGCATTCATGTTTGAAAAGAGTAGTTTTTCCCTGGCTGTATCTAAGTGCCTCTGAAAATCTAAAAGAATCACCAAAAGTCCTCCACTTCAGAAGAATTCTCCCTTCCTCTCTCAATTATCCATCTTGGCGTAAAAGCTCATGTTCTTGCCCTGTCCTACACTGCAATTATCAGGTGTCTGTCCTGACTAATCCCAGACTAACCCTCTTCTGGCTTTTGACCACTCTTCTACAGTTGTGCCCCACCCTGGAGGTATAAATTCTGCAGAAGTCACGGCTGCATACCTGCTCAGCACTGCCAGCTATCCGGTCTCGTGGCTTCATGGGATTTCAGTTCACGCCGCCTGACAGCAGCAGATGTGCACTCAGGGGAAAGGCTGGGTGTCTGTGTGAAAAGCTTACTAAAGAAGAGGGACTGGAGGGGAATAGACCTTGCTGTTTCTGAAGCCTTTGTGAATAAGTGCCTGACTTTTTGGTAGCTGGCAAAGATGAAAACCAGACATGTTTCACAAGCAGCATGATGTTACTTTTAGGAAAGGTTTCTTAAATCATCTGTCAACTTTCAACTGCAGCCTGGTGTTTAATCTTTGTCTCAATTTTTCTGTCCTTGAGGGCCATTCAACAGAAACAGAGTCCAGGAACCACAAACAAACT
Source organism: Corvus hawaiiensis (assembly GCF_020740725.1). Lineage (NCBI taxonomy): Eukaryota > Metazoa > Chordata > Aves > Passeriformes > Corvidae > Corvus > Corvus hawaiiensis. Next base: position 14,090,303 of record NC_063217.1, read on the forward strand.
ATTTTGTAAATAATGGGATTTTCATAAAGGATCAACACAAATTTGTTAGGTGATGTTTGTCTGTGATGCCTGGGGATTTGAATATGATAAAACTTGAACCGTCGTCAAGTTTTCCATCCTGTGTGCTTGAAGCAATCTTGAAATTGGACTGGGAATGGGGCTTGACTCCACACTGGGCTAGTTAATTTCTTCCAGTTAACTGTAATAATTTATTTTTTATTCTTGTATTTGTTTCTTGCATCTTTAGTTGCTATCAGATACTGCTTAGAGGAGCAGAGGCCAAACATACTGCTTTTGTATCTGGGGAGAGCACAGTGATCAGGCTACTTGGTAAAAACCAACAGTACTAAATTAATGTCACAACCTTCTCAAAAAATCTCCTTCACCTCTACTACTTCTGCAGTTCATGGCAGAAAATTAATATTACATCATTCCATCATCAATTTCATTCATAATGTAATGAATACCAAGTAAGTTTATGGGAAAATTCTCACCAACTTTCAAAGGGTTTGATCAGATTCCTATAATGCTGTTCTTTGCAATAGAAGTCTGTCAAAAAACAGGAATGTAAGCAAACTGCTTTTCCAACTTTCCTTTTTCAGTAGTGGTACCGTTACTGCATGCCCTTATTCTAGCATACTGCAGAATACTTTAGTATGGACATGTTAATGTGTAGATGTACATTCCAAACTAATTAGGGATTCAGCAAAATGAACTAAAGTTTAACAACACAAACAGAAGACACTTAAAATAATGCCATCCCTAGTGTCCACTGTTCAGATTATGTGCCTAGCAAAACCGAACTCTGACCTCCAGTCCCAAATTAAACAATGCAAGGTTAAATGTCAAGAAAATGTGTGCAAAATATCTGCAAATAGAAACTCATGCTGGGAAAGTCAGTCAAATGAGAACTGGTAGGCTCCACTTAAGAAAAAAGATACTTCAGCAGTGTCTTTGGTGAAAGCTGAAAAGAGTTATGCTGGGTTTTTAAGTCAAACTTATTCCATTTACACCAAATGAAAGTTTCATTCAATATAATTTATATGTCCAAAATTACCATTGTTGGTATTCTTTCTCCCATTACAATATGGGACAGAACCTAGAGAAAGAGGTCCCGGAGAGGTCAAAAGGAAGGCATCATTTATCCTCTTCTGCCTTGGCTATTATGACAAACCTCCTCCAGAAAATCCATACCTTGTTCAGTATGTGTATGCACTTTTACAAAGGAATTACTTTCTGTTAATAAAATATTTTGGTTTTCCATTGGTATTCATGTGAGTCAATAAGTCTTTTTTAAAATTTCTTGCTGCCAAGATGTCAGTGATAGCCACAGAGGTACTCTCTTTTGACAGATCCGAAATTTCATGTTGTAGAAGGAGGGCTGCAAAAGTCTTGTACTTTTCTCTGCAATATCATCAGTACCATCATCAGGATGCTGCCAAGAGGGGAAGGAGCGCTTTAGAAACTTAAAGGCTGGCAAATGTGAGCATGTACTGGAAGAAGGGAAAGTTATTTTAATTTAGAAACATGAATTCACATACTGAGACCTGGTTCATTGTTGTACATTTTTGCACCATTAATCCTGTAACATGGTCCAGTAATACAGTTGTCTTTAAGGTTTCTATAATATCTATTACAGTAAAAAAACCCAACAAAATGTATTTTCAAGATACCACCGGAGGAACGCTAGATGAGTCTAGGGAGTTACTTCATCCTTTCCTACTGAAGAGAACATTAATGTATTTGTTTAAAACCATGTTTTTTAAAATGGAATGTTTTGCATAATGTGCTTTTTTTTGCTGTAGTGACATCATGCTCAGAGGTTCTTCACTCTCTATATAGTGCTCTCATACTTTCAGCTAACCCATTGGCACAGTATCAGTGCAAGCTCTGTTGCTTGTCCCTGAGGGTGTTCAAAATGCTACCAGCTGATTTACTTTCAAGGCCAGGATCAGTGGTGCTGTACTCAGCCAGCTTCACTGTGATGGTGTGCCCAGTGGGGTGACTTCAGAAAAGTCCTGTGAAAGACTGTAAAATTTTCCATCTAGTTCAACAGATCACTGGAATTGCTAAAGCCAATACTTTGGTCTCAGCTTCAAACATAATATTAGTAATATCTAACAATCGATAATGTTAATTACAACCAAAACCTCTTTGGAAGTGGGATCCATTTTCAGTATTTGCCCATGCTGAATTGACCACTGATACATGCACAAAACCCCATCTATTTTTCTGAAGGAAGCCCTTTGTCCTTGCTTTAGGTTGGTCTGCAACGTATTCCTGTTCATGCCCAGAAGTAAAAAACTCAAGAAATCCATCTTCATTTTTTTTTGGCCATTGCTGTGCTTTAACCCATCAGTCAGCAAAGCTCTTATTCACAGCTCTTATCCTAGCCTATACTGATCCAGAAATAAACTCTGCCTTTTACTGTATTTATTTATTCACTGAGTGGAACTTAGCCTTAACTGTACTTGAGTGAAACGTTTCATAGACCAAACCACCATGCTGCTGTTGTTAGCCCACATCCTAATTCTGTGGGGTACATCTGACACCGTTTAAAGCTATCTCATAAATCTATGCCTTTAGCCTCAACCCCAATTCTGAACCTTAAAGATAGGTCAGTGGCTCATCATTTACTGCTAGGACCCTGAGAGCACTAATAGTCCTTAAAGGCTCTGACCACCCACCCCCTGGGGCCTCTGGCCCAGCCCAATGCCCTGGCCCAGGATCCCCATTTCAGTCCAACGGGGCTGTCAGACCCTACCCAATGAATTCACAGAAGTTACAGACTCCAGATCAGCCACAGGCATGTGCATGTCTGTCCATGGACCCTGTTGATCGATACCCCAATCCACAAAGGACTTCCCAGCATGATTTTGATCCTGCCCAGCAACCATGGTGCTGTGTCCGACCCTTACTACCCCCACTAGGTAAGGCCAGAACCCTGACCAGCAAACTGACTTCCCAGGTCAGCCTTGCCCCTGCCTCACTGCCATGAGTTTTTCTGATCTGAACCCTGTGCTGAATCTTGCTACCAGTGCCTGGCAAAGCCCTTGCTCTGATAGTCCTATCAATTCCCTTGACTTCTGGCTCTGCATCCCTTGGGACAGTTTTTATCTGAGCTCTACCAGTCCGATCAAATCCACCATCATATTAAATTCACTTCATGCTCATTTAATTCCCTGACCTCTGCTCCAGATACTACTGTGTCTCAACAAACCATAAACATATATAAAGTCACCTTTGGTAATGTGCATTTGCTGTCCCTATGGGTCTCACTGTCATTCATCAACACAACCACCTTCTCACTGCTTACTCTCTGACAGCTTTACGCTAACTCTGATTCTAGTACTAATTATAATACAGCCTCAAACCAACAGAGGTTCTTTGTCCGTAGCAGCAGCAGCATTCATGTAACCTCAAGTGCCTTTCAGAGCCCTGTTATAAACGAGCTCTGGTTACTTTAGTTTCAAACTCCAGTCCCAGATCTGACTGTGTCCCAAATTTAAACAGTACTCCATAACACCATCCCCACCCCACACTGGAATCAACAACTGGATTCACCCATCTCTTGACTGTTTTCAACTCAGCCTCCAGTTCTTTCCACACAGCTACAGTGGCCTGGCTGCTTGGCTGTACTTGAGACATTTGGCCAGACTACTGATAAAGGGAAGGGGTAAAGTTCACCTTGCCCAGCTTATTGGATTCCTTTGACTTATTAGCTCCTTGTGACCCATTTAATGTTTTTAATAATTTGTCCTGAAAATTTGATCTTTAAAAATAGAATTCGAATGATATTGCATATAATAACAGAAGCAGAAAAAAAAATCAGGAAATTCCAATTCTTTGCCAAAAAGGATTGATGCCTGCTAAAACTCTGCTTTGCCAGCCATGGTTCTTGTCTTGTGTTCCCAGAAGCCAGAGATGGCATATGCACCTTAAAAACTTTTAACTGCTTGTGTGTGAATTAAAAGGTGCAATTCTAAGAACACAGTTTTTGAAATATAAATGTTTAGCATGTAAAGGAAAGCAGATGGGAAGGAAATTGTGAGTGTGTTCAGATCAAAACCACAGGAGCATCAGATGCTCTACCAGTTGCTGGAACGTTGACCTTAATAAAGCTATGACAACTCACACAAGCTGAGCTCTGCACCACAGGGCAGGGAAAGTCATAATGGTTTTGAACTGCATGTTTTCCACTTCTCCCTAATGCAGGCTACAGATATGTCAGATGTACATAAATTGCTCAGAATGAAGAATTAGAATGAAAAAGAATATTGCATTGGGGAGAAAAAAGGACAATAAGAATTACAAGCATGTCTTGGATCTGATACAGTAAAATAAAACTAATATTTAGTACAAATGTATTATAATTTCTGCCTACTCCCCCTGTGCTTTTTTCTCACACCTAAGAGCCTTTCCACCTTTTGTGTTTCCCACAGGCATTACTTTAAAACTTTCACCATAAACTGGAAAATCCAACATATTTTGATAATAACAGATGGTTATGAAGTGAATATGGAGCTGTATGTCACTCCTGGGGCTTTATGGCTATTTAGAAGCCACTTGAATTATATGCTCATGGTTAATAACATCAGCAGAGCCACTCCAGTTAATTACAGCATTATAGTTACTCCATGGTTCTCTATTATACTTTAAGTTGCAGTAAGAAAAGGGCAACGATATAATCCCTCCAAAGACATTGTACTGTCCTTGTTAAAAAGACTGAAAAAGCTTCATAGCTGCAGACAAAATGTAAACCCCAGTATGGAACAAGAGATACTCTTTAATGTCTCTTGCACAGAGCAGCTGAATTGACAGTAATTCCAGCCTGGCCAGATAGCAAACATTGTACTGCTTCTCATCGTGGGCTAATAAAATGCAATGTTGCTTCTTGCCTAGAGAAGGGAGGGAGGAAATAGGAGGTGTAATGAGTATGCAGAAAGGACTCTCAGGAAGCTTCGAGCTGTCTCCAGTTTAATTTAGCTTTTACTCCTGATTTCATCTCATTCTCTACATTTTTGTCTTTTTTCATTTCATTTTGAAGGAGAGGAAGCATATAAACAAAGCCAAATACACTAGAATGCCTTGTTTATCAAATAATTCAGTCAAAGAGAAAAAAGCTATTTCACTGAGAAAATCTTAAGGATTTTTTAAAGAGACCTTTTTGTCAGCAAGGCTGTAAATTATTGACTTAGATTTTTCATTAAAAGGGCAAACTCTTCAAAGTAGGCTTCATTTCAGATGAAATAAACCCCATGACTAAAAATGGAATTGATAGCCCCCAAAAAGCCTGTTCTTAAGATACTTTTCCAGTCCTGTTGGCTCAATACACCCTGTAGACAATGGACCAGCAGGGGTTTTCCTATTGTGTCCCTTGCCCACCTCTAAATCCTATCTTTAGATTCCAAACTCAGGAGATGGAGAATGGCAGAACCACATTATCTGTGGATCAGGGATAAGATGGGGGGGGGGGTCTGTGGATTAATCTAGGAAATACTATTTACATGTATATCAGTGGGATTTTTTTTTAAGCAGTATTATGAAATCTGTGCTTTACCCCAGGGTAAGCCAAGCTTCCCCTGGATACAGCATCTCTGTGATGAGGAGCTTGTTCTTACCTGCCTTGCCACACTTACAGAGTGGCAAAAGCTGCAGTCTCACTCTTGCCTCTCCCTTCACATGCCAAGCTGTGTGCTTGAAGTGATTTAGTTATTTCAGGAAAAAGTATAGGAAATAATGCCATCTTTCCAAGTAGTAGCACTGGCCTTTTTGTAGCTTCAGCCTTGTACTTGGCTAGGTTATGGAGTCATTCCTCAGTATACTGTATAAATATTTCAGAGGCCTTTATTGATAATAGGAAAGTTCTACCTCGACATGCTAATAAAGGCAATTCTTACTTTCAGCACCTTACCAAACTACAGGAGGTATATGTCTGATCCTTTGGAAAGGAAAACCTGTGAAAAATGTAAATAATTCACAAATTCTAAAATGTCTCCTTCATCTAAATAATATTTTCGAGTGTAGCTGTATTTAAAATTGCAAATTAGTGTTATAGATGACTTCCAATTTATTAAAATGTATACATTAATAAAACTAATGATGAAAAACTCTGGATCATAAAATCTAGCATATGTTGAAGCTGGCATCTTAATTCTAGCTCTAGTACCAGCTGTGGAATCTATGCCTTTGAAGTACTCACAGCTGGGGCTGAAGCTCCTCTCTGCAGACAAAGAAACATACTGTCTTAAAACGCTGCCTTTAAATTTGCTGTAGCTTAGTTAGAACTTGAAGAGTTGTTTCTCAATGCAGAGAGATATCTCTGTATCTATTTTACAGGCAGGTGACACCACATCTTCAGTCTCAGATGTAGTTAAAACCCACTCTCATAGCAGAAGTAAGCCACCAGCATTAAAACACAGGTTGAAATTCAGTTTATAGCTATGTTACACTTAGGCTCAAAGACCCTGGCTTAAATCTGAGCTCCTTTCCCATGCAAAATGTCATTTAATCAATTGCAATATTTCTAATGTACCTATAGCCCTCCTATTTGAATACCTATGCCTGCAGCTCAGCAGGATTTTTTCCAGAACAAGCAGAAAATAAGATCTCTGGGTTCAAGCTCCTTGGTTTAGCACAGCAGGGCATTCTCTGCTGAGCTGCCCCTACCTGTGAGCACTTCAAAGGAGCAGTCACAGCAGGGCCTGTGGCTGAAACCAAAAGCAGTGGTTTGATCTAGCATGGGAGATTTCACCAGTCCTCAGCCTCGAGGGCAACTTGTTCATTTAAAAAAATGTATTTTAAAGTGATATACTGCATGGCTGTTATTAGACCTTGAAGAGAGCAATTGCAGCTGCGTGTTCCTTCCCTCTGGTCAGCTTTGTGAGAAAATGAAATGAAAAAACAGAAAGGAGGATGAGTGCACTGTGCCAGAAAGTCTGTTAAACCCATTTCTGCACTGCACTCCAAGAGCAAGAGTCTGTGCAAGGGTGAACCACAAAGGTTGTTTGTGCTCTTTGGTGTTATTTTGTGATGGACAGAGAGAGTTCCATTTGAGATATTATTTTCATTTGTGGTCTTAGTTAAAAATATCAGGAACAATGGGTTATGGCTTTGCTTTTTGTACCAGATGACTGACTGCAGCAAGGTTTTGAGAGATTTTGGGAATATCTTTTGCTTGAGCATGAAAGAGAATGTTGACTGTAACATAATTTAAGCCCATGGATTTAAAGCTGTTATTTGAATAGATTTTCATGTTAGGGGAATAAATGGCTTTATTTTTCTTATGATAGGAGAGAAAATATGTGCATATCTTATTTTGTATTATTTTACTATAACTGTGATATGATAAATGCTAAGTGACTTTGTACACATGGGATTTTCCCACAAAAGTTATACACAGGTCCACAGGCATCTGTTTTGCTGCCAGCTGAAGGAACTACAGTATTTCATTCACTGATTAATGAATTTCTGTATTTACAGAATGGGTGTCATGGTCTAAATTAACACATGGCCATTCTTTTGGATTTTATTAAGCATTCAAAATTATAGACCCACACTGGGTGAGTCCTGCCACTGATCAATCATGGAATCATAGAATAGCCTATGATGGAAGTGACCCACGAAGATCACAGTTTAAAAAACAAGCGTAAGCTTGGATGGAGAGCTGTCTGTCTATGTATTTGACACCTATAAAAGCTATAACAAAGTATATATAAACCTGTCAGGACCTCAGAAATGGTTCTTAATTTTCTAATTAGTGTTTGCCCCTTCTTGTTTGTAGGTCCAGGACCCCATGAAAGTGTAACTTCCTTAAAAATGAAGTGTGTTTTTGTGATATCTCAGAAAATGGGTGTTAGTGAAGTCTTCTCATTTAGTTAAACCTGAGCACTCCCTTCTGAAGAAGAAAAAAAATCTGCAAGTGCAGCATAGGTACCAGTTTTCAGACAGAATGACTTGATATTGGATATTATACACAAAATTTTTCTTTTGCTGGAAAGAGCTGCCTGGCATTACCTGCCAGAACACAATTTTGTACTAGATTATTCTGTCAGTGCTCCTACACACACACAAATTCGACTTCATGCATAAAACCTGACTCCATGTCTTAATTTGGTTACTAGAGGGACTTCAGTCAAGGTGAATCTGCTAGAGCTAGTTTTGAACTGAGAACCTTTCCTGCTCATGGAGGTAAATCCTCCAAGGTTGCTTTCATCAAGCAGTGAGCTGCTGTTGGTATGTTACTCTCAATAGTAGGCTGACTACTTTAAGCTGAGTTAGCTGTTTCTTTATAGGTCATGGTAGCTGTAGGATGTTTCTGCAGTGAAATTTTCTTAGTGTCTGGGGTGCCTAAAAATAATCACAAGAGAAAATGAAGTAGAAGCTGAGCTTTCCTACAGAAAAAAAAAATGTTTTCACAGATCCTTATAATTCCCATTGGGATGGTAGGCAGAAGCTGCAGGTCCCCTGCTCTCTGTGGAAATGTGAGGGGATCCTGACTGATGGATCCAAGTCTGAACAAAAGAGTGCCATACCTTGAAGGAATCTCACTAACCTCACCCCCTCCCCGAACTGTGACCTCTTGCTGCTGCCAAAAATAACATTTTCCAGAGTGTGGCTTCTGTTGTATCCTCTGTGACATGCAAAACCTGAGGGTTCTGCAAACTTTCAAACAGGAAATTACATGGCCTCCTTTATGTTCCCTGAATTTGAGTTCTTCTCTGAAGCCGACATATGAAAAAAGTGAAATGTGGTTGTGCCCCTGGACGAAAACCACAAATTAGCAAAATTCAATACTTGAAGGAAAATTACTGTTCCCTGAACTGCACAGTCCCTGCACCAATCACAGGATGCATTGCTCCACCCAGCCCCACTCTGGGAATGTAAGGGACATTAAAGTAAGTACATGATGTGGTAACATCCCTTCTAATGTGATGTTAGAAGAAAGGGAAAAGAATAGGAAAAAGGCATAATAGAATGTGCATATACATGCATGATTCATCCTCATAGACAAGATGAATATGAGTTAGACACGTGGGCAATAAAGAGCATTGAAAACTGGCTGAATGTCCAGGTCTGAAGGGTTGTGATCAGTGGCACAAACTCCAGCTGGAGGCCAGTCAGTAGTGGTGTACCGCAGGGGTTGATACTGGGGCCAATAGTGTTTCATATCTTAGTCAGTGACCCATGTGACAGTGCAGCCTCAGCGAGATTTCAGGAGGTGAAAAACTTGGAGGAGTGGTTGATACAGCAGTCAGTTGTACTGTCATTCAGAGGGACCTCAACAGGGTGGAGAAATGGGCAGAGAGGGAACTCACAAAGCTCAAGAAAGGGAAATGCAGACTCCTGCATATGGGAAGAAACAACTCCATTCACCAATCTTTGCTGAGTCTGGAAACCAGCTTGGCAGAGAAGGATCCAGGGGTCCTGGTGGACACCAAGCTGAGCATGAGGCAGCAAAGAAGGCCAGATGCATCCTCAGTATTGCCAGCAAGGCTGAGGATGGTGACTCTGCACCAGTGAAGCCCCGTCCTGAGTATGGAACTTGAGGCTAACCAGCAAAAGAAAGAGATGGACTTGCTGGAGTGAGTCCAGTAAAGGGCCAGAGTATCTTTCATGCCGAGAGAGCCTGGGAGACCTGGTACTGTTCCCTCTGGAAAATGGAAGGCTTGAGGGGGATTTTATCAATGTATCAATTTTATCAATACAAAAATACAGTAAATTCTGTTTAAATGCAAGAAAAAACTTCCTTGCTCTGGCAAGTGCACACTGGCACAGTTTTCTCATAGTCTCTATCCATGAGGATATTCAGAATTCAACGGGACACAACCCTGGACAACCTGTTCTAGATGATCCTGCTTGAGCAGGGAGACTGGATGAGGTAACCTTCAGAGATACTTTCCAACCTCGACCATTCCATTATTTGTTCACTTACATATTGCATCAAATTAAAGCTTTCCAACTGTCAAAAATACATTCTCATATTAGCAATCAGAGGATCTGTAAAAGGAATTAAATTGTGTTTAAAGGAAGGCCCTGTGTGGTGGCTCCCATCATTTGGGAGCACTGAAGGAAACATGGAAAAACCTATGGGGAAGAGGCAATGTGGAAAGACAGTCAAAGGGAGAAATATAAAGGAGAAAGAAGGTAAAGCTTTAAAGTCTGACACACAAGGATCTAAAACAAAAGACTGATTTGGGGAGTTATTTCCCTTTGTCAATTTTAGTAATTGCTCTCAATTACCTAAGACATGTTTTGAAATAAAACACACATTCCTGGCAGCATATGAATTGCTCTGTTCCTTATAACTGAATTGGTTTGCAGCAAAGGGAATATATTTCAATGCTGAATATTTCCTTTCTGTGTGTGCTGTTGAATCCTGATGCAACACATACACTCCCAGGCAGCTGGTATGAGTCAATGTGCTTTAGATGTTTGCTACAGAGAAGAGGGTGGGGATGGCTAAGAGCAGCAAATGGACAGTAATTTTGTGATGCTACACAGAAGCAAAGCCACCCTAAAATGAAGAAAAAGGGATTACATCGATGGTACAATGTTGCAACAGCAGTGTAAGTGGTGTGAGGTAACCTGAGCAGAAGTTCAGGTACTCATTATGGGTAAAAGGTAAGATGCCTCATAGTAAAAGAAAGATGGCTCACCTTGTTAGACAATCAGGTTTCCTTTGGGGAAAATATCTCAACAGAAAACACAGAAGCCGCTTTCAGTCTTTGCCTTTCAGTTCTGTCTTAATATTTTTTCAAGAAGCAGACATAAATTTGGAGAAGTATGCAAGAGAAGATAAACACATGAAGAAAGTGAAAAGTTACTGAATCCATCTCCCACATGAGTTGTTCAGTTTGAATGCTTACACAAGAGAAGTATTTTTAGGGATAATGTGACACAATAATAATTTTAAATTCCATCTATTACCCATGGAAAAAATCCATTGGCTCCAGATTATTTAAAACATATTCTCAGAGCTATCCACTAATATATGACTCTGGCACTGCTTTGAAAAACTTTGTGTTCAAAGGCCCCAGCTGTAAAAAAACACAGGAGGCAGTGTTTCACAGTGAAGGACATCTGAGTGGGATTTGGAAAGCTTGCATTCCTTGCCAGGATGTGCTACTGAATCCCTATATGACCTTGGGTTTGGCCATGCATTCAACGTATTTTAACTGGCATTCAAAATCAAGCCTCAGCTTTGTTGCCCTTGTAGTTCCTACAAGCTGACTCTAGAGCGCTACATCTGTTTTTCCCAGGTTTTGGAAGATCTTTAGTTGCTCATGTGTAATTTTTTTGTGACTTCATTTGCTCCCACAGAACCCCTCAGCACTGGCATGATTTGCATGGGGCTGATGGCTCTTTAGCCTTCTTTAAAAACCTGAAATGCCCTCTTAGAAAGTCAGATCAGGTTAATGTACTTGGTATTTAGAGGTTTATACTTGGTTTGTATAGAGGCAAGTGTAGTGGAATTAAAGTCACCCTTCAGAAATCATCCTTGAGGGGTGATTTGAGAACTAGGAGATAAAGTAGGACATGGCAGTTTCAGGAAGGACAAAAGTAGAAGGCAGTAACAGATTAGAAGATGTGGAAAGACTGTGAGCCTGCCATTTAACCTTTTAGCATGAGTGAAGAATAAAATGAACATTAATAATTGGATGCGCATACAACTAAGTATTGAGTACCAAAGGGAGGCTGGCAAACATTCAGGTACAGTACTTACTCCTTGCTCATGATTCCTGAGTCAGGGAAATGCATATCTTCAAAAGAGTCTGTGATGAAAAAATAAATATACTGTTTATTTAGAGACTTAAATCTAGATGTATTAATTTTCAGTACTTTTTTGTCTTTTTTTTTTCTTCAGAATAATTTTTGCTAAACTAGAAAAGAGCTTATCTTGAATTATCCTCTATTCTAAGGAGAAAAATGCTTCAGTTTTGGCAGGTGTTAATCTGTTTGAAGATGTGACAATTACTATGAGCAGCATCAGAAAGTGTTTAGCAGGATCATGTTTTTAAAAGTGGCCTTAATGATATCTCCATTTATACATGGACAAATTTCCATTTATTGTACAAATTGTTCTACCATTACCATCTGTGCAATCAGTAATGGAATTTGTACATACAGATCTGTGTTTATATGAGAATTTAGGAAATGAAATTTAAATTTTAAAAGCCAAACATGAATTTCGAAAAGTATCTCTGAAAAACAAATCTAAATGTTATGGGTCTGTGAAACTCCTTGGTCACAAAAGAGGGAATTAAAATATGCACATACACACACACACACACACACACACACACACTCAGACAAACAAAGTTTTTAAAAGTTTGGTTTTACCATTGTGCTGAAGAAATCTAGAATTCTAAAACCTGTTTCAGAGTTGTCAGGTCTTGTATTGCCAAGACTTTTAAGCTGATGACTCAATCAATTTTCCAATTGTCTGCTTTTCTCTGCCTGATATTTCCTAATATCAGTAGTCACGTAATTTAGACATAAAAATGGAATTTATAACTTTTCCATTTACTCTGTCTCTATCACTGTCCACTGCCATTACTTCCTCTTAGCTTAATAACTGCAGTGAGCGTAAAAAACAGTCTTATTGTCTGCTCTTCTAATGTGCAGCAACTTGTCAGAGGGCAGGGACTTGGAACTGCATGTTGCAAACCAGCTGTTTCTGAGCTTTCTCTTATCCTCACTCTATTTTACATTTTCTTTTAAATTTCTTTTACAATTTCTTTTAAAATTGGCCATAAATTCACAGATAAAAATTATTAAGCTTTCTATATACCCATGAGTGTGCACATTCAGTTTAGTTTAAAATACTTTGACCCGGATTTAGCTATTGCTGAATGGTATTGGTAGTGAACCAAACTGGTTTATTTTTCTACAGTTGATTTTCTCCTGCTGTTATTCTGTACAGATTGTATTTACTCTGTGTTTGTGGTATTCTTGGTAGATTTCTAGAGCAGGTTGCTCTTTCTCTGAAATCACAATAATGGGTTTGTGATAGTGGACATTGCCAGTGATGGCTTGTGAATTACAGTAAGCAGTATTGGTAGAAGCAGATGGACATCTGAGAAAAAGAGTTCCTTAACTACTTTTTAAAATTAAGAGACGGTTAAAATTTTGGAAGATGTGCAAGAAACAGCATTTTCTCTAAACGGCTTCTTTTTAAAAAGTCACCAAAGAGTGCTGACTTCTCTTATCACATACTACAAGAGTAAAAGCCATTTTTCCTGCCTTAAATATTGAACATTATGCTCCAATCATCTGAAAAGTCCTTAATATTCTGAAGAAAGCTTCCTGAAAATTAGCTATCAAATGTGAAATACCTTATGACGCAGTTTGGCCAACATTTTCTTCGGGTCTTTGCACTTGTTAAACTTATTTCAAAGTATTCAAAGATGGCATGAGCTAAACTGTAAACTTGTAATAACTCACAGTATTGCAAATGAGTGAGTTGTTATGAATTTAATAATTACATAGTTATGTAATAATCTCTTTTTTGGAAAACTTATAGGCATTTTGATGTAGATTGGATCTTAAAATACAAGGTTTAAGTTAGAGGGGGAAGAAAAGAGAAAACTCACATGAAAAAAAGACCCCTTATTTTTTTAAAGTTTGATTTGAGAACATTAAAAGACTGAAGTTGTTAGTAGTGGGGATGTAAAATGCAGTAGGAAGAAAACTTTGGATACATTAGCAGATTCAACTGAGAACCCTATTCAGCAGAATCACAGAAATATTTCTTTATTTCTTGTAACTTAGCTGGAAATCACTCAGAGTGCAGAAGTAACACTATGCTAAGTTCCTCATCACAGGTGTTGTGATAAGCCACTTTTCTGGCAGTTTACACCTACTGAATTTGGGTGGCTGCCTTTACTGTGGGCATGGGGGCCTTTGGAAATAAAATCCTTGCTAATAAATACAACTAGTAAAATTACCAACCATGTCTGTTATTGATTAAGAAGAGGGTTTGCAATCATTTAGACTAGCAAACTTGGCCCAGATTGTAGGTGTAGATGTTCCATGGAGAAAAGGAGGACTAAAAAAAAAAAAATAAAAATCTTTTGCAGACAACAGAAATGCTGTATCTTCATGATGTACTTTGCACTGCCATTCTTCCTCTGCCCATCAAACACAGGAACACAGGAACATGCAGCACATTGTGCAGGAGTCAAGGAGATTGGCTGTTTCTTTTGGCTAAACCGCTGTGGCACAGAGGCCCCTTGCCAAGCAAACTGAAGCAGGGCACATGCTAATCATGCCCCTGTCCTTAAAAGACCATCTTAGTCAAAATAACAAAAAAAATATATTCCAGTCTCCAATAAACTAGGCTCAGAAGGGGTGCTTCTATGCAACTTAAAAAGAAGCAAGAAAAATAAAAGGCCCCAAGCCACCAAGAGTCTGTAAAAAGCGTAACTAAGGGTAATGAGAAAATGAGAATTAGCTTTTATGTGCTGTCTAAAAAAATGACTAGTCAACATATGAAGCACGGTTAAAAATCCAGCCAAGTACCATTTGCCAAGAACAATAAAAAATGATCAAAACCTTTCAATTATTGTTAGTTAAATGAAATTTCAAAGTGAAACTCAGGGAAAAGTGAAGATGTGTAGCTTTGCTTTTGGTTTAGCTCTGTTGCACAAAAGGCAGCAGATTTCCTGGGGCTTTTACTTTCAGAAGAGGGATGTGCAATGCAAACAAATTTCAGGCAGGCCCCTGCAGGAAATTGCATGAGTTTTTTGTCCAAACATCAGACTGGAGAAAATCAGAGGAACCTGCATTATCCTTGGGGTGACCCAGTATTTTAAAATGCTGAGCATTTTAAAATGCTTCATTTTATAACCAAGAAGGTCCCTGTCTGTTCATTTGTACAGTTAGTACAAGTTTGTTCTATTAACAACTTGCATGACAGTATGTACTAGTTAGTGCTTTAAGGTTTTTTTGCCATTGTTATTTCACTAAGAAGAAAATATACAAGTTCTTCAGGACATTTAAATTTTTTTTAAAAACCCCAAACAAACCCCAAATGAACCCCAATCCAACAGGAAATAACCAAAACAAAACCTATATGGAGTTGTTGCAGAAAAAAAAAAGACATTTTCTCACAATCAAGTGTGAGTTAACAAACAAGTGGTTTGCTTCTGAAAATGGGACATAAACTTCTAAAATCATTTAGACACCTTTGAAAACTGGATTTGAAAATCCTGCTGACAGCATAGCCAGACTCCTTGTCAAGTACTACAGAAGGAAGAACTGAAGAGTTTGTTTTTCAGTTCTGCAAATAATTAACTCAACCTATAAATAGCTAAAAATGTCTGCCAGGAGCCAGATCTTCATGCAGAGACTGTGGCACTGCAGAGGCATTGTGTAAACTTTTCACTGGTTATCCTCTCTCGTTTGGCCGTCTGTATTCTCACATTAAAGTTTAATGAAATGGGTAGAAGTTGCCATAGACACTACTATACTCCTGGTTCAGAAAATCAGTTGTGAGATTACAGTTAAGGTGTGGGAATTCTCGGGAAGCTTAATTTTTGTTCTTCTCAATCTCCTTTTGAAGCTCTTTATAGCACCAGGCCAATTGTATTCGGTACAACAGGGAACAGTGGTAGAATGGAAACAGTCATTTCACCAGCAAGTGAAAAGCAGTTGTCAAAAGGCATTGTCAAAAATTTTTTCAGACTGTCTTTACAGCAACAACCAACAGTTACTTGTAGGAAGAAGTACCTATTTATCTGATTTAAATGAATACAATCTGGTTTCACTAATTTGTTTCTGGCAATAATTAGCATGTTGCTCAATTTATTTAAATGGCACATTAATTCGATTCCCAGTCTTGCCAGAAATGCAACCAGAAGCTTCACAGTAACAAAATATATCTCTAATAGGAGCTGCCAAAGCTCGCTGTAAAGACAGTTATTTAGGAAACTATTTGCATGTTTATTAAGTGTAACTTTGTAATGCAGTTCTAATACATAACTTTTACCCAGAAACATAATTAGCAATGCAGAAAAAACATGCAGTGGAATTAGGCAAAAAAAGTACAGTTGCTTTATAGGGGCTCTATAGATTTTCTTACTAGAGAAGAAAACAGTTAAGGCAGGCACAAGGTTTTGCTCTATGCTACCATCCAAGGCATCAGGCTATTTCTAGGACTCTCATCCCATGAAATTCAAGATTTCAAGACATAGTAGGCATCTGCTGGAGCAAAAACAGACTGAGAAACACAAGTTATCCCCTTGGATAAAACTCTTCAGCAGAAACCTTTTAAAAGCAGAAGAGCATAGGAAGAATCGAGGGCAACTCACAGAGGTCTTCCTTCACGGTGTGTGGGTTTGGAGCTAGCACAATGCCCAGGTGGTTTCCCCTGTAAAGCAAACTTTCAAGCCTTGCTATATGCTCCACAAAAACAAAGCTGTCTGAAGGTCAGAGGCACTGGCAGGTTGAAATAGTGCCAGTGGACAAATATTCTGTGGGCTTTTGGTAAGTTTCCTGTGGATGGCCACAACAGTCCAGGCACCAATCAGCTCTGTGAGACTGGTAGATATTCAGCCTTTCCGCTCTAAGAATATACCTCAAAGTGCAGTAAGACAGACAAGATGCTCTCTCATTCTCGCCTACCTTAACCCATATTCAGCAGCTCTGTCTCTGTGGCAATAGTAATTTCAAATGTTAACACAGAGAAAAATTTTTTGTTTTGATAGGCTGCTGCTTAATTTTAATAGGGAAAAATATATCTCCTGATTTTAAGTTTTCTCATCTTCTAAAGCTTTTCAAAGAGCTTACACATTATTTCAAGGTATGTTTAACTGTTTTCATTATCTGTTTCTCAGAACAAAATCAATAATTTGGGAACAACGTGCTTATTCTTACGCCATGGTTTCAAGGGGTTTCAGTAAATCTTTGTACTCATGTATAGGACTACTGTGGAGAACATGAATGTTTTTCCTTGTATTTTAAGACATGTAAATATGTAAATAGAAAAAAATATATGAGGTTTCTAAAAAATATACTTTAGTAAACATTTTTTTTCTACTATAATAGCATTTTGTAGAAAAAGGCAATGTTGCTGTGGGAGAAAACCGTATATCCTGAAAACATCAGTCCATAGTATACAGGAACGGTTTCCCAGAACAAGAGCATTGGCAGCATTTTAGAGAGCCCAGAAGCTAGCATGAATGGGGCACTAACAATATAGCCCCAATAAATCTTGTTAATAGAATTTCCAAAACAAATACTTCTGCTGTAAGCTGACCCCCCTTCCACTAGTTTTTCTGCAGGCTTGTTGTGTTTCTCAGGAAAAAAAGGGTATTTTATCTGACAATCTGCTTTCCATGAAGGAAACCAGTCAAAAATGGAATAGGTATTTTCAATTCTTGATCAGATCAGCCTATGACCCACAAACCAATTGATACTTTTTCTGTGGTTGGAAAGCACGCTGTATTTTTATTTGGGATTTTTAATGCAAACATTTGAAGCCATAACATTGACAGTACTCTGTGCATAAATAAAATACTATAATTAATATATTGCATGGAACCATGTTACATAATGGCAGATGAACACATTTATGATTACTGTCTGTAAAACTGCGGAGTGCCAGTTTAGCATAAAATGGTCTCAGCATGAGTCCCACTGTTCTCATGAATTGTTGTTTTAGAGAAGGAAGATGCACACTATGGCTTTCTTTGTAGAACACCCCTGAAAATTCAGTTTTCTTTCTTTTATTGCTGTGCTATGGGCAGTCTTTGCCATCTTGCTGAGGAGGAGTAACTTCAGGAATTCTTAGGAAGAGTTTTGAAGCACTGATCATACCAGTATTGTCTATTGCAGGATGGACCTTTGCGGTGTATATTGCAGAAGTGCCACCACAGCAGCTCATCATCTCTGGCTTTCTGTTCAGGTCAGGGTTTCACCTGACTGAAGCAGTAATAATGTGACTTTTGGTTTTGTTCCAGAAGTCTGTTTCTTCTCATGTTTTACAGAACAGAAAGTTCTGGAGCTGTGAGACAGTTTCTGAGGGACAGTGTTTTTGTGCTATGTTTATGACTCTATGACTATGGTATTCTTTTGCTGAGGCTTACTTGCTTTGATAAAAAGTTGTTGATAAAAATAACTTCAGTTTATCTAAATCTACTTGAAAACTCTGTTACCACTGGAATCCAGTAGTAGTTCAACTGAGGAAAAAGTGGGGGAAAAAATCAGCCATTTTGAAACAGTTTTGAAATTTTTGGAGTTAAACATTTGTTAGACTAAGTTCAGAAAGTTCAAAAAGGTACCATTTATAAAAGAACTCTTTGTTTCCAAGGGAACAAACCTTCCTTAATGATTATTATGGATCATGCAAAATTTTTGCAACAAATATGTGTCTTTTTTATGGCTGAACAATAAGGTACTGCTGTGGAGTGACCAGTCTCACAATTTCTTTTGGTAACCATCATTCCAGCAACAGACATTGACAAAAGCTAAAACCCATAAGCACTGACATCCTGTTTCAATGAGGGGAATTTGAAAAACCTTACTTCCCTAGAAAATTTCTCAGCGTCTCAAAATGGTTAGATTTAAATTCCCTCAAACTCTCTTTTCTTCAGAAAAAGTTGTTTTATCTTTATAGTTAACATCAGTAGTACTTTGCCTTTAGTAAATGGTACATTAGTGCTTTAATACCCAAGCTGTTCACTGTGAGAAAATGTCTCGTTTACAGTGGAGGGACTCTAATGGCCATGTCTTTGTGTCTCTGAAAGTGCAGTATCCCAGGACAGATGTAAACACAGCATGGTTCACCTCCTGCAAGCTTTCCATCTGCATGGCTGCCTTGGTAGAGCTGCAGGCTGCCTGGGGGACAGGCTTAATGCACATGAGCACGCTGGGCAGCCTTGGACCTGCAAGTTCTCTTGTACTGGGGAGGAGGCTTCCTGTCCCAGGCAAAGCCACTCTTGCAGGCTTCCCATACGGAAGAGCTGAAGCTTAATAGGGCCAGTGGAATTGCCCTTTCATGAATTCAATAGACAAAGAGAATTTTTCTCTATGAGGCAGAGAGAAGAATGGGTTGTACTTTGCCTTTTATGGTTTGCAGAATATTGACTTTTCTGTGTTGCAGGATGTTCTCTTTTCTGTTTAGCCCCTTTTGTTCTTGGATGAATAATTAAATGCCCTACATTCACATCTCCAATTTACTTCAATTAATTTTTACATCTTCTATTTTTCTTTTTAGTCAATTATCTTGTCAGTCATGACAGCATGGGAATATCCCTTACATTCTTAAATACTACAGGTAGCCACCAGAACAGGATGAAATGCCAGAATCACCAAATTTGTTTTCTAACAATAGAATTATGATGAGAAAGTAAACACAGAAAGACAGCTTTTACAACACAATTTGAATGATGAATAAACTCAGCTTTGAGATAAACAGAATAAAAACTTTTTGCTTTTCCAATTTCAGTGAAAGGCTATAAAATTGTTTATGAGTATGAGGGCTTAGCAGGAACCTTCTGTCTTACCTGGGTTCATCCAAGCCCTGTGCTGGGGAAAGGAATTAGTAAGTGGCAGGGCAAGACCTATTATTTATACACTGTTTATGCTTGCGCCCTACAGATGACATGCTGTCAGACAGACATTGTCCTTGTGTTTTGGACAATGAAAAAAAACCAAAACATTTGCCCATCCTTTTTTATCCCGAGTTATGTTTTATTATGTTTTTATGGATAAATCCTATTCATAATGGAATTTCTAGTATATGTGGAACATGGATATTCTGCATCTGTTCCCTGAAGCAATAATTAGGTGCCTGTAGCATTACAAAATTTTAATTAAACCTTTCTAGGAAGGTTATTTTTCAATCGCTTACAGACTGTTCTCACCATTCTCTTGCCTGTAATACTGCTTTGAAAAGCAAAGTATGCCTCCCTATTTACAATGCATTTTGCTGACTTCTGAATTTTCTTTTTATACATTCCTCAGTGTCACTTACAAGGCCAAATCGTCCTGTAAATAATGCTAATATAGATAAGGCTGGTGTATCTGATGGGGAAGCTCTGTGTACAATGTGCCTCTGCAATTTTTTGAATGGAGATCATGTCTATATTAAAATTTCTATGTGTTATCAAGGTCACAGACTCTACAGTAATAGATCAACTCTGTCAATATAAATGAGGTTAGAACATATCTTTTTAATCCAAATGTATTCTTCTTCAAAGCTAAATTAAAAGGCCATAATTCCAGGGAAGCCTTATGGGAGCCTTTGCTTAATTACTGATCAGGTGAGGTTGCAGTTAAGTATGATTTTATTTGGCAAAATAAATTTTTCTATTTTTAGAATAGGACATTACATTTTGATCAAATTTATCAATATTTTTGGTCTTCTTTCCATTTCAGTCATCCCCTTTTCTCCAAGTTAATTAGAAATATGATATTTGCACATAGCAAAAATGTCTGTCTTTGAGGTACAAAAATTTACTGAAACAAATGATAGAGGTTTTGACTGGTAATAAATCACGTTTTCATTGATATTATGCTGATTAAGCTCATTTGCATGGGTTTTGTTTTATTTTACTTTGTTTTTCCAGAAACACAGGCTTTGAAATCTTCATACTGTGCTGTGGAGAAGCGTGACTTAAATCAGATTAAACAGATCAGCACTGTTTAAGAAATAAAAACCTATCAGGCCTGCTGAACAATGAAAATAATATCTATTAATATTTTATTCCAGTTCAGCTTCCTATAGAATATACTAATTAAAACCAGCACAAATCATTATGAGCTTAGCTACTTTCAACTTAGGTAGCTTTTTGTACTCTGCTTGTGAGTTTAAATAGCAGAGTTATCAAATATGGGTTTGGGTAAAAGTTGCTGACATCATGCATTTGTGGAAGAAGAATGTTCTGTTTAGTTTGTGTAAATTGCAAGAATATCTCTCTAATCAAGTTTGAGGTTGGGGAAAGGCTCAATAGTACATTTCAAGTAAACCCAAATACACCTTTGTGAAATATGTGAAATTCCCCAACAGCATGAGCATGCTTTCGGTGCAGAATTCACCCTATTTAATTTTGGGAGTCCACTCAGCATGAGTCACATCTCCCTGTTTCTAGACTCTGTAATGAAGCTGGGACTTAGGACAGTGGAGGACCATGGAGTACTCTGCAAGGAGGGGACTTTTCAGAGTCACAGCTGGCAAGATACTTCTAGAAGTCACTCAGAAATCTTGCAGCTCAGGTTGTCTAAGCTCCTATAGATCTGTGAGACTTCTTAGTTTACAGAAAACTTCAAAATATGGATATTTTTTCCAGTAGAAAAAAATATCTGTAATATAAATGTCATTTTTTTGTCACAGACTTTCTTTAAACTTTGAGGGCTGGAATACTAGATTTCTTCAAAAATGGTGAAAATTATTTTTACATGGTTAAAATGCATTTAAAGTTGTTTTTACATGGGCAATGTATTATAATAATCCTTAGTATCCACCTTAGAAATAACTGAGTTATTTGGGCCAAGGCAGGAAATCATTAAAATGTTTTTCTTGGTTTTCTCTAAGTTTCTAAGTGCAATAGGAATATAAAAGTTATAAGAAATAGATTAGTAATACAGAAATCTGATCTTCTGATTTTAGTAGCACCAGGAAAAGGAAGATTCTGTTATTAAAATTGCTCTATTCAGGCAATTAATCATATTTGCATATATATATATATATATGTAAGTATTGTGTTTTGCCTTTTGCTTAGACTGACTGGCCAAATGTTAAATGCAATATTTAAGATTTTTACATTAATTTTAATTAATTTAACTTAATTAATCAGGTCAAAGACTAGTAGTCCATGAGAACTTGTTTGATATTGTTTTATATTACAGATTATCAGACATAACATACAAGACCAAGGACTTCGGTACTTGGGAAATAAATATTTATTACATGTAACAATGAATTGATTTTTCTGGAGTGAAAAGGACATGGAGAAAGCAGAATTACTCTTCTTAAGTTACAAAATTGTGAAAAATGAGTGTTTATGCCATCCTCACTGGAGAGGAAATTTACTTTCCTACATCAGTTTAAATTAATAGTTAATTAATTTACTTATAAAGTATACTAATTGGGAAGCTTGGAGGGTGATACTGCTACATGTCTTACCCTTCCCCATAGCTAGGCTCTGTTGCTTCTGAGAGAGATAAGAATCTTTGCCCCACTCTGCACCAAAAAGGTGTCATGGCAAAACACTTACTTTCAATTCTTTACAGGCATTTTGAAAAATCCCAAAGCATGAAATTTGTAATCCTTATCTTAAGGCAGAACTACAGAGCTTGTGGGGGATGTACATGCAAGTCCTGGTCTCCCTGGCGATCAGAAATAAAAGACATGACTGATACTAATCTAACTCAAGGAGTTCAAAACCAGGAAGATTCTCCAATTTTATTCTTCCTTTCAAACCATGATCACAAGCCAAGGAATTTCTTCCAAAAGATGAATTAGTTCTGTTCTGGAGAAATGTATCTAATCTCACTTTACAGGTTCAAGGTGTTAGTAAAGCTAAGTTGTTGAAGTACTTAATCTGTGTCATTTCTCTGAAATTTAGTCTTTTGTGAAATTACAGCTACTTTGAAACTGAGTTGCCTAATTTCCATTTCTAGTCATTGGATCTCGTTATGACATTGTCAGCAAGGTTCAAAGGCCTCCACTATTTCATGTATTCATGATCAAGCACGTATTTTACAAGTTGAGCTCTTTAAGACTCATATAATGGGGTTTATTTTGCCTATGCCTTAGTTCATTATTTTGGCTCTCCTCTGAACTGCCTTTGCATTTTCACATCCTTCATCTGTGGACAACAGAGAAGATACAACATTGCTTTCACTGGTCTTAATAACACTGGATGTGGGTCCATAGCTGTTCATTGACAGATCCTCTAATTAGCCTGCCTAAGTCACTGTTGGCAGAGTCTATTATGTACTGTTAGTGCTACATACAATTATTTCCATGTTAATTTTCTATAATGTTCCTATAATATACAGAGGAAATATCCCTCTAGGGTTCTAGCTCTATACAATGTTCCTATTATTTTGAAAGCAAATCTACAGGTGAACTTTGTATATTTATTATTTCTCTACATTTGCTTTGCTAATATTTGCATTATATATTTAATATGTTAAAATGTCTCTCTAAATTATTTTAATCTCCATTATATAAGTCTTCCCCGTATACTACAGAAAAGGTCACTTTTCTAACATGGGAGTACAAAAGCTAAAAACACCTACCATCATATTAAATGAGATAAAAAATGTTTAGCAAACCAAATGAGAACTAGTTTTTCAGTGTAAACCAGAAAAGGAAGTGTTCAGTGTCTTTTTATGCTGAGGTCACATGTGTGGTTTCAGCTTTTTATTTTGTTATTCATATTCCTTTTATACATTTAATCCTTCAAGGCACTTCTGGGCAGTTACTAAAGCAGTTTTCATCTTGGCACATGCTTCTCATTGTATACGTGGTCCATCCTGCTGACTAGGTGTAATCCATCCTCCAACAAAAGCCAACCCTTCACAAATAACCAGCAATTTCTGAACCTCACGAGGTGACTGAGGAGACAAATTTATCGAAAATATTTTCTAGGACTTTGATGCTTTGAATTGAATGATTGTGTCCACTAATTGTGTTTATGATTGTGTGTCAGGAGCACACACCAATGAGCAGTACTGTACTTTACCAGTACACATATAGCTTAAATGCAGATGGTTACTTCAAAAAGCACATATAATGATTCCTAAAAGTGCCTGTAATGAAATAGTAATAGAAAAGAGAAGGTGTTTTAAGAGACATGGTTTTATGGAGATTTCTCTGAAATAGTCTGCGGCGTGAGAACTGACTCACAGCCATGAACAGCATTGCTGGAGGAAGGCTGATCACAGGCTGCCTTCCAGTAAATGCTTTGCACCACTACTGCTATGCTTATGCAAGGGACTGATTTGGATAATGCCAATTTTTTTTAGTATATTTTTTCCAAACTGTGATTCTGGGCACTCAAATAATCATTTTTATAAGTGGCTGGAATTTTTTAAACAACAGATACATTCGTTTCACATAATGTAATATATTTTGTTGGGATTCTCAACTGGAACCTAGTTCAAAGCATACTGAAGTCACAAAAAAGTAAATTCCTTAGCTGTGTGTGACAATAAGGCATCACTGTGTTAAGTACTTTGAGAAAAACAACATCTTATAGATAAATACATAGTCTGTGATTATCAATTTCTTAGAAGTTATTGCTTGTGATTATTAATTTATGGTGTGACTATGTTTTCTATTATGAAAAGAAGCATAGAAAAGCCTCACATTTCTTATTCATTTTTACATGTTAATTCTTCTGTCTTTAAAAATCCCTTTCTACAACTACCTAAATAATCACTAAGGGTACATTACATAAGAGAAATAAAACAAGAAGTAATGTTTATCTCGTCTTCAAGAGAAATACTTTTATTGATATTCAGATAAGCTTTTGTTCTTAAAAAGTATTATTCATATTTGTCTAGACCTTTCTTCCTCATTCTGGCTTACGGAGACTATGCCAACTTAGATTTGGCTTGTACACTGCATATAAACAAACTTTTATACAATTGAGACTGGAAGAAATATTTGTCCCATTTTTTTCTGATTTTATATATTTGTTTCCAAGCATTCTGTTATGATGATTGAAATGCTATCATTACACTCACTTCTGCCAGTTCTCATGGGTGAGACTTGTAATACACTATATTTGTCTCTAACAGGCCATAGCCCCCAAATCACACGGTTATGTGAGATTCAGCTTTCCTTTAAATGGGAATTATGTTTCTAACCCTCAGAGAAAAAGCATGAATACATAAAGCCTATGCTTAAAAAAGAAAATACTCAAACACTCCTGGAATAAATAATGAGCGTGGTTTTTCCCCCCCCACCCAAAATAGTTCGAAGTACTTCAGCTCTTGAATGGCCTCATTTAGCAATGTTGCTTTGAATGTCTGGATTTGAAGGCCAGTGAGGTTGCCTGCATAGGTACTGACCCCTACTGCATCCTCCCATCTGGGGCTTTGTAGATGTCAAGAAAGTGAGGGGTGGTGTGGGGGCTTGAGCATAGAGCTGGAGCTGAGGAGCTGAGGTTACAGCGGGGTTGCTCTTACTGTTTTTTAAATAGAAGAACAGGGATAAGCACAAACAAAGGTTTGGAGAGAGAAAAAGAGGATGAAGGATGGATCTAGGCAGGGTTGGAAACAAAAACCTGAAAAGATAAGTTTAAAACTATTCCATTTTACCCCTACTAAAATTAGCCAGCCTTGACATTTTGTTGCTTTTGCTTTGAATCAGGCTGCATTTACAGGCACCTCTACATTATTTAAATGCAACCTATTTCACAGTGTTTTCAAACAACTGTTCCTAAGGAGTTGTCAGAAAATAATGAGGATCTTTTTGAGCCAGCCTTATGGTCTTGCATTCCTTTGGCTGAGGAGTGTCTGTACTAGAATAATTTCTTGTTGGCAACCTGACTTAAGGGGGACAACTAATTGAAAATTTGATAGAGAACAAATTCAAAGAGTTGTAGATTAAAAAAGCTAATATTTTAAATATTTTAATGCAGATATGCCTTCACCCACAAAGCTGCCAAATAACTCAAGTTTATATGAAATGAATAGTAAAGATAGAAACAACTTATATCCCCCACCCAGGAGAGACAGAAGTATCTAGAAAGATTATATGGAAACAATAATTTTCAACTTTAACATTCTTACTAGTTGTACATGGCTGGGACTCAGGCTGACCAAGAATTACTTGCACATTCAGTCTATTTAAATACCACAGGGAAAATTAACTTTTGAACATTATTCTGTAATAGATCTAGAATCCTGGAGTTTGTGGTCCTGGTCTCAGATCACTCTTCACACAGACACGTCTTTGTGTTTACATGAAATTTCATTGACTTTGAGAGCAATGCTGCACCATGACTGGAAAGTTTTAGGCATATTATATTATCCTACAAACTGTGGGCTATATGATAACAATTTGTTTTTCCTGATAGCTGCTCATTCAGCAGAAAAGTTAAGAACCTGTTTAACTACTAATGTGAAGCAGATAACTTGTTGCTTGTGAAACAGGAAGACAGATGTCAAACTGGGCATAAAAAAGCCTGTTAGGAGATGTCTATTTGTCTTCATTGTTTGGAAGAAAAATCTAGAAAGTTTCTTTACCACAGATTACATGTTTATGGCTAGAAGATTTCAAAAATGCTGACTTTCTATAGAAAATAGAGGATTATTACTTTATCATTCTAGAGAATCCTCAGTTTCACTATGGATTTTTTATCACAATGTCCACAAGATTTAACTTTCCATAACTTTTCTCCATCATTGACAGTTTTTTCCAAAATATGGCCCAAGGTGGAAGTGGGTGTGTTTGTGTTGCTATTACTATCTGCTTGCTTTTTGAGTGATCAAGTCTGGTTTTTCTCAGAAATTCAAAAGAAAAGAATTACAATGCTCAGCTTCTTCTTTCTCATTAAATTATTTCCCAACAAATGTCCTTAAGTAAGTCTTGATGCAGAGTAGTGGGGAGCAAGAATGTTTTCTAGAATCTTATCTGAAAATAAGAAATTGAAATGCAGAATGTAAGGAGAAGGTGAACAAAATGTATATTTGATGAAAATAAACAGGAACAGCTTGTATAACAAAGTCTGGGGAGAGATTCTCCATACTAGGAGTGAAAGTAACAGGGAGAGAAGAGTTATTTAAACTAAACAAAATTGTCACAGGAACAAGTGTGTATGACAACATACATTTGATTAAA
Source organism: Corvus hawaiiensis (assembly GCF_020740725.1). NCBI lineage: Eukaryota > Metazoa > Chordata > Aves > Passeriformes > Corvidae > Corvus > Corvus hawaiiensis. The sequence continues at coordinate 14,117,106 of NC_063217.1, forward strand.
TTTAGTCAAATGTTAAAGTTAGAAGGTTATATAAATCGATGAAAAGAATTTGTGTAACAGTGTCAAAGAAGAAAGCAGTTGGAGGGAGAAGCTGTCTTCTTTTATATTGGAAGAAAAAAATCCTGTTTCACAAGAATAAGCTACCTGCTTCTGAGGGGAAAAAATACCAGAGAAGTGCTATGAAGTTCTTAGGTGCTGGGGACACACACATGTTGGAGACCCAGATTCATCCTCTAAGGCAGAAGAAGTAAAGCCATATATTGCACTTCATAGAAGGGAGGCCACCAGTCTTTACCGTTTTGTAACTCTTTAAATTTACCCGGAGACCTGCTGGAAGCAGAGGAATAAAAGAATTTATCACAGAGAAAAATTAGGGGGTTTTGGCACTGCAATAAATATGTCTCAATACCAACAGAAAACTCTGACAAATACATTTTAAAAAACCATATATATATATATATATCTATCATATTTGGCATAATATTAAGCAATTTTGAAATATGCAAATATTATTACTATTATTATTTTTATTATATATTTATTTTAGAATCCTAGAATCACAGAATAGTTTGGATTGGAAGCGACCTTCAAGATCATCTGGTATACTGAGGTAAAAAAGGTGTTTTAAAATCCAGTTTCTTTTTAGAAAGCTCCAAGTAAGTAAAAGAATAGTGTACTTTTAAAAACAGGAAATAAATTCAATACTTATTAGTACTAAGCTAATAAATCTTAAAAAAGCCTGGCTGAGTGAGGATCTGGCCCTGCTCTGAACTTATGATTGCAGAACTCATGAGATAAAATTTTCCAAACAGAAAAAAAGGCACATGTATAATCACTTAAATGTTGAAGTTATTTAGGTGGAATGTTTTTTATTTTTATTTGGAGGGCATTTGGAGAGAAGCAAAGTCAAGCCAGAGCACAGAAAGAAAAAATGAAGATGCCAAAACTTGCTGTGACTATAAAAACACAAGTCTTGAGAGAATTTGTGGAAGAGTACTGACTAAAAGTGCCTTGCAGCTGTGACATGTTGTTATTGCTTTATCCCTGAAAGGCTTAGTAAAAAACATGTTTGTACTAAAGATCCCAAATTAAGTTATTTTTGTCAAAATCCAAGATAGTTATCCAAGTAAAAGAAGATAATACAGAATTAAGTGCTCTGAAATTTATTTATTTATGCTAATGTATTTATTTATTTATTTTAAAAGTTGGTATATGCCCAGCTTGGTTAAAAATTGATGAATTGTTTAGGGTGGTTTTTTTCCCAAGAAATCACTCTGGAATCTGATACCACCAGAGTGCTGAGTATCCCTTTCTTCCCATTGGTTTCTCCTCAGCTGCCCTCTTTTTCCAGGTGTCCTTGACTCAGAGTGCACGTGCTGGGTCAAAGAAAATGAAGCAACTTTACTTGCCCAGATATAACTTTTCAAAGGATCAAAACCGTATAAACTTGTAGCAATTGTGAATAAACCAATTAAACAGTTGCACATTCTGTAACTGAAGGGGTTTGAGGTTGGAAAACCTCATATCCTCCTGAGCCTTATAGCTGGGAAATGAAGACATAAATAGCTGAGTGATTTTACTCAGGGTCTAGTCTGGGAGTGCGAACTATCAATGCTTTGAGAGAAGTCACTTTTGTGTGACATTTAAAAGCAATAATTGCTTTAAAAAATGTATGAAGAACTCTCCAATAAACATGTTTTGTCCTTTGCTTCCCTTTGAAACTTGTTATTATTTTTCTCTCTTTTTGATGTCAAATCAGAATTTAAGCTGGCATTATAATCATGAAACATCTGGAAATTGTAAATCCAGAAGGAAAACCCTTGATCGAGTAATTAGGAGATCATGAAATTCCTAAAGGTTGTTTTTTCATTTTGGCTTTCATATCTGGGGGAAAAAAGTACTTTTATGCTTCTTACACCCTCATGACACAATGTTCTCATGAGGACATTCCTTCCTATCACCCTGTTTTTGCAGAAAAAGTACCTTACAGTAGTGGAAGGTGATTCCAGTTTTTCAGAAACTGTTATTTGCTGTTTAATCAGTGACTTTAGTGTTAGAAACTGGGTTCTTATGGTTCACTTCTCTGACTCCACCTGTGCAGAACTCTTTGATCCTGCTGTCTCATTTTGATACTTGCCAAAGCTGATGCACTGGACTTGTAGAAGAATCAAGGCAGGCTTAGGTGTAAACTTCTTATTATTTACAAATAAATATTGGCTATTTTCTATTTTAAAATCTATCATAAGAAAACTGACAATTGACTGTGCTTTCAGGTGCTAAAAACCAGGCTGGAAAAAGCTTAAAGCTTAAATTATTTCCATTAGAGAGCAGGCGTTAGTGGAAAACAAACACTTTAACAGTAACCAGCTATTAAAAATACTGGACATACCAGTTTTAATGATGGATAAAAAATTGGCCTGGATCCAGGTGTAGGTATAGGCTAGACCTATGTTAGAGGGATAAGGGGATGCATAGATAAGCCTAAGGTCAGGTTATCATATGACATTTAATATTGATTTTTTTTGGAGCAGAGATTTAACTCTTTCCCTGAAAAATCCATGCCTCAAATTCATGGCTGATAATAATTTCAAAGTACTGAAAGGTTCATACATAACACACTAACTAGTACCCCCTTCTAAAATGCCTTTGAGGCCCATCAGGAATTAATTTTTCCAGGAATACCCTGACAGTTTTTTGGACAAGGTCTGTAGCAATCCAATGATCAACGCCATGTTTGGCCACGTAGTTCCCAAATTAGTCTATCCTATTAATGCTTGATCTGAGAGTGATTCATATTTGAATTTAACAATAAAGAAATGCAAGCTCATTTTCAAAACAAAATTAGAGACCTTCTTCAAGTAAGTGACATCATGTTCCCAACACAGCTTGTGGCAAAACTGCCAAATGGTTAAGTAGGAAACATACTTAGTATGTAAATACTTAGTATTTATTAGTGTATCAATACTAGACCTGAATTTACATCACCTGTTTGCCAAGGCAACCACAGATGGGAGATGAGGGACAAAGGAACACTTCTTCCCACTTGCAGTGTATTTGTGGGGGTGTCTGAAATTATGGGCATGTATGAATTAAAAAGCCTATGTAACTGTTCTTATAGTTTGCTAAAGGCTAAAGAAATGTACTCTGGAGTAGCATAGTAAATCTTTTTCTACATTATAATCATATAGATGTTCTATATCTACATTACAACTGTTTAAGAATGTCTAAAGGGAGCCTTAATAATTTTTTTTTCTGAAGATGCTGCAATAGAACAAACTTGTAACTTGAAACCTACATTTTCATAAGAAAAACTGAATTAAAATATTTGATAGCTATCACATGAACAGTCCAGTTCTAAGGGCAGTTGTCTGTCAAAAAAAGGGAAATTAAAAGTTTGAGCTCTGCCACCTGATACCTTTAATACTCTGGATTTAGTTAGTATGTAGCATCTCTAAATCTCTCATTTCATACTCTTCCTTCCTCCATTAGTCACTCTATTGTGTTGCTGATATGTCATGGAGCTACAAATAATTGTAACAGGACATTCATTATTTACCAAGTGGGCCACACTTATCTGTAGTGCTTTGCACTAGTTAATGGTGTACAAGAAGCTTCTGGAACAGCTAGTTATGTGGATAGGTCCTTGGAGAGCACATCATAACTTTAAAAGATGTATATTAAATTCTTCCTATTTTTAATTGTATGCTAATTTTAATTACTAGTAGGATTTCATTGTGTTGAGTCATTCTTCAGAAAAGAGTATCTGAGATTCAGCTATGCATACAGTGTTTGTGGAATTTCTATTTATTCATAGATTTCAAAACAATCAGGATAGATGGGTATTTCTACAGTGAAAAAGTAATAGCATTTGCAGTGCCTCTGGAAATTAATTAAAAATTCTTAAAAAATTAGTTGAAAATTAGTTGAAGCAAGTAATGGACTGTGAAGACCCATGTTTTTAATGCATGTCCAGAGCATGGTATTGCTGGGTATTTGGATGTTGTCCCAGCTGAATAATCATGTGTTCATTAATATCTTTTATTTTTAAAATATTTAAAATTGCCTTTTAGCCACGCAGGTGAGTTCTACTCTTCATTTCCACTGGTAGGGGATTTGAGCATTGAAAGACTTAATTCTGAGTCAACTGTTATTGCAGACCCATCAGAATGGAACTACCTTCTTGATGGAATCACTGTAAGCTCATTGCTTTGTGTTTTGTCCCTGCAATATATCAAAAGGAAAGCCAGACTATTGATTTGATCTAATTTAATCCATTTCTAGGGACACAAAGCTGAGTTAATGCAACAATGGGAACCATGCAGAATTTTCAGACTTATTTATATAATTATGAAAGCACAGGTGCATCTAAATTTTATCTGATTTACTTCTATGTTATAATAGGTTTTCTTTAGACTTACATGCAAGAATAGAATGGGAAATGTAAATAAAAATACATCCTTTTTAATCTCAAAGGGAAACAGATGCCATTTGGAATAGACATCTGCTGGCATCAAATAATTGTTGAACTTTTGAGGCCACATAGTTCCAAATTTTCTATTCTGATAACTGCAAAACTCTGGAAAGTTTAAAGAAGTGACAAAATTGTCACATACTACAAAGCAAATTAATTCTAATTAGTGCTAATGGAAATCTGTGAAATTTCTGCCAATTGTTGACAAGCAGGATGGAAGGAACGTTTAAAACTCTTCCTAATCTGAAGTCAGGATTCAACATTTATGCATTCACTAGGTTATGTAGTTATCATTGCCAAGTCTCCTTTGTGAAAAATGCATTCTCTTTCAGGAGCTATCCATAAAAGATTTAGAATTATAGAATTAACCTCTTTCCTCTGTTGAGAAGTTACCAAACTGAAAGGTGAAGCCAGGTATCACACAGAATTCATAAAAGAATAATACAGTAGAGCAAGTTTACAAATCAGGTTGCTAAGGCCTCTTCAGTCCTGAAATCCATTGTAAGGGAGGCAGGCATTCTACATGTTAAGTGAAACCAGAGTACAGACTGAAGTAAGATATTTTTTTCATCTGTAACACTCTTTAAGAAGACCGAAAATAATCTCTGCCTTGACAAACCTTGTTTTTCCCCCAGTGAAACTGGGGTTAAGATTGCTGGTTCTGTTGCAGAATCACAATTTAGCTGCAAACATTGCTTTATCTTGCCAAAGCATATTTGCTCATGTAGTGCACCTGCTTCATCACTGATGTCAGCTGAGCCCTGTATAGGGTGATTTCTTGATAAACACTACTGCAGAACCAGCCATAATAGTATAACACTTAAGAGCAAGTGCTCTCTTTCTACCAGGAAGAAAAAAAACAGAAAAGAAACCAGTGGGCTTGAGAAAGTGAGGCTGTTAGTGCAGCATTTGCTGGAATTATAGGGGAGATGTTAACCACCCAAACCACCAGTATTTTACATATTTTAACTGCTGAAGTGGCCCACAGGAAGTCAGAAACCTTCTCTGTCCTGTCATGCACCTCACATATGTGTATGTGCCTGGGTGGGGTCTGACCTGGTTTGTAGGTTCAGTTAGAAAAATTAAGTGTAGTGTGACAGGCCTTGCAGCTTTCTGCACACAGACTGGGTAACTTCTCAAAGGTGGGAGCTGCCTAGTGGGAACATGATGCCCCTTCTGAAAGGTTCTGGCAGATCCCTGCACACAGTAAGCAGCAGGAGTTTTGCTCCAAATACCACTTCTTTCTAATATCTTTGACAAATTCTCAACAGTAAAAAGAAAAAACCCAATAATTTCAGTTCAATGAAATGTCTTTCAAATATGAGCTTGTGAAGTAATGTAATTCATATTTACAGAAGTTCCACTGATAATCAAATTATGAATAGATTTGTGGTTGAATATATTATAAAACTAATGATGAAGTATGGAGTTTTAATTTCAAGTATCAATGTCTTTCTCTTTTTATAGGTCCTTTTCCTTTCCCATTCACATTGCCTCTTGTGTACTTTTTCTTGCCTAATTCCCTGCCTATGTAGAGGTGTCACTGAGTGCTGACAAGCACAGAGAGCATCAAGCCAAGGAGCAATTCCAGCCTACTCAGCTCTCTGTTGTAGTTGCATTCAGGTATAAGCTGAAGGAGACTCTTCCAAGCAGCTTAACATGTGAATTAGGCTCCCTTAGACCTGCATCTAATTATTAACATTTGTCAAGTATGTATTATTACACACTGTCCCACTGCATCACCTCATGCCACAAACTTTGCCTGGGCTAATTTGGTCCAAGCATCTCACTAACACTGTAGCTCCACCTTTATTGCTTTGTTGCTGAGCAGTGCCCCAGACCGTTTATCAACATTCAGTGACAATAATGTTATTGAATCATAATTTGGCTGAAAAGGGACCCCCAGAGGCCATCTTAACCCACCCCCAGCTCAGCTAGACCTGGAGTGGCTGGGTTGTTCCGAGCCATGTCCAGTTCAGCCCTGCACACTGTGTGTGCTGACCACAAACAGCAGATGGACACCCTGCCCAGCCAGTGGCCACCCATGCCCTCAGGAGACTCCCCCAAATATCACCCACAGCAGGCCACCCTGCAGGGAGAGGATTCCAGCACAGCCCTCAGGATGCAGGTCAGCCAGCACCCATGTGGTAAAGCAGGCATGAAAGTAGTTCTGACAAAACTGACTAAATTTAGTCCTGATTAAATCTAGCCCTGACTAAAGTAGCATAAGGTGGGAAGATAGTGGAGCATCATTAGGCAAAGCAGTTCATGCCCAGCCTTCCTCTGGGCCCTGCAGTTGCCACTCATTGTGCTTGGGAGAATGACAAGTGTGGCTTGTTGGCTGAGAGAAAAACACCTTTATTTTCTGCTCAAAGAGGAGTTTAAACAGCATATATTCAAGACATGTGGCAAACTGTTCATAGAATCATAGAATTGTTAATGTTAGAAAAGACCTCTAATATCATAGACTACAACTTTTAACCCAAAGCCACAGTGTTCACCACTAAACCATGTCTCCAAGTGGCACAACTACACATTTTTCAAACACTTCCAGGAATGGTTTTCCCATCACATCCATGGGCAGCCTGTTCTGGTGCTTGAACACCCCTTTGGTGTAGAAAGTTTTCCGACTATCCAATCTAAACCTTCCCTGGTGCAACCTGAGGCCATTTGCTCTTGTTCTGTCACTTGTTACCTGGGAGGAGAGACTGACCCCCACCTGGCTACCACCTCCTTTCAGGGAGTTGTAGAGAGTGATAAGGTCCTCCCTGAGCCTCCTTTGCTCCAGATGAAACACCCCCAGCTGCCTCAGCTGCTCCTCATAAGAGGAGCTCCAGCCCCTTCACCAGCTTTGTTGCCTTTTTCTGGACAAGAAGTTCTTTCCATTTTCTTGGGTTTATACTATTTATTAGCAATGTGTCTCCCCTAAGCAGAAAGATGCTTCTGATGATTTTGGATTTGATGAATGGAGCATTAATTTTATTATTACTTGTTCTGTGTTATCCTCTACAGAAGTGTTCTCCTGAAATACTCTTGACCCAAAGTCTGTCCAGCTTCAGGGACTCCAGGGTCTGCCAGCTTCTGGCTGGCATCAGTTCAGTAGTGCAGAGTGCTGTGCAAAAGGCACAACCAAAGTCCAACTCATTTTTCACTTCTTTGCATTTGCTCTGGAGAGGGAAAGAGATAATTAAGCAGAAATAATGTGGAGTGATTCCTATCCATGTGTATTTGAATGCAAATTATCCTCTGCAAGCTGGAGAAGAGATTTTTACATCATCTTATGCCAAAGAAAGAACCACAGGCCCAGGCAGGACATATATTAAACTAAACCTAAAAGTTTTTCTAGCACAAAAAACCAAATCTAAATCTGTTAAAGTCTTTCTGTTGAATTAAAATAACATTTTTTTTACTAATTAATTAATGCTAGCTCTAAAATATGATAGTTCCTATAGGCTTGTCTTTTAAAGAGCCATTAAGAGTAAAAAGATAAAACGGAAAAGTGACCGACAGTTAACGAACAGAGATTTTAGATCCCACAGACCACTGTTCAGACTATTTAAATAAACTGAAATACTGCATAATTTATGATGTAGGGTTAAAATGATTGATTTCAAAAATTAAACAGAGCTGAAGGGTTGGTAGGAATTTATTAGAGTTGAACAGCATATGGCATTTTTTAAGAAATTTATACTATGCTATGTAAGGAACATTACTGAATTAAATTTAATGAGCAGAGAAAATGTACTCATCTGTATGGTACCCAGTGATTGCAGGTAACATGAGATGAAAGAAAAATAAATGGGCTTCTAGAAGTTCTAGTGATTTTTGCCTAGATTCATCTTACTTTATTTCAGCCACCAAAAAGACACAGCTCTAATCTAAGGTAGTCATCCAGGCTCACTCTGTAGTCAGTGGAGAGAAAGAGCTATCTCCAGAGAGCTATTCATTCCATCTCAACACAGATGAGATGAATTACTTTTTTTCAGTGTCCATCCCTCTTCATTGAATACAGAGCAGTGTTGATGGTTAATTTAGACTAAGAATGCGATTTATTTCTCCAGTCCTTTGTTCTCCAAAATATAGATGCTTAGCGTAAGGATTGGTCTACAAGAATTCAAGGCTTTTGAAATTCCTTGACTCTGGAAGGCAACCCAGTGACGATTTCATTGTTAGTGTCTCTGCAGGCGTCAGTATGGCATCCAACTGCAGGCCTTACCTGGTAATTGTGTAACTTCCTCTGTAGCTGCTATTCCAACCACTGAAAACAGTCAAATCCCTTCCATTGCAGAGATTGACAGGGTTCTTGTTATTAGGAATCCACGTGTTCATCGGGACTATGGTATAGCCTGTACCTGCCATGCCTTCTGATTTGGGTTATGGAACTGGTGACAGAAAGCACTTAGTTGAAAGCAAAGGAAGTGAAGAGTCCATGTGGCTCCTCCATCTGCTGCCTTGTGTTTCATCCCTCCCCCACAGTACAGGTGCAGCTATTTTCATATAGGCTGTCTATGCAAACCTCCTCCCAGACTTTTTGTGTGTACCATGAAAACAAAGATTACAAATTCTAATCACCAACATTTATCAGTTATTTTATTTTTCTTCTTATAGCAGGTTTCACTTGTGGTGAGAAATCAACACTTCATCTGTTGGTGCTAATTAGCTGTGTTGTGATCTCCACAGCTATATCACTTCTGAAGCACGTTTTTTAGGGAGCTGAGTGAAATGCCAGATGTCAAAAGTTCAGATTAAGACCAGTAATCCAAAACCTGAGATTTAGCCACCCTTTGATACGTTAACATTTCTGCTTAAGCATCTGAGGATACCTAAGAAACCCAAACCTTCACCTTTAACTAAATTGAAATTTCTAAATATCAGTGCTTTAATAGTCTTTAAATAAAAATGACAGTGAAGCATGAATGGACTTTATTAAATCTGGCATATTATGCTGATAGGGCAAACAGAGCAACACAAGAGCAAAATGAGACTGAAATAAATCAAAAGATTTTCTGAGTAAAATGATTAAATTCTCCCCTTTCCCGCCCCTTTCCTTCATGTACATAAGACTCAAATTCAGTAACACATCTCAAGATACTAGCAATTTTTTTAAAGGAAGGGACATATTGGTAGGCAGAAGGAATACCATCACTGTGAGAGTATTACAGCCCTTATTTTGAAAAGATGTCCAACATTATGCTTCAAGGCTTAAGTGGTTCTGTTAGTATTAGCAACTGGTGGACTGGCAGAGACAGCACTTTTTTTTTTTTTTTTTTGATCCAGCATGGAACTTCTTACTTTGACTGCTTGGATTCCTCATTGTATAAGTTGAAAATTGAAGTAGAGAGAATTGAGATGGTGGGGAGGAAGAGAGAAGGAAAAGAAATAACATAAAAATTGAATATAGAGCATGACAGTTGTGCAAAAAATGAAAAAGGAAGCATAACAGGGTTGTCAAGAAGAGGTTAGATGATTCTTCACATAGACACATGCATCTATGAGAGACAAACTATCCTTTCCATTATCCCTTCCCCTCCCTTGTCCCATGAAACCCATTTATAGTTTGGTTTCGACAAGTATTACAGCTCTACAGTTTTGATATGTCCACGAGGAAAATTGCCCCAGCAAGTGATGTTGGCCTAATCCTCATATTTCCCTCATCTCATTTAGATTTAGTGATTTCAAAATTATATAGCAAAAGACTAGGAAGGCTTGTTTGTGCTGCTGTCCTCTGAGACTTCAACAAAGATTTTCTTTGCATTGCATTCTTCCTGAAAATCATCTCTGTATCACCCTCTGCTATTATTTCCTGTGCTGAACGATATAGTCCATATAACACTTGAGCAGACAACTAATATATCTGAGATCCTTAAGCAAAATTTTCATTGCCAAAGCCAAATTAATGGGCTTAGAATGGAAGACTTTCTTGTCTGAATTTAACTGCTAATTAGTACTGAGTTATGCTAAGTTGTTGTGGTTCACAAAGTTTCTTTCAAAAAGATATCTGAGTAGAAATCTTATGCAAGTGAAGCTCTCTTTCTCTTTATTCATCTAGATAGGGATAGAAGGTTCCTTCATTATGGAGTTGCTATTAGTATCTGAGCTAAATAACCCATGTACACAAAGCAGCTTTGAGGATGCTCTTTAAACTTCCTGTCAATCTAAAGACCTCTTCCTTCTCCACAGCAGCAGTTTTGAAAATATTCACAGGTGACCTTATTTCCAGGCTCTTGACCTTATTTCTGAGGTCTGTCATCAAGACTTAATTCATTTTATAGTCCTTCAAAAAGCTTTAATAACCATAGGTAAAAGCTTACCAAAGCATAAGTAAAGGTCACAGATAATACAGACCCAGTTTGGTTTTAGTAATATGAATAGGAAATAAGATGACTGGAAACTGTTGTCAGGAAGGAGAATCAGAAATAACAAATGATTCAGGGCTTTTTATGGGCAAAGTTTGAAAGGCATTTTAATTCAAAATAGACCAACAATTTGTTTTAAAATATTAAATAATTTTAAATCATTAAAGTTTAAATCTGTGTATTTATCTGTCTTATGTTCTTGACAATCATTCACTTAACTCATTCAGAGTAAGAAAATAACTCTGCATTAAAGACATGATTATAAGGAGATGCTGTGTTTTAAGATGGTATTTACCTTGCACTACACTTATGTTCAAGAACATGTTCTAGTTTCTGTTGAGTTCAGTCCCCTGGGTCTTTGAAAATGTGTCCCTAAATGGAAGTTAACTGCCTTTCCAACGAAATGGTGACTCATTAGTGATATTCAAGTTAATATCTGAAGTTTTGAGTACAAACATTTCTGGTTTTGTTTATTATTAAGGCACTCTCATTTTATAACGCTTTTGCACGTATAAACTCCCTATTTTTATCTGCAGTGCACTATTCTTTATTTATCACTGTATTTGAGATTCTGATTTTAAGTGAAGTTCTTTGCTAGCCTGAGAACCAGGCTTCTTTGGCAGCTGTTGGTTTCCAGGTTTGATTGCAAGAGCCAAATTTGCAATAGAATTTCCATCAAGTTCATGACTTTACTGGTAATTTGTATGACCTCAAGTGGCTTTATACTTCTTCTTTGGGAGCTCTTGGTTTAGCACCTGAAAGTTTTAAGGGCTAGTTTTAAAGCTGGTTTTATTCCTTCTATTTTTTTTTTTTCATTGTATAAGTGTTTTATTTTATGTTCATTTTTGTGATTTTATTCATTCAATTTACCCATATTATTTGTTGTTTATTTTTTATCTCCCTTCAAAGCTCTTGATGTGCATTACACCTGTTAAAAATAATTTAAAAAAAGAGATTTTTTTAGGGAGTACTCTGAAAACAAATCTGCTTTATGCTGTTTTCAGCATAAAATTCTGCCTTTAATTTGGAGATAATATTTGTCAAAAGGCATAATTTCTTCAGGTATCATTGCAGGATACAGTGAACCCTTATCATAAATTGCTGAATCAGAACCAGAAAAATCTTCTATGTGTTCAATACCTACTTGCTAGCATTTACATTTCATGACCTTCAGTAAAACCAAGATGGAAAATGCACCCAGTAATCACAGGTACTTTGCAGGACCACTTGATTACAGTGTTCCTTTCTTCGTTTCTATGCCCCTTTCTTGGTTTGCCTGTGTGTTGTCTAATCTATCCATCCAATCCACACTATATATGTAAAATATATGTAAGTATTTAAATTACAAATTCAGAACTGTGTCAGGAAAACTACTGTTGGGAAAAACCCTCCCACATAAGCAAAATCTATATTTAAAAGATTGTCTTCTCTTGCACAGAGGGGAAAAAGTCATAACAGTGACATTTGGTGTTGTGCAATAGGAAGAGTAGAAATAGGAGAAATGTATATAATCAGTCCTTTCATGGACTTAAGAAGAAACAGTGAATGCCAATGACTATTTCAAAATGAGGAAAGAAGAGCAAGGATTGTCAGTATGTGTAAGACTTTTATGTGAAATAGGAACTGAACTATTCAGCCTTGTCTGGACTAAGTATGACAAAAATTTTTGGGATAGTCTAACTTAAAAAGATAGAATGAAGGAATGGAACTCATGGTTTTTAAAGTCCACCTGTTATGTCTTGGGATCACTCATAAGATAAAATAAGTGTATAGCCCTGATAATTTTCAGAACTTATATATGCTGACATACATTTGATGTAGCTGTGGTGAGTGTGTCACAGCTCACAGCTATGTTACCCACATTAGTAAATAATACAGTCAGTGCAAATACTATGCCAGTAGATTTGTAGAATTTGTGTCATATTTCTGTATCTGATGTAGATACTGGGCCACTAGAAATGGCATGGTTCCATATGTACTGAAACATAACTGGTATAGCTCACTCATTAGAATAAACGATGTCATGAAAGGCATCCATAAGAGAGAGAGAAATGGATGTTGAAGCAAAAGGAGTAACAATGTGAATTTCAAGGTAAGTATTAGTTTTTAGCAGTGATACATCCAGCAGTGACTCAAAAGTGCTACTCAAAAGTCTCAGGCTGATAGGAGTTGAATGGCTCTTCAGCTCCAGTACTGGACAGTATTTGGGTTATAGGAATCTGATTCGTATCACTAATGGTATCTGTTCTTGACAGCCTTGGATCTTCAAACAAGTTTTCATTGCAGCACAAGAAAGGTAAAATCCAGGAAGAGACCTTATGTGTACTGAAGTCAGAAACCTGTTGGTTAAGAATGCTGCTAGGTTAAGGTGATGGCATTTCCTGTTACATCCATTTCCCTCATGTAAAACTTTACAGTTTTAGGGAAGGGGCAGTGCTGTGGATTCTCAAATTCACTCTGTCAGTTTTAAAAGGTCACTATTTATATTACTGAGCACTGTACATTCCATACAATTTACATCATGACTTTTCATAATTTCAATTGTCACTTTGAGTGAAAGTATCTCAGATATAACTGGCCCTTGATAGCTGTTAAATCTTGCAGGTTGCAAGACTGTACTCAGACCATGTTCTTCTCAAAAGATTCAGAAGCCTGTTTAAAAAACTTATTAAAATGCTGGGCTGAATATATTTACAGCTTTTTAATTGTCACATTAGTCTATAAGAATTTGATGTAGTCCTGTGCAGTTACATAAATGGACTGGTTTTCATTTGGAAGTAGAGTTTTGTGGTGTGTAGGTTGCTTTCCCAAAATCTCTGGAGCTGTCAGGTTTTATGCATCCTGTGTCCATGCTATTAAGTAAAGGAGGGCCAAAAAGGGGTCATTAGTACTCAGTATAAATGCAAATGTCTGGATCATGTCTGAATATCTTAGGACTTGTCTCCCCTATAGAAGAGCTGCCTTGAAAAGAGCTAGCTGGAGTGAACTGAGGGAAAGGCAATGCTGTCTAACGGTGACATGATGCAGATGATTGGGATCCACTCCCTCTTCCATTTGTGTATTTTTTTTCTTGCTTGCTCAACTTTCTAATGAAATCAAAGTTATTTTTATGTATAATATATTATTGAATTTTTACTATTACATCTATTACAAAAAGAAAAAAAATATGGTTAAATCAAAGCTGTAATTAACTTACTAGATCAATGATTCCCATTAGTCACATCAGAAAATAGATTTAGTGGATAACCATTTTTGTTTTGATTATATGGCTGTAGCTGAAAGATATTCCATCATTTTAATTCCTTCTTGATGAAATTTAAGGAAGGACTCCCAGACACAGTGTTTTAAATCATCAGGGTGCTGATCTGGTGAAAGTATCTGTAGATCATAAATTTACACTAGATTTTTTTGCTTAGAAGATGAACTAAGGCATTAAATCTTGCTGAATCCTCCAGAATAGAAAGGTTGTAAAAGAACTCTGAATCCTTCTTGATCCCTCAAAAAAGTTGCCTTGTAGAGTGTGGCCACTTGTTAAAAGGGATATAAAGCTGGATACCTGTCTTAGAAGAAAAAGCCATGTAAGGACAATTTTGAAGGACAAAGTGTGGGGATTTGAGGAGACAAGAGTTGTAGAAGGAAAATGAGAATTTTTCGAGTCAAAGCCTTTAGGGTTCAGGAGCCATTTAAAAAGTTGCCTTTATTTCTATTTATGATAAAAAACTGTGGTCATAGAGAGCTATGCAAATTGCATCATTTTAGTTCTATCACTGGTGCTCCTTTATTTCTGGTAAAAATCCAATAGTCTCAGGAGAACTGTCTGCAGTAGAGATGCAGTATTTTATCCCCAGATTTTCTGAACTATGTAACCAACACTTTCTCAGGAAAAATCAGATGAGAAAGTAGGCTATGGAACTTGGAGTGGTGTCACTGGTACGTTTTTGGAGACTGGCTTTTAACATCCAAATCGGTGCACAAATAATCTGTGTCCTTCCACAGCATAGTTTGAGTGTGTTTTGCTGAAAGCACAATCTCGTCATATTGAAAAATCACAGATTGAGAGTGAAGGGGTAATATAAAGAGAGAATGTAGAGTAGTTACCATTTGTGACAAGTGATAAGAAGCCAATGAGATAAAATAACTGCGCCTTTCCTTTCTTCGATAAATTCATACATATTTATGGAAAAGGATGATCTTTAAGCTATTTCCAGTTGCATGGATTGTTTTGTTTATGTTCAGCTCTAATCCTTACAGTTTTATGAAAGTACCTCATGCTGTGTCCCTTATTGTAAATCATCAATGATTGCCATGAGATAAGTAAGACTAAGATTACATTATCCCATTGGTACCACATGCTTTTGCTTTGTGGTATTCATTTAATACATTTTCATTTGGGGCAGATTTTTTAGAAAGCTATTTCTTTAGTTATAGTAAGTGTGGATATGAGATATGTTGATTTGAGCTTTTATAGATGTTAGTAGATAGAATGAATATATAGGAAAGAACAGTAGCACTAACTGCACCAGTTTTAGTATAAAAATTGCAAGTAGGTCAAATAATTGCAGCAATTACTTTAGTTAGTTAAAAGTAGGGAAATGGAAACTTGCTTAGAAATATTTATAAGTTTAGAATGGGATGTGAGAGAGAATATCCAATCCAGTTAAAGGATAACAAGGAGTATGAGAAAGTAGAATATAGTAATAACCTGTCCAGAATCAGGCTTGGATACCAATGATAAAATAATGAAGAACAATATCATGGTAACATCAGGGACTGTCAATGATCAGCAGCTCAGTTTTATTTATAAACTGAAGGTGGATTGGTGCAAGGTGGAAGGTGGCTGTGACACACAGGATGCACTTGTTTATTTTGTGGTAAGTGCTCAGTGTGTGTCTAAGCTTGACCAGGCAAACCTGCTATGATGTATTCCACAGAAGGTTTGTGACAAACTCTGGAAGGCTTATGACTGGGAAAGATGATACAGCAGTTAAGGACCATCTTTTACTGCTTCAGAACTGCTTATCCAGTGCCTCCTAACAGTGGATTGTCTCCTCAGCAGTAGTTTGAGCTGCTGTAAATATTCAGCTTGCCTGCATGGAAGAAAGAAAGGACTGCTTTTCTCAACAGGAGAACAGATTAACACCCCAATTCTGCAATGTTTTTAAAAAGCAAGGATGTAGCATATTCCTTGGTTAAGACTGGCTTAGCATGGCTAAGTCTGTGCTCCCTTGTTTTCTAGTCTATTTCTCTAAAAGAAGCCTTAATGAGGAATCCAGAAAGCCAAGGAATAACTACTAAAAGATGATGATACTTTAATGAAGAGTATGCAAATGTGAGTGTGGGCTCAGGCTGTGTAGGCATTGATTACAGGATCTAAAGCAAGTGGGCTGCAGAGTTTTATGAGCTGACCAAGGACCACAGTCCATGGTCAGAGTTTTCTGTGAGAGACCATAGCTCTGGACAATCAGACTGGAAATGCTGACTGAGTTGTGCTTATCCTCATTTGACTGGGAAGCACTTGGTATTCTGGCTGTAGGTTTTTCCATCCCTGATACTGTAAAGATCGGATATTGGTCATAACATCCAACATAGAATATGGGGTTTTTGTTCCATTTCTTTTTTCTGTTAAAGGAAATTTTGGGTTTTATAACATTATATGTGGAACTTTTTTGATCTTGAGACAAAAATTTCTAATATGCTTTATTTTCAATTCACACCCTTGTATCTGAAATGAGAAGGGATGTGGAGCCTTGTCCTCCTTAAATCTATAGAAGTTAAATGCAAGAAGGTTAGAAATGTTGATAAGATTCACCCATCTTTTTACTTTACAAGGACACTAGAGACAAAGGTGAAATCCACTTTCAGAAAGGGAAATTTTTGTAAGTTACACTTCGTGCTCCACAGAAAGTGCAGCTGCAATTG
Source organism: Corvus hawaiiensis (assembly GCF_020740725.1). NCBI lineage: Eukaryota > Metazoa > Chordata > Aves > Passeriformes > Corvidae > Corvus > Corvus hawaiiensis. The sequence goes on from NC_063217.1 coordinate 14,133,852, forward strand.
GCATCCCACCCTCAAAGATCCATTAAGCTGGATGTAATAGAAGTTTCCAGACACAGACATACAGTTGTTCTGTGGGCCTTGGTGCATTAATGCATTTGATTCAAACACAGTAGGAAAAGGTTCAGTTTGGAGATAAAAAGAATTCACTTAAACTCATTTAGCTTTTTAGAGACCTGAATGTGCTGTCTTGGCACAAAACAATGGCTCAATGCTTTTTATTAATTTTTCACTGTAGTTTAGATCTTTGTAGTAGAAATGCAAAAATATATTAACATTTTACAGAAAACATGTTAAGAAAGAAAATACTGCACAGGTAAGTATTTTGCTTGCAATTTTTAAACATGATATTGGAGATTTTATTTTCCCAAAGTTAATTTGGACTTGAAGAACAAAGAAAGGAAAAATGATGCTAAACCACTGATCATTCTAACAATAATTGCTCTCAATTGTTGTGGATGAGTAGTTTAGGTCACTTAGGGGTGTCTGTCCTTCCTAAAGATACAAATATTAAGCATGTAAGTGATTTTCAGCATAATCTTAAGAATCATGATAAAAGTAGTGTTCTAGAAATTCCTCTCTGCAGAACTTACATGACCTGCCCATCAGAACCCACTGATGAATTCATCTATCACTTTGAGTTTATAATCACCAGTAATGAATACTGCCATTCTCTTTGAAAATCTAAAGGCCATTGCACTGTCTCTGCCCTGTGCATTCCAAACTTCCCAATAGCTAAAACTGAATTGTAAATTGTGTAAAGCTTTCCTGGAGCTACTCCCTAATTTTTTAAACTCTGATATTGGTAATGATATGTATTTTTGGCATGGCAATTTATAAGTAGTGATATATTTATCTATGTTACTATGTGTGACAATAGTAGAGCTGTTTGTGAATGTAAAAAACCCCAAGGGAACAGCCCTCAACTAATTTAAGGATCAAAGTCTGTACGCACAGTGGATAACTGTATTTGTTAATGCAGAGAATTTCTGCAAGAATTTACGCTTAGCTGTCTTAAGGAAATGATAAACCAGGGGAAAAAGGATTTCTATTCTTACCGTATAGAACTTCATGTCAGTCAGCAATGCTAAATTTCACCAAACAAAATTAATTTTCTAAATAAATTTTGAATATATGCTTGCTTAAAATGTGGAATTTCTGAATTGTATAGCTGTATCTCTAGTCTTGTACACTGGATTACAATGTGCCCCCAAATGTATTTCTGTTTTCCTTATGAAATATGAGTTCCCTAGAGGAAAACCTTTGAATATCTCCCATATGGCCCAACTTATGAAGCTATGGAATAATTACTAATTTTCATTATTAAATAAATTTGTCGGCATTCCATATAAACATAGTACATCCCATGTAAACATAGATACATAGGCTACAAAACATATTGTGATATAGCAATATTACATATGAGATATGGTTTAACATTGAAAATTTTATTTATTTGTTCTTATTTCATTAGGCTGCTAAATCTTAATGAGACTATATTCAGATGAAACCAAAGTATGCAGCTTTTTACTAATACTATCCAATGATAGGAATAATAATTTAAAAAGCCAGTGAATATGTCAAATGGAAAAGAACAACATGACTATTTTCAAAATTAATTAATGAATCCCTATTGCCTCATTTTATCTTTGTTCTATTATAGATGTTTGTTTTACTTTGCCTACTTCCTTGAATTCTTAGATATTCAATCTGCAGAAGACAACTTTTCCCATTTCTAATCTAATGACTGCATCTATCACTTCTGCTGCTGCTTCCTATATTACACTGTTCATTCTAATACTTTAGTTGTATGTTATGTAAAGATGAAAAAGCTATCATCATTGAATATTAGAAGGTTTTTCTGACCCTTATTTAACAATTTGTTTCATCTGGTGAGTCTATATCATATGACAGAGGAAATCTGGCAGTCAACTCAGCAAGGTACCTCAAATTTGGCCTAGTACTCGAGATATAATTCCTTTCATCCTTCTTGAAGCTGATGCATGTATTGTATTTTTCATGTTGAATTCTGGCTGTTTACCCCCTGGTATCCCTGCCTTTGTTATTGTGAGGGCTCCAGGAGAGGCCCCTAGGAAAAAGCAGTCACATAATTTCTCTTGGTATGTTATCTTTTTAAATTTTCCCAGACTCCTGCTACTATTGAAGATATTGGTAAAATATAAGAAAAAAACCATTCTGTTTGTTCCCTGGATAAACATAAACAAACCCCAGTATCAATTTGTTCTGTGCTGTAACACTGTCAAGATAAACATACAGCTATATGTCAATGGTTGTTATAACAATGACCACTTTTTATATTTCAGCATTGGACTACTAAGGCAATTAACAACACTCAAAATTACAGGGAAAATGTTTCTCTTAATCAGAAAATGCATGCATTTCAACCAAATACCTAATTTACACCTTATTCCTGAAATTGTACTCGCCAAAGAAACTAGACTGAAAAGGTGAATATCAATGAGGGGCCTGTTTATTTTTTTGTGGGGGGTGGTATCTGGTATGAGTGTCCTCTTGTAACTGCTTTGACATTAGGAGGAGCTGCAGAACCTGATGCTGAATCCTGTTATTTAGCACACATTATTTTTAATCTTTCTATTGGAATTAATGCAAGGTGTTGAAGGGATGATGCCAATACCAGAAGGATTTTTCAAGGATTATGTTTAGCAAGAAGTTCATAGCAAGACTAGAAAAATCGTGTGTGACTGGGAACCTTGAGGTGATAAACCTGACGCAGGTCATTTCTCCATTTACCCCCATGAGGGAATGCAGCTCAGAGGGATGCTGTTAGAGCTGTACCTTTCACTGAAATTTGGTTGTGTTTAATTTTGCATGGAGCTTATCCAGCTTAACAGAAGTAGTTAATAGCTATTCCACTTGTCAGAAAAGGAAGATCTGAGCATGCTGAAAACAATCAAATATATTAAAACAAATGCTCAATTTTCACAGAAGAAGGACTTCAATTATCCATTGTAAGTTATTGCTTATCAGTGACACTGCTGATAATTGCTACACCTCTAGGTGGCAAGTAATAATTTCTTCTTGAAAAATGAATGTTGGGAACCACAGTGTATTGTTTAGTAAATGCACAGCAGAGCAGTCTTCAAAAGCTGAATTTTCATACTGTTCTAAGGTTATTGCACTACCTTTTGATTTAAGTTTTACTGATGGGTGAACAATTAAATGATTATCATCTTATTGTGATAATTCCTGTCTTCTCTATTTTGTTTCTATCATTAAATCTCAAAGCAATTTGCAGTGGAAGTCTGTATTATTATTACTGCTTCCCAGGAAAAGCAGAAGTAAAGTGACTTGTCCAGCATACCAGGACTGAATTAGAAAGGGACAGGTAAGTGCTTAAGTTCTGTTGTCTGGTGGGACAAGATGTCTCCCATGTACAGAAGAGCACAGAGGGGAAAATCCTATTTGTTTCATCTTAATTATGCCATAGGGTTAGATCATTGCTTAAGAAAAAAAAGCAATGGTCTGATTCAACAGCAAATACTGGATATAGAGTGACTACAAGCTTGGCATGATTAAGCACTTACTTAGACTATACGGTGGTTTTATGCACCTATGCTGTGCATCTGCCATCATCTACCAGTATTTTAACTGGGATATTTTAAGAACCAAAACCCCCTTTTAATTTTCTTAGGTTCTGATTGGACGCTTATGCTTTAGGTAAAAGAATATCCCAAATAATTATGAAGTTTATGTCTTTACTGTAGCAGATTTGAGTAAATGGGGCGGTCTTCTGAAAATGCAGTTTTCTGAGTTAATTAAGTGAAAGAAAATTCATCCTTTCTTCTGCTCATTGCTGATTTTCCTCTTGGTAAAAAATTCAACAGCTCTCTATGAGAGCCACTCAAAGAACACTGTGCCCCTTTGGCACTGACTAGTAAACAAGTCCCACAGAGCTTAGAAGATTATCAGCTGCTGAGGAAGCAGACGTTTGACTGTGAGCCCGTAGACGTACTCAGCGGGGTGCATAAAATAAGGTAAAAATAATTGTGCCAATGTGTCTGGTTGAGAAACTCAAAATTCCAGCAAGTGAGAAAATAAACAAACATATGAGATGGAAAATTGCAGTAACATCAGAATGAGGTGGTTTGTGGTGAGCTGCTTGAGAGAATATTTTTGCTGTTTGCAAAATTTTGCAGAGAAGAGCAAAAGAATTGTGTTGTGGATATACGACAGAAAAGAAAGAAAAGTATGGGAAGACAAAGTTGTAACTGAAAGTATAATTTAAAATTTTTGTAGATGGGAGAAAGCAAAATAACAACATTGCTCTTCAATAGGTATGAAGCAAAACAAAAATCAGTGAACTGATTTATGTAGTTTATACCAGTATTTGTACTTGCCCTCCCTAAACTCTAACCCCAGTATGAAAGTAATGACCTTGTATCAATTATAAATTGTGAGAGGAAAAGAAATTCATGAACTAAAATAGTAAAGAAGTCACTTTAGGTTTTTATGTGTCTTAAGAAGATATGTTCCATAGCTTTAAGCTCATATACTGCAAAAGGTGTGAGACTCCCCATAGTAATGCCTTTGAACCTCTAAACTTTGCCCTGGAGTAAGAGGAGAATTGTGGAGAATGTGTTGTACTGAGATCTCAAAAGTTAAAGGCAGACATTTGTGAGGCTGAGGTTCCCAGGACATGGGTGGTGCCAAGGAGAAAGTTACAGAGGGAGCAATGTTGTGGCAGTGCCGTGCTCCCCTTGGCACGCCTTTTGTAGTTGCGGTGTCTCTGTTTGGGCTTTGTGGTTTTCTCCACCCTAATCCTAAGCGTAACTCTGACCCTAAATGGATCACTAAAAGCAGCCATTTGTGAGGCGGTGGCACCAAGGGGAGCACGACACTGTCACAACATTGTTCCCTTCACACCTTTCTCCTTGGAACCACCAGCTCACAAATGGCAGCTTTTACTGCTCCACTTAGGGTTAGTGCTTGGCTTAGGGTGAGGGTTGAGAAAACGACAAAGCCCAGAGCTCCAGGAACACTGCAACTACAGAAGGCATGCCACGGGGAGCATTGGTCCATCCAAAACTTTCTCCTTGGCACCACCCATGTCCTGGGATCCTCAGCCTCACAAATGGCTGCTTTTAATGATTCATTTAGGGTTAGGATTACCCTTAGGTTTAGGGTTGAGAAAGCCACAAAGCCTAGAGCTCCAGGGACACTGCATCTACAAAAGGCATGCCAAGAGGAGCACAGCACTGCCACAACATTACTTCCTCCACACCATTTTCCTTGGCACCACCCTTTTGCTGGGATCCTCCAACTGACAAATGGCTGCTTTTAATGCTGCCCTTAGGGTTAGGGTTATGCTTAGGGTTTAGGGTTTAGAAAACCACAAACTGTACAGCTCCAGGGATACTGCAACTACAACAGGCATGCCAAGGGGAGCACGGCACTGCCACAGCATTGTTCCCTCCACATCTTTCTCCTTGGCACCATCCATGTGCTGGGAATCTCAGCCTGACAAATGGCTGCTTTTACTGCTCCGCTTAGTATTAGGGTTGCGCCTAGATTTAGGGTTGAGAAAACCACAAAGCGTAGATCTCCAGGGACACTGCAAGCAGTATGCAGTAGAAGAGACTGAATTTTGAGATCTTCACACTATTTAAATACTATTCACAAAACCTAATCTGTGGAACGCCAGGGCGAATGGCAGGTTGTCTCAAGTGAATGGTGGCCTAAGGACAACATTTGTGTAAAACCTCTGTGTGGGTCTGTCAGCCTACTGTGATGGGGTATGAAGGCCCAAATAAGGGACAGGTATTTTGAGGAACAATGTGATCCAGGGGGCAGCTTGTGGGCACAACTGGAGTTATGCTGACAAATTAAAGGAAGCAGATCTGGGCTTGCAGGCACCTTAAGTTCCTGTTTCAGTGGAACAGCATCCAGTCATAGAAAAGAGCCAGTCACAGAAAAGAGCCAGAGCACATATGGTGAGCCTCAATATGTACATCTGCTCATTTCAGTCATGGAAGAAACCCAGAGCAGAAAGATGAGAAAATAAACACTATGTGAGGAAACTGTAAAATGAGAAATCAGGTAACATTTGAACAGCTTCGTTGCCCATTTTTACCTTGTGCATACTCACTCCAGATTATCCATTCAACATACTTTGATGAATATTCCCACAGATTGTACACAGATTGTTGTTGCTGTGAGTTGCTTGATTTCGTGTTTTTCACAAGGTGCCTTGACTGTGCTGACAGCTACTGCTCCTGTAGCACTGCCTCACTTCCTCCCTTGGTATCAGTTTGGCCTTACATCCATAGGAAACAAATAAATCATGAACATATGATTCACTTGGTTTTCTTTTCTTCACTGATTTGCCCTCTTTTTGTATGTTGCAGCAAGTTTCCCTTTGCTTCTGGTGTCTACTAAGTCTTTCAATGGCCAGAAAGAGATCAAATACAAATATAAATAAATGAACTTTTGTGACATGCAAAATCCTTGTGTAGATATTCTTCTCATTTGCAGTAGATTTTATATAATTTCTTTTTCTACAACACTCTAGAAAGCAATGCACAAACATATTTGGGCTTATTTGGATTTACTGGGATCACCAACACATGATGATACGGACTTACTGAAGTGAGTCTGACAAAGGGTCACTAGATGATTAAGAGATTGAAGCATTTTTTTCATGTGGAGAGTCTGAGAACTGTGACTGTTCAACCTGGAGAAGAGAAGGCTCAAGAGGAGACCTTACCTGTGTGTATTCCCTTCTTGTGGAACTGAATGAAGACACCAGGATCTTTTCAGCAAGGCCCACTGACAGGACAAGAATCAAAGGGCACCAATGAAAAAATATGAAATTCCATGTTAACACAAGAAAGAAATTTTTACTCTGAGCATGACCAAGCACCGGTGCAGAATGCCAGGAGACAAACTGGACATGGTTCTGGGTAACCAGTTCTAGGTGGCCCTGCTTGAGTAGGGGATTGGACTTAGATGATCTCAACAGGCCCCTTCCAACTTGAACTATCCTATGAATCTGATTTTGTGCAGTTCTTTTTGCTGTTTTTTCTAATTAATACTTGCTTGAAAATCAAACTAATATTGCATCATTATTCTGTAATTATTTGTTAGCAAGCAATCTTTCTCTCTTGTAGTCCTGAAATGTTTTAAATCTTTTTTTCCTTTCCATTGCATCATATTTAGAGTTCCATGAGAATATTCTTCCAGAATAATTCCATATTATCTTTGTATCTTTATCTTTTTTTTCAGGGAATTGATGTTAATAACACTTATAATCCTCTAAATGTAGACATCAAATGCTAAAAAGTCAAGGGCCTGATTAATCTGTGCTAGCAAAACCACTTAAGAGTCCTGCATTAAGCTGGCTGTTCTAGTCCTTTCTGAAATAAACAATTGTCAGTAGAGGTTTCTCACCTATATGTTAAAATGATCAAATACTGTAACATATGTGTGGTCCCTTCCCTTCTTGTACTCTTTGTTAACTCTTCAGAAATTTTGTTCTTTAGGATCAAAGCTGTATTGATGGGAAATTTTTCCCCTGTATTTCAGTCCACCTGTTTTACTAAAGAGAGTTTGAATACATTACCCTAAGAGCAATAATTTACATGGGTATCTTTTGAGAACTAGATACGTCAAACAGAAGTAGAGTTATACGCTGGACAGTGGCTGCCACTTTTGGTTTCCTGAGAGGTGCAAAAAGTTTGCTAGTACACTCTGATCTTCAGTTATATTCCATTTTAAAGAAATTTGCTACTCAATATTGCTTATCAACATATTTTTTAAATAAAGAAACAGAACTCTATAAAAAATCTCTTGAATGCTCAAATACTATTCTGATTTTTGGTTTTTTGTATCAGGCAATTTTATACAGCTCTGAATCAAGTAATAGTACAGATTGTCTGTAGTTCTGATTGTTTAAGGGTTTCACTCATTTCCCCATGCATCAATTCTGTGCCCTTCACAGCATTTCTGGGAGGCTGAACAAGGACTGTTCTTGCATATTTCTTTGATCAAGAACTGAGGATAACTCAGCTTTACACAGAGTTTGAAAACAAATCTGGATGGCTCTAGGATTTTTTTTGGGGGTATAGATTTTTATAGTTGTTTCTTTATCTTGTTACAGAGATTATGAGTTTTCAGAACAATGAAGCATATGCTAGAAGAGAAAGGAGCTACTTACACCATATTTGCTATGTAGTTCCTAATATCAAGTTAGCAGTTAATGAATTTGAGTAGTTGAATATTTGATGTGAAACTGAAGTTTTTGAAACTATTCAGGCTTTTGGAAACATTAATAATTACAGTTCCTTCTATCCAAAGCAGAACAGCTTTGACATCAGCAGTTACACTCCTTCATCTCCACAGCCTATTTACATGTCTTTGAAAGACATTTACGGCGATTTCAGTTATCCCATGACTGAAACGAGAGACGTATCAGGAAGTAGCCTAGCTCACCTACATATGCAATCACACAAAACAAAAATTATTTGCATGTATTACATGAATTCTGGTCTTTGGTATAATCACAGGTTGAAATAAGAAACACATGAAAGCTCAACATGAAATATTTTCATATGCCAAATAGAACTGAGAGGTATTTTCATTATCTTTAAAAACTGTCCACTGCCAGACTTTAACACATTTTTATTTATCATATGAACTTAGAATAAATTGCATTTCTTCCCCTTATTCTTATCATAAAAAGAAAAAAATCTGTGATATTTTGTTGGTTATTACATTTTCCACTGTCTCTGGCTTGTTGGTGCCCAACCTTCCTAAAAGCGTCTCCAAGGTTAAGCCACTCTGGCAGGACCACCACACACTCACACATGCATGCATGCACACACACACGGATAGCTCCTTAAAGTGAGTTGATGGCAAAGAGGAAGGAAGGGTCTTCATATAGAGCTCCACGGGAGAGGTTTATTGCAGCCAGACTCGTGAAGGGTTCCAGGGACAAAGACAAAGAACACGGCAGGGTCCAGGGTTATATACGGGAGTGGATTGAGCATCAGAGACCAATGGTCTGAGGGCACGGGGGCGGTACACAGGCGGGACTAGGGTATGGGAGCCAGTGGGGAACGCTGAGGTTGTGGCGATGGGTCAAGGGCCAGTGCAGGAACCTGGAGTGCAGAACCTTCTAGGGCACGGACATATAAGGTAGGAAGGGGCGGGGAGGCCAACGGGCCAACCAGGGAAGCAGAACTGGGGTACATTAACATACCGAAGCAATGCCGCCTGGGGGAAGCCTTGCTGGTCACCCTAACCTGGGGAGGATCTTTTGGTACTAGGGACTGTCTCACCAGCAGACTCTCTTTGTCCCTTGTACCACAGGCCCATCAGCCGCCACATTACATATAGTGGAATGCATCCTTCATGATCTTGTTATCATGACACAGACACCATACTCATTCAATGGGCCAGTATCCAGAATGAAAAGGCATGAAGGAATTTGTTCCTTTATCTGATCGTACAAGTGGGACAAGCTAAGCAGAATATCACCAAACGGAATGGCAGCGATAACCACTGATGGGGATAAGGAGAACATCAGATGTTTAAATACTATATTAACAATAAAAAGGAAAAGAAACATATAACTTCAGAAAAAACTGAACAAGAAGTCAAGTTGTAACTTAACTTGAATTAAAGATAAGAGTTTTAGAATCTTTGTGCCTGTTGATTTATCTGAAATTGGTTTCCCACTTGCTTGGAACCATATAGAAGAAGTCAGTCATCTAAATGTGCACTGTGGTGCAGTAGAACAGATGCTCTATTTCAATGTCCTAGGGCTCATGGGACTCAGCATATGGGAGTCATGGCTTTCTGAATTAAGATAACCAGTCATCAGCTCGTGGAGGGCTTTTCAGTACAGTCAGGCTTTCTGATGTGATCTGGGAAGATATATTCTAGCTGAGATACTGATCTACTTTTATACTTGGGTTCCTAAAACTAAATAAGAGTAGATTTAATCTAAATGAAAATATCCTATATTTCAGGAATATCGAAATGATCTGTATGTTGAAAAGGAGACTTTGATTTTCACTGAAATGTAATTTTGTATTAATAGTATGTATGTTTCTATAAAAATGTGGAAGTATATAGGTTTAACTTGGAAATGGAAATTGTTAAGCTTGTCTGTCTTTCTTTCTTTCTGTCAGTAGTCAATCAATAAACATAGAATAACAAAAAATTCATGATACAGTTTCATACTTGGTTCAGTTACACATGACTCGATGCCAAGACCCTCCAGTATGACTTGTACCTGAGCATTGAATTAGGTACAGAAATTGCCAGCAGGTTTTCTTCTGTAGCAATGTTGTCCATCTGTCCTTCACAGTAACTCTCTGCTAATATTCATTCTTCCCTTGTTTTTCTCCCTGAATTCCCTTTTATTACTGTCCTGAATGCTAATGCTATGAGAATGAAGTGTCTAAAACTTTGATTACTCAACAGGGTCCATCAAAATTAAGCAGCACTGCAGTATGTGCTTATAGCATTATTGTCAATGGCTATCCAGTTATAAATTTACTGAAGAAGAGAGTAAATAGTGCTTTCAGACAATATTTAGCAATTTTAAAAAATTGCTATCGAAATGTCTTTTTCATTTTTGTTTTCTGCCACAATGAAAGAGAGATTAAATCTGAATCATATTTCTAAAAAGAAATTGATTCATCAGTAGTCTAGGTGTTTGTTTTTTTTCATGGTATGGTTTTAGACTCTTCATTTGACACTGAATCTCTGTATCTATCGATCTCTGAACATGTTGAATTCTACATAGAGACCCTGTGTTCCTTAAGATGTATCATTTCTGTTTGTAAATATCTTTTTCCCCTCTGCCTTGAACTGTCCTGCCTTTTTATTTTTATTGTTAAAGGAATGCAAGGGAAGAGAGAATGCAAATAGAGCACTGTGCTTTGCAGATGAGCACTGTGTCAGGACATGCCAACAGCTGCAGGGCCCTCAGCTGCTTATTCTTCTGATGTTTTACTGCATACTATTCCTTGACTTTTCTGCTTTTCTTCATGGAGCTGTGCGAGAAGTGCATGGTAGGATGATTCTGGTTCCTCTTTAAAGTCTTTCCATCCATCCAAGGCATTGTGAAGATGCAGCACTGCAAAAATATTGTTTCCTGAGTGTACTTTAGTCTTGCTCTGTATTTCTTAATGTGGTCTTGGAAAAAATTGTTCTGGTAATTTTTTTTTTTCTGTTTCCAAACACAGTTTCCAAATACAATGTCTACAGAATCAGGAGTCAGCACTGCAGATCTCTCTCTGTTACTTTGGCAGCCTGTGGATTAGCAGCAATGGCTTGAATCTAACTTCCAAATTAAATAGAAAGCTCTTCTGATCAGAGAACTAGTGTCTACATCAGGAGTTAATTGTCCTAGTCACTCTTTATAGTCAATGTAATCAATATCCTGTCTTTTCAGATGAAAGTAAATCTAAAGAAAGTAACATGAGCTGTGTATCCAGCTCCAGTTATTGGGGTGAAGCAAGGTTAGCAAGCTAGCTTACATTAAGGAAGTTAGAATTGAAGTGAGTCCTACCAGATCTGTCAGCTGGTTATTTTTTGTGGTGTTGTACATTTGCCTTGCATATTGCACTGCTGGTTCTGACAGAGGCTCCTACAGGTGATTAAACAGAGAACACTTGCCCCTTTTGTGCAAAGAAAATCAAATGAAGGGAGCAGAAGGAATAGAAATGACCATGACTTGTGTCCTGAGACAAAGTCAGTAAATAATATTTGGGTAATTAAATGAAATAATTTCCTGTCCAGAGAAATTATTCATTAATTCGATTTTTGATGTCTCAATTTGATCCAAGACTTGTAGGAAAAATCAATCGAAGTGCATGGAATTTGCACACTGTTGGCAAAACTCTGAGGCTTTGTTCGCAGTATTCTACAAACATGTAAGCATGTGCTTCCCTCTCAAGTACATGAGCTGTATCAAGGAGAAAGCATTGCTTACTGTCTACTTGGAAGATCCAAGCTGCAGTGGCAGAATTTTGAAATATGGAGAAAGATTATGGTTAAAACAAAGACCTTTAATGGAGAGATACCATCAATGACAAAGGTCCCTCTGAATTAAAGATTTCCCAATTACAATCAAGAATAATATCAGAAGGATATTATATGTCTTGATGCATATAGATATGGATAGAGAAATACCAAATACATTGGTATTATATCCATACCTTGAAATAGAACTGAGGAGAGATGCTAAATATGTTTGCATTTGACATTGTTAACTGTCCTTAAATGATATTTGCAAAAGCTTTTAAAAAGTGCTTGCGTCAGGAGGGAAAATATGATGCCATCTGTTTACCTCACACAAGCACATTGGTTTGTGCAAACTAGCTATTCTGGATATTATAACTGACTTGACAAACACACACCTGTTTTTTTCTACAAATACCAGTGCTGCAGTTTGCACACACTCCCACAGACACAGAGGGGCTGTCTGAAAAGTGAACTCATGCTGAACAAGAGTGAATGAAGACAGCATTAAGTACTGGTCACAGTGTAATCTTCATCCCTCCTTACAGATATAAAAGTGAGTCTGTACTCCATCTTCATAATTTAGAATAATTTCAGTATGATTACACTGACTTTCAATCTTCTAGTTATCTTGCATGTTATGTTCATTTCTCACCATCACAGGTGTTGATAAGATGCATGAGAGCAGAAATATCATGGTGTAGAAATGTGAGGGTGAACGAGCTAAGAAACATGAAGCTTTGGCTCTACAGTGCTCTGAGGCCTCTGGTGGCAGGACATCTAGATGTGGAGTCCCATCAGCAAATTCAATATTCATGTTTGTGAAAGAAAACCCGCAAAGGAAGTGGCTACCTGTCTGGAGTTTGTGAGCTATATATATGTTTTTATACATTTTATACATTTTAAAATTGCAGCAGGAAGCTAGGGTGGGGAGGTATAAGACAGGTCATGAGCAAAGGCTGTGGGTTGAAGAAGAAAGGCAGTAACCAGCTCTGAAGTGAACCCTGATTTTAGCCCATAGAATTCTCAGTTATAAGAAAGTGATTCCTCTTGAAATACATGATCTTATTGTCATATGACAGGGCTGACATCCCCAGTGGAGTCATGTTAGCTGGAAAATGACAAATCTACATTTCCATAGATCACTGATTGAATACCAAAGCATTAAACCAAAGAAATCTTTGGGGACAAGTTTCTAAGTATACAAAACAAGAACTGCCCCTCACTGGCCATGATTCTTCCATGAGCCATTCACTCATTGTCAAGAGTAGCTTCTGTAGTAGATTAGTGCCATTAGTGCCATCACCAGAAGCAGCTTGTGGCAAGAAACAAATAAAAAGAGAGAAATTGTATAAATCCATCTGATTTCTTCATTGGTTTTCTCAATGAGTGCTTGAAACAACTTTCTATTGTACAGATAATGCACACATTGACTTCATGTGATCTATAGCCTCTTTCAGATTTGGTGCATTATATTTTAGGGCTTGACTGAAGGACTCGCTATTAAAACAATTAGAAGTATAGTGAGTTCTTTATTGACTGGCATTCATAAGCTGCACCTCTGTCCTTCCAGGTGTTGAGAAACAGGATTTGATAATGTTTGGGAAATGGAATAAACTGCACCAGAATACCAATGTAATCATGTCATTTAACTGTGTATATAGATAATAATGAAAAAAACTTTAATGGAAATATCAAACTTCATAAAAATGTGGTAACATTATTGCCAAGTTTAAGTGGACCAAATATTAGGCTATAGCCAGAAAGATGATCCAAGCCATTAGTAATTTTAAGGGATGAGACCAAGGAAAAGCAAAGCACCATGGAGAAAGCTGATTCCATAGCAAATGATCAAAGAAATGAGGAAAAGGTAACTGAAATACAGTGCCTTTAGTCACATATTTCAAATGCATGGGAAGATCTGAAGATGTGCATGAACTCACAGTAGAGAAAAAAATCAGAGAACTGAGCTGGGTCCAGCTGGTATAGGTCTGGCAGATTCTTGGTACTTCTTGTGTTCCACCAGCTGAGCATCACTGTGGTACAGAGCAGAAATAGAAGAAATCAGCTGTGCATAGGAGGGAGAAAAATTTTAAAATATGGCCAATTCTGTCTCTTCCCCCTCTATCCCCTTGCTATTTGGTGATGGCTGAGAAAGGTATGAAACCCTTATAAAACATGTAGTAGTTAGAGGGAAGTTGAGGAGAAATAAAATGTACAGGGAATGAATCTTTTGCCTTCCAGAGAGATTAGATTTCATTATGCTGAGAAGTTTCTCCCGTGGGGACTACATTTGTCGTCCTGTACAATAAAAAACAGATTTTGACAGTTCCATCTGTAAGTAACACTCCACCATGCAAATGCTGGGCTAGGACTCATTGTGCCACAGGAAACAGGCCTGCATTTGGAGAGCGACTTTCCACTTTGTCTTACTTGCTCACAGGTTTTTTTCTATTTCTTTTATTAAGGAAGCTTCTATCCACTATTGTTCAGCAAATAGGATCTTGTCAAGAGCATCATCTTCAACTTGATAGAATTGATTCAGGTGCTGAATTATATACCAAGTAATTGGAATGACCTAGCAGAGAATGTGCCTGCATTTATAAATAAGATCTGAACTGAAATAACATATAGGAAGGTAATATACTAATCTCCAGATTTCCTGGTAAAGTCTCATTATCAGCATCCAACATCACCTTGATTAGGTTGCTCTCCAGGCATGAAATCCAATTTATTACTTTTCCTTTTAAATAACAAATTATTCTATTTGGCTTAGTCAGGAGTTTGTAACTGAAAGATTTTGGGACCTGTTTTAAAGAGACTGGGATTGTTTTACTATTCTATTACTTTTTGTGTTGTAGCATGGCATCACAAAATGGGAAAATTGGTAATTTTTTTAAAGGTTAGCTTTCCAGGTTTCTGTTATCAGATTATCTTTATAAAGGTTTTCTCCTGAAACTCCCTATGCAATGATGTATTCTTGGCTTTTCACAATGCATTTTGAGTATTATCAGTTTGAAAGTTTCATTAGATATTTTCTCAAGTCTATTTCCAAAGTTCAGAAGTTTTTCTTCATTGTTGCTTTATTACTATAATTCAATATATGAGATTTGAGAATAGTTATTCAAAGATATAGAAAGTGGTTGTTGGTTGGATGAGAGCTTAAGGGCAAAGAAATGACCATACCTCCATACTCTGTTTGTATTTGGCACTCTGCTTAGTTGTCTTAGGGAGATCTTTTTCTGCAAAACAGACTGAGTTGTATCACTTTAGCGCATGCAAAATAAATGAGTGGGGAATTTATCACATGCTTTGGTGTGGACAACCATAGAACGTACAAATTGTCAAGACAGGGTCTGAGGTTTGTTTTTTTTTCTCCTGATTTTTTGACTGGGCTACAATTAGGTGAGATGCCTGCACAAAGGACCAGAGTTCTGAGGATTCTGGAGAGATGCTTGCACTTGTTTGACTTCCATAATTTTCTCACCTCTTTAGGTCTGAACGAGTTCTGGATCTGCTATTATGAAAAAAATTGTCCTCATCTCTAAGTAACATAATCATCTGGCCATGTCACCCCAATCTGTTCTCTGCCAGCCATGGCTGTGAGTGATAATTGCTTTTTTCTAATCTCAGGCTGTTAAAATTAAGTGGAATAAATTTTGTACAGAAGGAGGATCCTTGATAGACATGAGTCCCTAGAGCTCTAGACTATCAGCAAAACTTCAGTCTGAAACTAAAGGCAGTGGCTAAACTTCAAATGTTTATATATAAGGTCTAGACAGTCCCAAGGTTGATTCTGAGTTTAATTAATATATCAATTAAAAAGTGTATATGGATTAAGGTCAAATATGTGTTTGCAGACTAAAAATGAGTGTACATGTCTTAATGGTTTCTTTGCTACTTGCAATGTAAGAAATAGTATATTGACACTGCACTGCTTCTACTCTTTTTTGAATGGCATTACAAAAATATGCAGGGTCAGCTTTTATAATTATGTGGTTGATTCAATGTGATTTAAATTTGCATATAAAAAACTTATATAAAAATATATGTATGATTTATACCAACAATTCCTTTTCATACATTCAAAAGGGCTTGCCAAAAAACTTGAACTTCTGAGTGAAAATGTGGAAAAGAAGTCCTAAGTCACTGAGTCGCGTTCATACATCGCAACTTGCTGTTGCATTGCCATAACATAAATCAACCTGCACTCCTCCTGTAAAAACTTGTGTATCTGGTGGAACACCAATGTAGCAACTGGAAGCGTGAATTCATTGGATACCTGTAGAGGGATTTATTTCCTGTGCCTTAATTTTTCCCTCTAACACACTGGTAATTTTCCCATGCAAACATTCTCAAGATTCCATAAACTGATTTCTGTTGAAACTTAACTTTCCTGATTCACCTTACATTTTTTCTCTAAGACAATAACTACCACATTTTTCCTCTCAAAGGTGAAAACAGTGTCTTTCAATGCTTCAGCTGGCAAAAACATTTTGAAGAATAACCTTTGAAGACTAAGACAGAAATGTATGAATGCTGTGGTGCTATACAGGACCTGTCAAAACCCTTAAATCAGTGATTTCTCCCAGCACCACTCCTGCAGAGGGGCACCTGGAGTCAATTAGTTCAGATTAAGAGGAAAGAATATATATAGTCTCTGTCCTTGTATGGTAGAGGAGATGAAGGGAGTTTATTGGATTTTTTCCTTCCTTATAGCTCAAAAGAATAGTGTTTTGTACATGTATGACTAGGAACTGTCAAACCATGGTAATTATTTCATTTATTTTTCTGGGCTTGTAGGTTTCTATCGAGCTTAAGGGAGCGTTGGGTGTGGCTGGAGAAAGCAGTGGAGAGGAGGGCTCTGCTCTAAGATTTTGCTACCCACATTTAATTTTACCAGATCAGAGAATGCATGCAGTTTAAGACAGATGGCAGTTCTTGACATATGAAGAATAAAACTAACATTGAAGGGCTTTGGGGGGGCTCTGTGTGTGGTCTGTTGGAGTCAGTGATATACAGTACATTAAGTTTGTTGCTGTTGGAAAGCTATATCTCTGGCTCTTATAAACTGATGGAAATCTGTGCCTCTGTTAATTTTTTGTCTGCCTAGTAATTTCTGAAATTTTCTAAATAAAGAACTTTTTCTTTTCTTTGTTTTTATGATATTTGATTTTTGACAGATTTTGGGGTTTTTTCCTCCTTTTCATACAGAATAGTTCAGTTTCTCTGTCAGTTCTGCAAATAGTGTAGGATGAGCTAATGTTAAATAATACTCCTACTAACAGTATGAATAATCTTAGGGTAAAAATTCTACCAGAGAAACCCTTGCCATTAAAATATTAAAAAGATTAAAATCATACTGATATCAAAGTTTAGGTGTTCCCTAATTAATGTTGTGAATACTCAGGATGAGCAGAATTGTCTTTGCTCTGCAAAGTTGCGAACATCAAACTGAAATATATTTATTTTTCAATCCTACATTACCAGATGTTGCAATATTTTGTTTACCAAGCTGTTAAAAACTATGTCTAACAGAAAATGAGATGGGCTGTTCCAAATAGGGTGAAAAGAACAAACTGAAAAAAGACCGTAAATACTAAGATATGCATAAAATGTTGATTTACCAAATTATGTCAAATCTTTTTCTTGTGTAATGCTTGCTTGATAAATTTTCCCTTAATGTGGATGCTTCTGAGATTGTAAAAGTGTGGTTTTAAATTTCTTTAATACTTTTTTCTTATTTGTATTGGAACAACTAGGAATTTATAAATTAATTTTAAAAAATCATAATCCTAAAGCATAGTCAAATTGTACTCTCTCTTTTGAGTTAAAAATATTCTAGTTTAGCTCAACCCACATTAGCATTAATTTAAGATAAGACAGTGGTTGAATATGTTAGTTTTTCCCAATTTATGTGTTCAATTCAGGGATATTTATTGTTATAATAATTGACATCATGTGAAGGATAGATGGAAAAAATCTTAATGTAGATTTAGATCATTATGATATGCAAAACCCATTAATTTCTGTATTTTTTTACATAGCATTTGATTAAGTTTTTTTTTTCTGGAGTTCATGGTTTCTTTACATTTTAAATGTAAGTCTGGATTCTCAGATATAATGTAACTTGACTATGAGAAAATTATTCTTTTCATTTTGTTACTTATATGTTATCAGCTTTAATTCCATGCAAATATAATACTGTTTTTTGGAAATTATAGTTTCTACAAAATAGTAGATTTCATAAATAAACACTAATCCTGAATTAAATCCCAAGAAAATATTAACTTGAGTTATATCTAATGAAAAAATATCCTTAAATCTTTCTCAAAAGCAAACAAACAACCTTTTATTACAGGATTAACTATATCTTCCAAAGCCCTTCTTGTGTTCTTGATGCTGCTGTTTGTTTAAATTGCATCAGCTGTAGAAGCATAATTACCAGTTCTGGAAAGCAATTTTCATGGTAACATGCAGCCAAAGCCTGGAGTGGCAAATGGGAGAAGCCAAGGATTGATAAGAACTCTTGATATGTGTCAGTCTCTGCCTTATTACTGAATTATCACAATAAAAAACATGCTGGTGCAAATCATGAGTAGAGGAATGATGATGAGTGCCTGGGTGTCCTTTTAAAAATGATTGTGAGCTTGTTCATAGTGTTACAATAATATAAGCAAATAACTGCTAACACCTTAGTTAAACCTGACTATAAGATTTTCAATAAGAGTTAAATCTGTGATTATTAATGCTATCACTAGAGGGAAAGATGAAACTGAGATTGGGCTTTTTCCCCAAATTAGTCAAAAGGTACAGCTATTAATTAATTTTACCATCTCATTCTGGTCCTGAAAATGAAAGCTGAATACTTTTAGGAATAGGCTAACAAAATGGCTGAATCAGTGCTTTGAGTAGAGAGCATACCTCAGTCATACCAAATATCACTCATGTAAGTCTTTTCCGTGTAGGAACATGGACATACACCTAATATTCCTGGGTTAGAATAAAGAGAAACAGGAAAAATGATACTAAAATTGAAGATGCCATGGTCTAACCCCAGCCACTAACCAAGCACTGCTTTTCCCCTGGTGGGATGGGGGAGAGAATTGGAGGGGGTAAAAGTGAGAAAACTTGTGGGTTGAGGTAAAGATGGTTTAATGGGTAAAGCAAAAGGGACCTGTGCAAGGAAAGCAAGGAATTCACTCTAGACTTCCCAAGGGTAGGCAGGTGTTGAGCCATCCCCAGGAAAGCAGGGCTCTATCACACCTAGCAGTTCCTCGGGAAGACAAATACCATAACTAAATATCCTCTCCTTCCTGCTTCAATTCAGGAAGGACATTGAGGTGTTGGAGCAAATCCAGAGACTGGTGATGAAGGTGGTGAATGGTCTGGAGCACAAGTCTTATGAGGATCAGCTGAGTGATTGTCTAGCCTGGAGAAGAGGATGTTCAAGGGAGACCTTAGCACAATCTTCAACTGCCTGAAAGGAGGTTGTAGCCAGGTGGAGTCAGGGGCTTCTCGCAGGCAACCAGGATGAGAGGAAATGGCCTCAAGCTGTGCCAGGGGAGGTTCAGGTTGTACATCAGGAGGAAATCCTTCACAGAAAGGGTAATTAGACATTGGAATGGAGTGCCCAGAGAGGTGGTGGAATCACTGTCACTGGGGGTTTTTAGGAAAGAATGGATATGGAACTTAGTGACATAATCTAATTGACATGGTTATGTTTGTTCATAGGTTGGACTCAATGATCTCAGAGATGTTTTCCAACCTAATTTATCCTGTGATTCTTCTCCTGGTATTTTGCTGAGCATGATGCCATATGATTTTAAATATCCCTATGGTCAGGTGGGGTTAACAGTCCCATATGTGTCCCCTCCCAATTCCCTGTGCACACCCAGACTCCTCACAACGACGTTCGTGTGTATCAGGTCTTCTCCCTCAATAGTACTTTCCATAGCCTCAGTCCCAGCCTCTCACCCACGATTTTCTCCCATTTTTCCCCCTCTGCTATGATATGTTTCTTTACAGGTAATGGAGGTAGCTGTCTGGTTTTGGATTTAAAGCAGTTACAGGGAAAATACCTGTCAGACCCTGCACATAGCACAGTCTAGAGACATAAGAAAATGAAAATGAATAGAAATTCATTGATAGATGCAGACACAATTTGCACATGACTAAGTTACCCAAATCCATCAGGATTCCAACGATATGCAAGTTTGTTTCTTTTTTTTTTACTCTTTCCCACACCCTGGTAACAGCTACAAGAAGATGGAACTTCTGACTCTATTTACAGTGGTCTTCAAGGCCAGGTTGGATGGGGCTTTGAGCAACCTGGTCTAGGGAATGGTGTCTCTGTCCATGGCAGGTGGGTCAGAACTAGATCATCTTTAAGGTCCCTTCCTACCCAAACCATTCCATGATTCATTGTGAAGTGATAACTTGTGGTTAAGAAAGATTCAGTTAAATCTGATCCACCTCTCTGAGGGTGAGGGGAAAGTATATGCGAAATAAACTTTGTAACAAAGCACAGTTCTTTGCTTTTGGTCAGTTTTTCAAGACGAGCTCTTTGATATTGATAGGACTGAAGCTTTCCTTGCACATGCATGTATAATTCATTTGACAGAGGCATTTGGAGCACAGAGAGTTTCAGCCTAGGTGACTTCAAAGCTCATGACAGCATGAGCAAGTAAAAATTGGTCTTTGCTAGGGAAATTTTTGGTAAATACTGTCATCAGCTCTGTCCCTAAGAATAATGACAGATGTCTTTCCCCTTGCATTGCTGAGATAGCTTTCTTATGCTAATACAGTTATCTGAAATTAAATATGTTACACAGGAAAAACAAAGAATGTCCATGAAATCAAAAACTCAGTGTTATAGAACAATACACTTCAAATTATCCCTTTTATCTAGTTCTATGGGAATAAGATATGAAGCTTCTTCCAATTCAATAACATATTCCTTTACCACTAAGTTCTGCTATTGGGTATATGTGATGCTTTCATTGTTTCACAGGGAATGGTTTTCACTAGGCTTAAAATTATATCTTCTTTGTTGAAAGCATTTGAAATTAACATAATGAAAGTAGCAAGAAATGCAGATGGATGGGGGGGGGGTGAACCTTGGTTTTGAATAAATGACATTGGTAGGCTTTTGGATCTCAGACACCTTTTAGTTACACTGAATTTCTATGCAAATTTTAAGAGTTTTTAAGATCCTGTCCAGCTGGCTAAAGTGTGAATTCTACTATTAACCAAAAAAACCCCCCAACATGGAAATGGCCCAAGAAATGCATCTTTTGCCCACTGTTTCTATTTCAAGGGACTATGAATGTTGGCTGGCAGCCAGGGCTGTTGCAGAGTTCCAGTGGTAAAAGCTGTACCAGAATAGATGCTGCCCACACACAGAAATGTCAGGACTATTTAGCTTGTCAGTCCTAATTTCTCTCTGTGGTTGAAATCATCTCCTGTAACACACCCGTTGATGAAGCATATCACCCTTCAGCAAACATGCTCATTCCAACAGAATATTCTCTTTCTCATTGCACTTGCAAAATGATTTAAGATGGGGATCTGAAGGTGTTACCCCTCCCTGAAACCTTAACTGTTTTTTCTATCACTTGAGAACTGGAGTTTATATCAGATCAAAAAAGATGCAACTCACTTGCCTAAGCTTTTGGTTGTGCATCTGTCATGGTTTAACCCCAGCTGGCAGCCAAGTACCACCCAGCTGCTCACTCTCTTCCCTTCTGCCCCCATGGTGGGATGGGGAGGAGAGTCAGGAAAGAAAGGAAAATAAAACTCAAGTTTAATAATTATGGCAAAATGAAATATAATAGTGATACTGCTAGCACTAATAATGTTAATAAAAAGGAAAGGGAAAGAAGACAAAACCCAAGAGAAAAAAGGGATGCAGACTGCAATTGCTCACCACCCTCTGATGGAGGCCCAGCCTCCCCCTGAGAAGTGATTATCCCCCTTCAAAGTAACTCCCCTCAGTTTATATACTGGACATGATGTATTATAGTATGGAACATCCATTTGGACAGTTTGGGTCATCTTTCCTGGTCATGATCTCTCCCAGCTTTTTGTGCACCTCCTTGCTAGCAGAGCATGAGACACTGAAAACTCCTTTCCTCAGGGTAATTACTACTGAGCAGCAGCCAAAACATCAGTGTGTTAACATTATTCTCCCACTGAATCCAAAACACAGCACTGTACCAGCTACTAAGAAGAAAATGGACTCTGAGCCAGTCAAAACCAGAACAGCATCTTGATGAACTGGAGCTTCTATTACTGTAGACTGGCTAATAATTTCCTTTAAGAAGATTTTAGAGTCTGTTTTTCATAAAGTCCAAAGTTCACTAAGACCTATTGAAACTACTGTGGTTTTTAGAAATAAATTTGTTATTCTCTTAAAACTAATTTGTGGACTCCCAGTGGTCTGTTGATTGAAGTCTAATAACCTCAGGAGTATTTCTGTGATCCTAAGATTTTGTTGAAATTAGTCTTGGAACCTCAAGACATGTTGGTTTTGTTACCTGCCCCACCAAAACCACAAGTGAAAACCAGCCTCTTATCATATGCAAAACAGATTCATGGTCTTATCTGTTGACTTCTTTTTTTCTTTTTTTCATGTGTAGTGCAGATAACTTGTGAAGAGGTGTTAGGTCCTTTGTAGTAATTTTTCTGAAGTGCATCACTAGTGCCCTGTAGATAAGGTGCTTCACATTGCTGGCTATATTTTTTTATCTTACGCTTTATATCAGGAGACTTCAGTATGACTCTAGTAGCTGCTATGAATCTGGGTTGCACATACCAGTGAGGGAATGTGATCACTTTAGACTGGTAGCAGAGGCACCTTTTTTAAGGAAGCCTCATTTGGTCTGTAAGACAAATTTCCACTTACAACCAACTTCCGTATTTTGGGGTTGGTTTTGTGTTTTTTTTTTTTTTTAATTGATTCTTTTTGACATGTTTTGTTACAATTAATTTCATTTGTCACAATTTCCTTATTTGGAAAAAAAAAATTCTTCAAAATAATGCAGTTGCATTTGTCTTTCATGCTAACATTTTTCCATGATATCATCAGAGTAATTTCTTCTAAAAAAATTTATTTATTAAGATTTTCAAAACTAGCTATGAACTGCAGATGAAGTGTAGCAGAGCATTTTTATTTGTACAAAAAGAGCAGAAATGTGAGAAGAAAGTACATTTTATCTTCGATCTAATTACCAAGGCAGAAGAATAGAATCTTGATTGAATATATTCTGAGATAAGTCTTTGGTGTAGAAAACTACCTTTGTTTTTGTGTATTAGTGCAGCTGTGAGTCCATTCAGTTAATTTTCCCGTCCTTCCATCAGTAAGTGGAAAACCATGTGATAGATGAATTTCTGTGCTCATAAAGGCATCCACCTGATTTGCTTTTTGAAATCAGGAAGCCATACTCATTCCTTGGGCAATTATTTTCTAATTTTCCATCTAACAGTTTATACAGTTTTTTCCTGAGTGAAGGACACCCCTCCCCAGCCACCATGTGTGTGTGCATGTCTGCACATGTGTTGTTCTTTAGTGCATGGGAGGAAAGAAAGAGATTTTGAATTTGGCCTAGGGTTTTGGGCCAATAAATCTCCCTTCTCTGAAAGATATTATGAGCTATGAATAGCTAAGTACACTTCAGTGTGTACCTTATTAGACTGTTTCCTTCCTTTTTAAGTCAAGTGGCATTCAGCAAGCTGAAGATACTGAAGGAAAAGAACTTAATTATATTTTAGACCTACGAAGAAGGAGCTAGGAATGGCTTTGATGTTTTGTTGTGGCTTTAAGCAGGACTGAGACAAGCATGTGTTTAAACTGTTTAAAGTTCCACCTTCCCCCTCCCCCCGCCCCCCACCTCAAACTCCCACCTCAAAATCCAACAACCCCCAGAGAAAAGAAACAGCCCTGACTATGTAATCAATTCCTGGAGTTGGATAGATAAACACTCTAGTTGTCTTTCAAGGTGTCAAGGAAATATTTGTCTTTGAGTGACTAGCTCAATGGCAAAGATTATTGTTCCAGCCAGATTAATTATGCTAAACATTAAGTATGTTTGGTGGCATTGTTGGAAATGGAGTAAGGACCTCCATTACAAAACTTTTGCCTAGAGCTTAACTTTCCTTGTGCCCCATGGTTTTTCCTTTTTTTTCCCTTACCATTCCCTTCTGCAGTTATATCCTGAGATGCTTCTCATCCTGTTATCATCCTGGTCACTCTTTACCATTATTAATGATCCTAGATGATCCTATTGCTTTCCTTCAGCTTCATTCCAGGATTTTAACAGGGGAATGAACTGATTCTATTATGGTTGTACTTCAATGTATTAAAATAATGATTCAGAGCCTAAATAGCTAAGCTATTTTCAGTAACTGCAACATAAAAATCTTTACTGTAACACTAGAACCGTCCAAATTAAAGAGTGAGGCAACTGCACCTTAAATTGAAGACATTCACTTAATGAAGTGCCAGGCTTACAAAACCAAACAACTTTGGTAAATAAAGCAACCAGTAAGCCTTCATCAGTTACATGCTGCCATTTGCTATAAATTTCTTTGGACTTTTTAAACCTCTCATCTAGCAGGAAACACTCTACAATCTTAACATTCTGTTTTGCAAGTAAATGCCTATAAAATATCCTAGAACAATAGAAAAGGAAGAAGATAATAAAAGAGGAAAATGAAAATCAAGTTTATTTAATAAATAATACATTCTAAAACTAAACACATTTTAGCAAAAGCCTGACTGTTGCATATATTTTAATGACAGAGATCTGTTCTTTGCTGTAGAATATTGGCTGTTAGGCACTTCATCATTCTGACTCAGAATCCCTTCCAATACTTTAAGACTCTTTGCTGCCTTTGGATAAACCAATAATTATTTTGCATTGTCATAAATATAAAATAAAACCAGTATTATGATTTTTAGAAAGACATGTACTTTGGAAAACTCTTGATAGCTTTAATGCTATTCATTTTGACAGACATCTCCAAGGTGATTTAGGGGACAGTTAGATTTACAGTACTTTAAAGGGAGCATATATTCTCAGGATGGATATGGGAAGACTCAGACAAATAATAGGTCTATATAAATTTTGCTACCTGACAAAATATATGTATGCAATTTTCGGATAATACCCTCATCTCCTTCAAACTCACTATATAACTGCAAGGTAAAAATATATAAGAAGATGTAAACTCTGATGAGCTGGGTAGAAGCTCTGGGTTACCTCCACATTAATGCATTGCTGTAAAGGGACCTTGATTTATTTAGATTGCTAGAACTGCAGAGGGCACAGGAGGGAACAGACTTTTAGGACATGAAGTGTCCTTTAAGCAGAGAATTGCTTCAATGACAAATGGTAACACAACCAGTACTGTTGTTGGTGAACTCTACAAATCTGCAAAGTGCCTCACCTACCAAACAAAATGTAGGCTAAAGTAGTGTAAAAAAAAAAAATCAAACAAAACCCCAGCTCTGTGACAGCTCAAACCTTAACAGTGTTCATGTTGGCATGATCAGCAGGGTAGTATTAATTTCTATGTTTAATTTTATTGTGAAATTATGTTTGTATTTTGCCTTCTGCTGGCTTTCTAGATAAAAATAATTTGTTCATTACTAAGTTTTGAGTCCACTGCAAAGGTTGTACTCAGTTAACCCAAATGTCTGCCTTTTTTTTCATTTTCTCCACTTACTGCTTCCTTCTAAATTGTTTTGAAATGTATTTTAGCAAACATACCTTTAATTGGCCTATAGAAAACTGAATCAGTGAAGGAGGCATAGGCAATGGACAGATGAAATAATTTTTTTGAGCCTTATTAAAAGGGAGAAGTGATTTACTTTGATAGTGGCTAAGTCCTTGCTGCAATCTCCGTTTTACTACTGACTCATTTGAGCACTTCAGTCAGCTAATTGGCCTTTAAAGATAAATTAGTAAGTATGAGTGTTATAAATCAGAGAGGTCCCCTTCAACAAAGTGAAGACTGTCAGTGTTTAATATCTACAGAAAGATGAGGGGTTAGGAGAGTATCACTTCATCATCGAAAAAATGCATCATGCTGTCACACACAAAAGTTGTTCTGGATTTCTCCAGAATTGAATGAGTTTAATTTTTGTGCAAGAATGTTCATTAATTATCTAAGAAAGTCTCATTGGCTGCCAAAATGCAAAATTCTTATTAAAACATCAGGATCCCGCGTCAGACAATACCTCATGTGTGCAATACAGCAGATGAAAGACACCGAACTTGAGCTGCACAGGAGGGAAAAAATAATCTATAGTCATTGCTTTAAGGAATGTTGGGCACACTTATTTTTAAATCACATGCAACTACAGAGAGTTTCTTCAAGCAGAAAGGAAAATCTGATGTCACTTTTGCTGAAAAAATGTGTTGTAAATATGAAAACCCTATAACCTTTAAAATGAAAAATTGTTAGTATATTTGTGGAAAGTATAATCTCTCATTACTACTTAATAGATTACTAGTTAATAATAGTTAATAGATTCCCAAAACACACCATTACTAATTCCAACCACTTAATTGAGAATCTATACTCCAAAAAGCTTATTTTCTAAATTCTCAAATAAATCAGAGAAAGGAAATTTTGTTATAAAAGGGAAAGTCAGACCTAATGATATTGTGAGCTAGAGGAGGGTTTGATTATCTACTGAAATAGCAGGGCCCTCCATTCTGTGAGCTTATATTTATCAGTGTAGATCTTCATGTATGAGAAAGAAAATAAAATGTATGTGCCATTTATTTTGCTAGAACAGTATTTGTTCTTAGGTTTCTGTTGATATAGTTGCATTGGTGCTTTATGACAATATTATTTTTGTAGGCTGACAGGGATAAGAGTTAGGATACTGGAACTACTAAAATATAAGAAAAATACTAGTCAAGGCTACTAGGCAACTGATATGCCAATCACATATACAGTAGAAATTATATTCAAGGAAACATTATTTTGGCCAAAGGTATAGAGCAAAAATAAACTTTCTGCACACAACAGATACCTATTCAGTCTCATGTTATAAAATGAGAATTTTGTTTCCCAGAATTCCCAGATCTGTGGTGGTGAGCTGAGGAAAACAAAGAAGACATGAGGAAGTGAGCACTGACAGACACCAGCTACCTCTATTGGATCTGTAGTTACTTGTGAGATTTAGACATCTTCTTTTTATTGCATCGATTCAGACACAAGGTTTTCCTCTTCAGCCTACATTACTTACATTGCCTTA
Source organism: Corvus hawaiiensis (assembly GCF_020740725.1). NCBI lineage: Eukaryota > Metazoa > Chordata > Aves > Passeriformes > Corvidae > Corvus > Corvus hawaiiensis. The sequence continues at coordinate 14,161,132 of NC_063217.1, forward strand.
ATGATCTGCAAACAATGGGTGGTTGTCTATTTGGTAAAGATCCCTTCATGTATAAAATATATATTCAGTGCTTTGGTTCACCTTTCAGTAACACCGACTGGAATTGGGACTGGACCTGGTTGTAGAAATAGGAAAAAAAAGTAATGAGGGCTTAAAACAGTTCTCACCAGAAATCTCAAGATTAGTCAGTCATGGAAATAGCTGTTACCTAAAAATCTGTGATTTTTATTCCCAGACAGTGAAACTGTTTGCAGATAGATTTCCCTCAATATTTCTAAATTCATCTTTCTTTCCTCCAGGACCCTAGGACAGTTGTAGAGGGAGATCAAGAATTCCTGCAAACATCAGAATGAACAACAGTAAAATCTTTACTTTTCATGAATACTCAGGCCCTGTTTCTGAAGACTTGTTCTAAAAGACTTTCCACAGCCCAGAAGTATTCCTGAATTTGACTGCCTTTACTTTTCATGAAAACCAAAAAATTAAAGGAAAAAGGGTAGTAGATTTTTAATACTGGACTATCAGCTACTATTAGTACAAGAATAAACCATGGTAATTTTGAAAATTTTTTGATGTTAGAGCTTTGTATTTTGATGGCATGAGCGGAAAACAACAATGAAGTGTTACATAAAAGTCTTTTGTCTAGAGACAAGGTCCCAACTAACCTGAATGGCACAGACAAAATTTGTGGTTAAACTTTGTAGGTATCTGCAGAGATGAGCTTTATAGGGAAGGCCATGTGGAATTAATAATTGTCTTTAATAATGTGCAACAAATAAGGCATTGGAAATGGAAATCAATAGAATACAGAATAACTTCTTTCCAAATGAGGGCTAAATAGTGCAGGACTCCTATTTAAAAGAGTAAGCAGTCATATGATTAGTGCATCTCAGATTATATAAATAGAAAATGCAGTGAATTAGGTCAGATCAGTAGCTCCACTACAGCATCTGCAAATGTTGAATAATGACTTTGCAATTTTAATGGTGTTCTTTAGCACAGGGGTTTGGGCAATGCTGGGATATATGTGCTATTACTGAAGGCAGACAATGTGGCCTAGTAGATAAGGCATTGAGCTCATTAGGGATGACCAGATTATAATCCAGGCTCACCACAAACACTGAGTAAATCTGTTCAGCTCTGAATGCCGTTGTTGTTGTTGTAACCCACCATCTAAGGATTCAACTGTATGTGATCCAGGCCTAGTTTGGTGCATGACAATTTTATGACTAAGGCTTGGTTTTACTAAGAAAACTGCTATTAAGAAATAAGAAAGTATGGGAACTAGAGCTATGCATGACAAGAAAAAGAAAAACAAGCAGAAGTGCAGTAGCTGAGATAGTTTTCTTCAGCAGTTGAAGGACACAAGAGGAAAAATACTGACATGAAAAGGGATAAAACAAACAAGACAAAGTAGAACATCAGAAAACAAGACCTCAGCAATATCAAGTTGGTTAGTTTCAAAACGTAACAGATCCATTCTTTCCCCACTGACCTGGCAATTCCCTGGCTGGGAGATGCTCATCAATTGTCCTGCCATGGGATTGATAAAGAAATTAATGATTATGCTACTCATATATTTAGCCCTTGTTATTTACTGTTAGCCAAGAAATTATATCGGAGAAATCTTAAATTGTGTACTTTATGTGTGCAAGATAAAAGATGCTCAAATAAAAGTACTCTCTGCACATTCCCACCCTTCTTTTCTCACTGACAACATTCAGTAGTTCAGTGATACCACCAATCCCAATAAGAAGGGGGCCCTCCTTTCATTTCTTAACCCTGCTTTGCTGTGTTTCAAATAAGAAAATGCAGCAAACTAGTAAAAAAAATTTTTTTTGTCCTGACCAGATTATACCTTCCTCAGGGATGACAGGTGAAGTGGTCAGAGGTCAACGAGAATCATTGTATATGATCAATGTTTAAAAGAGGAACCTGAAGAAGGAATTAAAGGCTGTTTTACAAGTAACATGCAGTTGTCAAACCCACTTATTTTTACTATGTATTTAATATATTTGATAATCTGTGTCCTTTTTTGTTAAAATGTAGAGTATATACTGCAAAAAACCACTTTAACCATTTTATGCTGTTGAACAACAACATAAAGCAGTATCTGTGATGAGGAAATAAAAACTACTTGTGAGTCAGACAACTTTGTGTATAATAAATTCAGCACATTAAATCTGGCAGCAGCAGATCACAAGAAGCACAATTCCCACAGAGATACAGAAAGATGCTCCATGTGAGTTTTTGCTGATCTTTTCACTTGATGATGAAAAGAAATCGTTCGTCTCTATTTTAACCCTGAATTTTCTCATTTCCATAACAAAATGTTGGCAATTCCTTTATATAATCTTTATCCTGTGATATTAAGATTACTTATCCAAAATGAATGCCTGCTAGGCTGATATGACACTCATAAGATTATGAGCTTCCATGTGATTCATCATTTTTTATCTTATATTCTACTTTTGTAAAAATATTGATTTTTCCTGTATGCTGATATATTCTGGGTATTTACTGAGAATCCAACTGCTGGCATGTTAGTCTTCCTTTCCCATCTTTACAGTGGTTTAAGGGATCTGTAACACATTTTAACACATCCACTTTAATTGGCGCAATATTTATCACTTTAAAACAGAATTTAAAGAGGAAACAGAAGAGGTTCAAAAGTTCATGAGACCGTGTATTTGAAAATGGAAACTTTTGACTTTCAATACTTCATCAAAGAACCTGATCCACATAAAGTTTTGAGCTTGAACTGTGTAAACTCCAAAAAGCTGTGTTGGGATATGTTACCAGTTGAAGTAGTGAAGATATGAAACCTTCTGTACTCAAGAAAGAAGAATGAAGATATTCTTTTACCATATCACTACAGAGAATATACTTGAAGAAGGAATAGATGAGTTCTAAGGATTATCAGAGCTCATCAGGATAAATTACCTTTCTAATGTCATCTAGTCAGATTTTGGGTCTAGCAGATATAATGAAGATCCAGAGTAAGATATTTGCCCCTAAAAAGACTATTAACCTTCCTTAATGAATCTGAAAATTATGAGAATATTATTTTTGGAAACTATTTCAGTGGACTATATACAGAGTATTATCTGGATAGTAATTCTGGTCTTGTGCCCTTTGCCTAAATGTTTGGTTTTTTGCCATTATTGGAGATGAGATAAATACTTATATGTTTTCATTTGAATGCCTATTTTCATTTAAATGTCTGTTCTTTCATTTTTATACAATGCAGGTTTAAATTCTATGATCACTTAAACTGTGAGCATCTGTCAAAAAAAAAATAATGCAGGTATCAGTTTCATTTTTGGTACCACCTAACATAGGTAGGAAAGAACCTGGCTAATTGTAGTGTCATTGATTTAATTAACAATTTGCATTTGATAACTGCCAATAAGAAAGCCAGTTTTATTTGTTAAATAAATATGGAATTCAAGGAAAAAGCAAAATGGATGCTTTTTTAATGCCAAGTTTTTGTTTTTAATACCATTTCTCTCCTAGAAAGGTTGTTCCTAAGAAATAATTTAAGATAAATTACCTTGGTATAGGAAAATGCTTGCATGACACTTACATTACCCACTTGGTTACTTACTTATACATAGGTCTATGTTTAGTGGAAAAGAGGATTTAGGGTAATAAATTAGCTGAATCATAATGTGCACTTGATTATTACACAGTTAAGTACTGTTTTGGAAATTACTGAAGAGACTTGGGAAAAATGTAGAGTGAATAGATATTTTGCCTGGAAGAGTTTTTGCAGATAGATGCTACATGTAAACTAATGTATTCCTTAATCTATTTGCACAAATTATTCTCAAGATGTTCATATGGGATTAAGCTCTGCCTCAAAAAGATGTAAATTAGCATTAGAGAAAAGGTTGAGCTTTCTCTGATTGAGAGAGAAATTGCCTTTTCTATTCTGTTAAATTTGACAGCTTTGGGGTTTTTTTTCCAATTTGAGCTCCTGTAATAAAACTAGAAAACCATGTGAGCTACTGTATTTGGGGTACTACTACTCAACTGTGATGACATGTAATTGTTCAGGATGTTTGTGTAGGGGAGCTAGTTTCTGTAGACCAAAAAATTTATATTAGTTTTATCTGTATACTCTTAATTCTTCAAAAGGGCTACTAAGGACCATACTAGAGGCAGCACTGTGTATCACACCAGCCAAATTTAAGTGTCTAACGAATCCACAAAACTCCTGTCTTATTTATATAACATTAGAGTAGACTCAGTTTTACAAAACCAAACTCTTGGGTACCCTCCTTTCTTTGCAAGCAAACAACTGCTCCCCTCACAACAGCTGTGTGCTTGTTACTTGTGTCTATCCTGTGTCCATCAGAAACCAAAGGTCCCTGAGACCAAATTCTTTGAAAGACCTAAAATGGACAGTTCTGCTTCGAATACGCATAATACTGAGAGTGCATATTCCATTATAAAAATCCTGCTAAAATTGATGCTTCCTAGCCTTAATGAGATAAAAACAAGACCCTTGGATTTACTGGCTCCTTTGAAATTCGGACCTGTATGTTCCACAAGACTACCCTTCAACCAGCCATTAGGCAAGGACCACACCATCTCTGCCTCTGGGGTCAGGCTGCTAGATAACAAAGGTTTTAATGATCATGGTTCCTCTTTGTTGACTATTCCTGCAGTTAGCCAATGGCTGCTAATGCAGAAAGCAAAAGTGAGTCTAGGAATAGAAGTCTGACTATCCCAGTGTCTTAATCAGTGGAACTTCACGTCATGTTCATTAGCTTTCCTTTTTCAGGTCCACTTGAAATAGGCAAGGAAATAAGCTGCTTTGCAAAACGTTTGTTTAAGATAAGGACTCAAATATTTCACTTCTATCCGGCCACCCAAGACATCTGTTCTATACCTCTAATCCTTCTTGCTGTCTTAATGCAAGGAACTCTTTTGTTTTACAAGACTTCCTAATCTTTGTACCTAAAAACATGTCCTGAATTCTGTGAATTCTCAAGTAAGGAACAGGCTTTGGACATAATACATGCAAATTGTTATGGAGACATGTCCACTGGAGGCAGTAGGGATAACCATAAAAAGAATGAATCTGTGGATTCAACCTTGAAACTGGTTAAATAAACATGCACAGATGTCCTGATTAATAGAAATAAGCTGAATGATAAATATCTCTCTCTGCCTGAAAGAATACAAGAATATAAAAGGATTAAGGATTTAAAAGAAGAGACAACAGCAAGGAAAGTGTGGGAGAAGCAAAGAAAACATAATATTTTTTAAGCCGAGAGCCCATAGTTGCATGTGATTTAAACAGTTTGTTCAATTGGCTCTGATTAATGATTAATTATTTTAGGCTCACAGCAGCTGTAAATACTTTTTTCTTCAAAAGAATGTGCACTCTGTGCCTGTTTGAATAAGATTAAACTTTATTAGCCTTCCAATAAACTGTGCTAACTTTATCAATCATCTGAAATATATAGCCATAATAAAAATTGTAGCATCAAATATGATTATATCCTTACATTGAAGTATTAACAGGGTCAAAGACATATAGAATTTTTTAAGAGGCTTTAGTGCTCCTTTGAGGCTTGGTTTCATAGCACCAAAGAAGATCCATTTTTTAATCCAGAGATGACCAAGACCAGGTTTCTTTTCCCAGCTGATGTAGCTGAAATCTTTCCCTGGACAGTTCCTGACTTTTTACAAAATAAAACCCCTAAATATCAAAGTGGTTTAAATTTTTTATTTTCCTGAAGGCAAATAATAGCAGCCAAGGAGTCATAAAGCACAGCAACTGCAATAAGTAGTTTTGATGATCTAGTAATTTAGGTTTTATGGAAGAAAGATACACGAGCATGCTTCATCTGTAAGAGCCCATGGCATTTGACCATGGAAATCTATTTCAAATTGATCTGAGAAAGATGAGTTCCAGACTATCCTGAATATTCCCAGCATTTTCCAAAGATTTAAAATATTTAAAGATTGAAATAATTTGGAAACCAGACTTGAAACTAGCCAATATATTATTTAAGGCTCCAGAATTTTGTACAAATGCTGAAACCTCTGAATAGATCAATTAAAAAGAATTCTCCTTTTTACTAATACTGATTATGTCCTTTGTAGTTCTTTCCTATAAAAAGGTCCAGAGCAGAGAATATTTTGTACAATATATGGTTCCTTCTGCATATTGCAGACCTTGGATCCAATTTTTTCTTTAGAAATTATAGTACTGGATAGACGGTAGATATATTTCAGCATGCAAATAGTTTTGCTGAGGAAGTGTAGTCAACAATCCCCAAACTTCTACATTTTCTAAGTATTTCTTACCTCATTAAATATGTTTATAATCTGTCTTCCATAATTCCATAAATATTTTGGCTATTAAGTACACTTAAACAGCAAATTTAACTCACTCATTTCCTAGACAAGTTCAATTATTTGTGCAGTACAGTAAACAAATTCTTATATTTCTCTCCTAGGCCTCTTATATCCTGAAATGGATATTTGGTTCTTTCACTGTTACCCCAAATTTCAATCTGTGCAACTTGCTCTCATTATTAATGCTTCTTTAAAGCCTATAATGAAGAAAAGGTCTGGACAGAAAAGAATTGTGTTTAGGAGATGCAGTTACCTCTTTATTCTTTTATGCCACTATCTGGCTTTAACTGGATGCACATCTACTTTTGTTTGTCCTCTTGGTTGTTTTCATGTGTGAACAAGAACATAAGAGTAAGATGATTAAAAAAAAAATCCTGTTTTCTGTGTAAGGACTTGAGCTTACTGAACCCTGTACTACCCTACTGGCTCGTGAGCACCCCTTGCCTTTCAGAAGCTTTCCCCACAGCTCCCTTTGTCCCCAGTGAAAGGCTGCATCTGCGATTTGAACTCTGGCCTTCACACTGTGCAACGACTCCAAATCAGCCATCTGGTGCAAACATTACCTGCAAACATGTGTTCACCTGGAGGTACAAATGACCCACTGAGCCCAAGAAAAAGGATAATGCCAGTGCCTGTTGAGGTGATTTGTAGTGACACAAGCTCAGCTAGGTAACACTTGCTATTACATATATGCCAGTGGTATTTATTTGACTTTCACTTTGATGAATCATAGCTCTAGAGAATATCTCAGTAAATCAGTGATGCCTGCATAAGATAAAAACCAGTTTTTCTTCATAGTAGAAGAAAAGGTAATATTTGCCAAAATTTTTGGGGAGTCAGTATAGACTGTCCGCATCAGCAGTGGAAATTGTGTACCACACCAAATGCCGTTTGCACATGGCCTGAAGCAGTCTTAACTTTCTGAAAAGTCAACCTCCACATGGCTAATGATCTGGAAATACTTAAAACTGGTAACTAACCCAGAATTTATACAATGTAACTGCACTGACCTTAACAGTCCTCTTCTTTTAGCTTCTGAAGACCAAATTCTGAGTTAATCCATGAGAAAGGAAATACCAAAATGATGATAAGTGCATTGATTTGGAGTTCTAACACTGAGTCAATAAGAGGAAGAAAATGCTATTGTACCTCACCTTCCTCATCAATATTTCCTGAGTAACCAGCCTATGGAAAAGGCATAGTAAATTTGCATATTTACACCTTTGGTTTTTCTATCACGAGTGTTGCCCTGTTATTAGTATTTAGGTACATGCTAATGTTTAGAAAACTCAAATATATTCACTGGTAAACAGCTCATAAAAACTGTATTTAATAGAATGTCTAGAGCAAAAGTGATGGCAATTACAGCTAATTTATTTTAAAGCCGGTCTTGGGAACAGCAGTTGACAACACTGTATAAAAATTGGTGTAATTTTATTATTTTGTCATTAGTTCTCCTTTTTTTTTTTTTGAAGATGACAGCAGTAAATGAAATATATGGAGTGGGAATATGCTCATGGTAAATAAATGATGGCTTTATTTTACCAGTCATGGTCCAATTCCAAATGAGTGCCACTGTAAGAGGAGAAGCTAATTTGGTGTAGTAGAGGTCAGAAAACCCAGCAGACTGAATCTGTACAAGGGTGACATGCCTGAATGTGACAGAAGAGCTTACTACCATATACATTTCCCTATGATTTATTGCCTTTATTTTAACTCATTCTTGTTTACCTGAGTTTGCTGAATCCTTGGATGAAAAAAAGAAATCATGAGGAAAGAAATTACTTGCTATTTTCTGAATATGTCAAAATCTATCTGACATGTTAATGGTTTGCATGGGGAAAGGAAGTGGTGAAAGCTTCTGGCAGGAGAAACAGATGTGTGTGGCAAAATTTCTTTGGACAGGAATTTTTGTGCACTGCTAAAGCCAAGTGCATTTTGATGTTTCTAAGGCAGAAGAGAATAAAGCTTCTGTAAGAAAGGCTGAGTTGACACAGGTTACAGTGATCACTCAGAGTTCATAATCTTTTTTTTTCTTTAAATTTTACAAAATGCCTTTGAGGGATTAAGAAGCTGCTGAATGCAATGTGAGTCTGTGAATACAGATAATGTGAATGGCAATGGCAAAGTCTGGTACTCTGCTAATTAGAGAACACCTGGAACTGATCTTTGTGAATTGTGATGGAAATAGAGTTGTAGAGCAAATTCTGACTTGTAATGCAGATTTATTTCTGTGATATACTTGCATATCCTGATAAACTTGTCTATTATGGTTTTTTAATCACTTCAAATACTAAACCAAGGACAGAATAAAGAAAATACTTCAATTAAGTTTCTGCTGTAGTTACACTCTGCCATCTTTTTGTTGTAAACAGAATTAAAAATGAAGTTCAGATATCTTGTAATTTGTATTTTAACTATTACTTTCTCCAGTTCATAAAGTAGACCTCTACTCTGGATAGACTTATATATAGTATTATTCACTGAAGTCAACAAAAATGACAGCTATAAAAGTGAGTAAGAGTCTTGGCAAAAAAATGAGACATTACTCTGTAGATTAATTCTCATTTTTTGTGGTTTGCTGAAGAGTCCTGTTTTTAATTGTTCTTTGGAAGATCTTCCAATTTAGAAAAACAATTTATGTTGACCTACTGTGTCCCTTTCTGAAAACTGTTAAACAGATGGGATTAACTTCTTTTTTATAACATTAAGAATCAAACTCCTAGGGAAAAAAATTAATTAGGTATTTGCATTGGTTTTTTGAAGGGCATTAATGTCCTTCCAGTAGCTCAGGGAGGTGGCTTACACAGAGTGTTTGGATGTTTTCTTGCTATATGCACATTCTAAACAATCTGTCTCATACTGGAAAGGCAGTTGGATGTCTGTAGAAAATCTGTAGCAGTCCTGTTTTTTTCCCCAAATATACTTCAAAAGCAATTTCATTGTGGAAAAGGACTTTCTCAGAAAACTTTTTTTCAAATATTTTATATTTCAAACTTGATTGAAAAAAACCTGTTTTTTTTCTCACTCCTTTAGTCCTGTTCTTTCATGCTAGAAAGGAAGTGGGAAAATACTTTTGTTTCCATTGGAAATGTGCTAAAATCTAACTGAAAAAATACAACTTACTAAACTTGTGCAGGCAAAACATGTTTCAAGGTGAAAATAAAAGGGAAAGGTTTGAGAATTTTAAATATCTTCCAAAATAAAACTTAGTGACTACTTCAATAGGTACAGAAGTTCAATACTTAAAAAATAAATGATTACCTGATTTTTATAAAAGTAAATAATGAACTGATAAAACAGGATATACATTTAAAACAGAGATAAAAAACTGTGGTGTATTGACCCTGGCTGGACACCATATGCCCACAAACCACTCCATCACCACCCTTCTCTGCTGGACAGGGGACAGAAAAAGAAAATGAAAAGCCCATGAGTTGAGATAACAACAGGGGGAGACCATTCACCAATTATCATAATGGGTAAAACAGATTTGGCTCAGGAAAGAAATTAATTAGCAATGAAATTAGAGTTGGATAATGAGAAAAAAAACCCCAAACCAAACTTAAAAACATCTCTCCACCCTTCCCTTTTTTCCAAGGCCCAGCTTCACTCCTGAATTCTTTACTTCTTCCCCTGCAGTGGAACAGCCCCCTGTTCCAGGGGTGAAGGCTGCGGTCAGTTCCTCACGTGTTGTCTCTGCTGCTCCTTCCTCCCCAGGGGAGGACTGCTCACACTGCTCCCCTGATCCAGAGTGGGGTCCCTTCCACAGGACACACTCCTCCATGAATTGCTCCAACATAAGTCCTTTCCATGAGCTCCAGTTCTTTGTGAACTGCTCTGCTGCTGGTCCCTCCCATGGAGTGCAGTCCTTCAGGAACAAACTGCTCTGATGTGGGTCCCTGGTGGGGTCCTGCCAGCAAAGCTGCTCCAGTGTGGGATTCTCTCTCCACAGGGCCACAGGTCCTGCCAGGAGACTGTCCAGTGCTCCACTAACTCTTGAGGGAGAAAGACATGGAGTGTTGGGGAACCTGAACATTTGTGACCATGAAATCAGAGAGTCATGCAACTTTTCTTTCTCACAAGAGTGTTATCATTCTTATCAGTCTTATTTCCTTTTGAAGATAAGCCTCTGAGGAAAAGTTTGCAGTGAAATACTTTACTAAATGGCTTAGAAAGACGAAAGTTGTGCAAAACACATGCTTCTTATTCATGTCATGATAAATCTGATAAGAGTGATACTTGAGCTCAGTTGGACAGAAGGATGACTTGTATTGAAACATATTTTTATTTTGTTGCACTTGATTTTTATTTGTTCTCTGCTGGAATGCAAGCCAAAAGATCCTCTCACCTGCTGTAATATGCAGCACAGAGCATACATCACAAATCTGAATTGGTCCTAAGGGAGTAAGGATTTTCCAATAACATAATATATTTGGGATGATGGAGGGGAGAAGAAAGCTTTTGTGTGGCATGGGCAGGGTTTTTAAAAAATGTATGGAGAGGTGCTTTCCTCCATAAATGTTTTTTTTCTTAGGTATTATTAGGGTCTGAATTTTTCCAATAGCAATGTAATGAGGAGCTTTGCACTTCATCACATAAGATGAATGTAGTTACTCTTGTGTAACTCATAGAAAATCCTTATGTTCCTTCTTGCAGCAAAATAAACCTGAGCTCTGACATTCTTTTGTATCTCCCTCCGGTATAACTCACATCTGGAGCAGCTTTGCAATTAGATTGTCATCTTCCATTAATACACAAGTTTTGATTCAATCATTATCTCAAATTAATTAACTTAAAACACTTCTAATCATCATATTCATCAAACTCTAGGACCATTATGTTTTCCTTGATCCTTAAAATTGCCTTTGTCTTAATTGTCAGTCTGGAATTTCAAAGCAGGGCTGTAAGTCATTGGTAAAACTTGCACTTTTACCTCTGTAGTAACTTTCTGAGGTCCTGACTCTCCTCATTCTGGTTTAGATGGGATTTGTTTTACAACTGACTTTTAAGGACACTTGCTCTATCTATGTATAAGACTACTTTCATTTTCCCACAAATATTTATCACTTTTCTTCTCCTGTAATGCATGAAAGATTCAATTTCAGTCTCACTTTATTAGTATGTTATTATATTTTTAATCTGCACATGGATTTATAGGATCCTTCTTTCTACTGTCTGCCATACTTTGTTGATTGGAGCATCCAATAAAAGGGCAGGATTGATGGATTGGTCCTGGATTTGGTTAAGTAGAAAATTGGAAGAGGTTAAAATGGTTGAAAAGATGCTCCAATTTTAGGCCTAGTAATGAGAAAGAAAAGGGGATTGTAGGAAGGGAAATGCAGGACAAAAGAAAAAATGGCACATGAAGTTAACAGACCATGAGCCATGTGTGGAGGAACGCAAAAGAATGGAGGCATGATATACAAAAATTAGATCTGTGTCTTGATTTGCATTGTGAAAAGTGTAGATCTTGAGAACTAAAAGGACTGTTAGTCTGGAGGGCATTTTCAGACTTGTTCCTCCACAGAGTATTAAAAATCTTCAATAAGATTTTACATTAGGACCTGTTTTTCAACCTAAATTTTGTGCAAATTGTCTGACCCCTAGGTTGAAAATACTGAAAATAGAAATTTTTTTTCTCTGCCATTACAGTCAGATCACCAAAGAAAGTGCAGAAATGAGACTAGAAATCTAACCACATTTTTGACACCAGTGGGATAGGATGCAGGGGTTTTTTCCTCAATTTACCTTGCTACTAGTAGCATCTGCTCTATTTCCCTGTATTAGTCTGTTTCCTCATGTTACTCATGCTACTTGTCCTTGGTGTTCAAAAATAATCCATGATGTTGAGAGCTGAACTAAAAATACTTAACAAGAGTTGGTAATAGTGGTATCTGCATCTGATGCCACCTTTTGTTCTGGCTGCCTACTTTCAACTCTCTGATACTTGTCTCCATCCGTGTCTTTTTATACTTAGTAGTACATGTATATGATTCTTAATGTATGGGTACGAGGCAGAACTGCTTACAGGTCTTGGTATTTGATTACTTAAAATCTAACGAGATCTTGTCTAGTAAGAGAAGGGCAAAAGTTGCTGCACATTTATTACTCTGTATGAACACCACCTGCAGCAGAAGTCACAGGGTGTTCAAGCAGCTGGAGAGAGACTATATTCATATCATGGTGATCTCAGAGCTATGTCTGAATGCCCCTTGTGCACCGTTGTGTAGCCATTATTTCTGCTTAGTTTGGAAATCATACAGATCCATAACAGTGCATTAATCTTTTGGATTCACATTATATATCTATTGATATTTTTCCTTTTTCCCTGCCCTGTCCCTTTCAATGTACATGATTTGATTTTCATGGCCATGTTAACTTCACTGCTGTGCATGTTCTCTTCACTAGACAAAAGCCTTTCTGTAGAAAAGAGGATGATTTAATGGTAAGTACTTCTTTGAAGTGAATCCACCTGTGTTTATTGGGTAACTTTGCTGCTGAAACATGAATAGCAAGAGGTGAATTACTGAGAAGATTGGTGTACCCTGGGGTTAAACACAGCTATCAGTGAATGGATGTTTTATCACGGAGTTAGGACTCATCTACCTGAGCATGATCCCAAAAGGTCGAAGAGAGAAGATTGGTAGAACTCAGGTACTGCACTTAAGAAAGAGACTGGTTAACAGAACCAATCTTCCAAGGAAGAAGCTGTGAGGCAGACAAGAGACAGTACTTTAGAGCTTAGGTTGGGAAGGCACCTTAACCTGCTAAACTTAATATAAATGGTTTCAGTGTATTGAAAGAGGAATTGCAGTGCCAACCACCATAAAAATAATTGAGAAGGGCCCCAGAAAATTACTTAAAATGTTTATTATTCTTTTCATGGCTTATGTCAGCCACACCTTTACTGTATAAATGTCATAGACAAGGAGGAATGTTCAATATTGGTCAGCAAAATTTGTGAGCAGGTACCAAATAGAGGACAGAAGATAGTGTGCACTCTTCCTGAGTCTGTGGAGGTCTGCATCCTCCAGGAAGTGTTTCTAAGTCAAATCAAGATAAAATCTATGAATCTGTATAAATCATTTAAATCCTTCCCTTGAGAGCAAACCTCTATACAGAAAAAAAGCATTGAGCAGACCTGTATAATGCAATGTTGGCTTTGTTCTAGGAAAACACAGATTCTTTTTTTCACTATTGCAAGAATTCTGTGTTTTGGTGTTTTGTCGTTTGGGTTGTTATTTTTTAGGTTTTTTTAACCCCAAAAAGACTGTAGTTCATAACTTTTTGCACAATGTATTGCATTCAGCCTGCTGCTTTTCTAAAAGAAAACAGCTTTTGAGGACAGGAACTGCTGTGCAGCATGAACTTTTAAACAATGAATGACATATTTTCTTGCTTCTGTGCCCACTGCTACTTCCTTTTCACTGCCTAGAGCCACAAAAGGAGATTTAGGGAGTAAAGTTTTAGGAAACTTGACCTGAGGTGGAGTAGCCACCCAGTCATTTTATTTGTTGCTTTTCCTGTTAAGGCACAGGGTGAATGCTGTTTGTTGCTTAAGCCTTGCTTTTATACCAAGAACCCTCTCTCCATTTTGCACGGCTTAGGTTAAAAAGATATTGCCTTGTAAGATGAATGAACATAAAAATGCAGTGTGTTAGCTTCCTTATATGTCAATATTTTGTGGTGGTGCAGACAATCAAATTTATCTTCTGAGCTATGTTATTTGTGGTCTGTTGTTTGGATAAGGTGGGGAAAGGGAAATGAAACTAATGTGTCAGAAATGAGGTTGTGGATTGTGTTCATAAGAACTGTGAGCAAGGCAGGGTAAAAACTCAAAGGCATAAAAAGAAATTAATACATTTTTTTAAGATGGAAAGGATTAAGCACATATCAGTGTAACTTGGGGATATGAGTACATATGCTGTAGAAAAATAAGTGTAGGCATTTATGTAGAAAAAAACTAGATCAAAGGAAATGTGTTCTGGATCAGATTCTCATAGCCAGGCTGCATCTTTGCACTGCTCTGGAGATGGAATCTCACACTCATTTAGCTTCAACTTACAGCTGGATTGCAGTAGCTCTGCAGCACAGAGGAGTCAGGATTTGTGTAGACCTGGCTCCTTGGCCCTGGAGGGCTAATAATAAGTAAAATGTTGGTACAAGAAAGAAGTATTTAAGGATTATTTTGAAGGCTAAAGTGCTCACACTTTCCGTTGTTATGCAACCTAAACTAGTTTAGTTGGTCTAAACAGTAGCTTATATTTGGAGAAATAGAACATAAATAAATAAAAAGGGAAGCACAATGGAACAATCATTTAATAAGAAATAGAAATGTAGGAAACCTTTGTTGTCCGTCTGCTACCATAATTTTATGCCACAGCAGGACATAAAGAAATCAAAATTACCAGTTATGCATTGTAAATACCCAAAAAACCAGAACGCTTCTTATGCAAAAGGAAATGTTTTTCTGTAGCTGCCTTTAGTTTACCTTTATTGTGCTTTGGAGTACAAGTGAGAAAAGGCTGAACTCACCCACTCATTCACACCCCAGTAGTTTCCCTTTATCAACATATATGCCGTATTTTTGCACTAAATAAATAATGCAAACATTTTCAACCAGTATCTTTAAATTTCACACATCTTTTACTTTACAAAATCCCAAGTTAATACATTTAAAAGAAATGTATGTTTTGAGTGGAAATGTCCTTACCAGTTTCAGTGATGATCTTTACAGTTTGAATGAAATTGATATATAGAGTTGGAAGTAAACTGAAGCTAAATTAATATAAATTGCAAGCAATTATACTTAAGTAAATAAAATTAAAACAATTCACTCTGATGAAAATGAGCAATGACTAAGATCTTAGGTTACAGACTGCAAATTTAGAACAAAAGTTAACAGATATAGTCACTATTTTCATTTTGCATAGGTGTAGTGGTTTGGCCCAAAATACTCATTACTGTTTATCTTCTGTGAGATAAGAATTAGGAGAAACGCAAAGCAGGCACTAAACTTGAAAGAATATAAAGAAGTTTATTAACAGACCTAAAAGAGGGAAAAAAAAAAAAAAATTATACCATACCTTCAGAACTCTCCTCCTCCCCCCACCTTCCTCCCTTCTCCCACTGACAATGTAAAAAGACAACCCTTAAGATGTTCAATCTGTTTACCACTTCCATAATCTTGTTCAGTCCATTTAGAAAGAGAAGTCTCTTCTTGCTCGTGCTATGAAAACATTATCACAACGAGACAGCCGCCCACTTCCAAATATTGTTCCGTCCATTTAGGAAGAGGAGTCTCTCTGCTCGCATGTGAGTCCCTTCCCCCGACTTGCAGCTTTTCCTGCAACTGCTTTCGAGGGTCCACTCTTGAAGTTTTTGGGGTACAATTTTAAGGTTGAGCCGTTCAGAAACAAAAACAGAGGCCCTTCTCCTTCCCTGGGAGCAAAGGGTCTTCATCATCTTCATCTTTAGGACTATCTCTGGGAACATCTCTAGGAACTGAGGTTTTCTCCTTTCCCATTTGGAGCAAAAGTCCTCATCTGGTTCATCTCTCCCTGTCCAAACTTCTCATGAAATTACAGCTGCGTCAACATCTGCCTATCTTGGCGCAGGTGCTTTTGCTCACGAGTTGAACACTCCACCCCCCATATCTTCATGGAATTACAATGGGTACTCTGATATATCATAGCTTCACAACAGAATTTTGCTTTAAGCATCTCCTCTTTCTCTTCCCTCAGGTTTTCAGCTCTTCTCAGCAATAAAAGGGTTAATCTCACCTCGGCCTTGCAGCTGGAATGAAGCTTATCGGCGTTGGTCACCTGACCTCTGCAGGATAGAGGTGCCGCTTTGCTGAAATCTTGGCCGCAGTGGTGGGGGGG
Organism: Corvus hawaiiensis; assembly: GCF_020740725.1. NCBI lineage: Eukaryota > Metazoa > Chordata > Aves > Passeriformes > Corvidae > Corvus > Corvus hawaiiensis. The sequence goes on from NC_063217.1 coordinate 14,177,394, forward strand.
GGGGATGGCTCCGAGCCACTCTGGCTGCCCACAGCCCTGCTGGGAGGGTCATCCTGGAGCCCTGGCCTGGCCCGGCCTGGCCCGAGCAGGGGCCGGGCCCATTGGGCCCCGCTCGGCCCTGCAGCCACCTGTCCCAGCACCGGAAACGAGAGAGAGCTGGGGGGGAGTTTGTCTATTCTTAAGTGTGGATCACAGAGGCGGTCACAATTTTAAGTGGCTTAAAGAATTGTCCATATTCAAACTGGCCAGCTGATAGGTTCTATCAGGTCCCAGAGGAAGCTGTAAGAAGAACATCACTTCCGAGACTCTGCTTGCTAACCTATGACAATAAGATATATCACCTTCCAGTGAGTCACATGCTGCAAATTGTGATTTGAAGCCAGTTGTTGAAGGCAGATATCTAAAGGGGCATCACTGTAAGCTGTAAAGGATTTTAAAGCATTTATCATAATTCAGAAAGATGCAGGTGTGTGTTGCCCCAAAGCCTCAGGGTATCTTCATCTGTAAGCGTGACTATTGCCACACTCTTTCAGAAATACACAGAAATATAATATTGCATTGGTGTAGGTGGCAAGGTTTTGGTAGTGAGAGGACTGAAGTTGTGGCCTGTGGGACAGCCCCAAGCTGGACACAAGCTGGCTCTAGAATAGACCCTCTGCAGAGCACTGCCAAGTGCATTGCTGAAGTTGGTGGTGTCTCTGGGAAAACATATTTAAGAAAACGAGGAATCATCAGTCAGAGAGAAGTGAGGGGAGATGGTGGCAAAGAGTGAGCAACAGCAAAGGGAACACTGAGTTCAGAGAAGGACAACTCTGGATCAAACTCCTCAAAGCACAAAAATGGCCCATTCCAACATGCAGGACATCAAGCGAGTGTGGTGGAAGCCGAGTGTGGTGGAAGGCAAGTGTGGATGAACAAGGTACTTCTCACTGAGTCCTTTCCTGGTAAGATCTGCTTACAGGTTACTGTGCCAAGTGCCACAGCAGTACCATCACTTCCTCAGTGGTGCAGCAGATGAGTAAAATCAAGTTATGTAAAATCAGGATACATAAGCAGTCATATGGGAGACTTAAATGCTCTCTCAACTTCCTTTAATGAGTAGTTGTAGAGAAGATGGAGCCACTATTCTCAGAAATGCATGATGAAAGGACAAGATGCAACAGACAAAAGCTTCAAAAAGAGAAATTCCAATAGAGTCTAAGGGAAAAATTATCACAGTGAGGGTGATGAAGGATCAGAAGATCTCTCCTTGCAGAGAGAAGCTGTGGAATCTCTGTCTTTGAGGCCACCTGAACTTCAGCTGGGTTTGACTCTGAACAACCTCATCTAACTTCAAAGTCAACCCTTTGTGCAGGACGTTGGATGACCCCAGAGATCCCTTCTCATCTAAACTGTTCAGTGATACCATGATGTCTGTCAGGTGCTCTGTCTCTGGGTGGTCACTGGACAGCCTTCTTTCCTGTAACCCATTCACAGGAGTGCAGGCAGGAATGAGGCAAAATTTACACCCTGAGAGGCAAGTAGTGCCTGCTTCCCTATCAGCAACTCCTGTCAGGAATAGAAGAATGACCAGGAGGAGGAAAGGGATGCCCTTCAAACAAAGAGAAATTTGGCTGAGGTAGAGGAACTAGACACATACTTTCCCTTGGTTTGTCACTGTGGGAAGTAATCTGTAAGTGTTGTCAATCAGTACTTCTCTAAGTAATTAGCTCACTAAAAGTTTATCATTACTGATTTTTTATTGGATCAAAAATTAAACTAATATACTATTTAAAGTGAACTATTCCTTTTTGTAATATAAAATCATTCTTGGTGACAAGGATTTATTTTTTTAATATTTTACTAAATTATTCCTAAATTATCGTGTTAAATGTTTAAAGCCTAAACCTAACAAAATTAGCAAATTGTAGTATCTATGTCCAATGACATATTTTTAAAGTATTTATTTTTGAGGCCAAGTGTTATATGAAGAACACTGTCTCTGTTTTAGAGGAAAACCATTACATACTCCTTAAGCACAGCTCTATATAAATATCACTCATTTAAGGATTTGTAAGGTTTTGTTTCAAGAACATTCCCTTTATATTATTTTAATACCATTTTAATACCATTTTAATGAAAGAGAATTAAATACTGAAAGAATTAATACTGAAAGCACATGCACTAGAAAATGTTATTACTTCCAAGGAAATGACAAGGACTTGCTTCTGAAAATATGAATATTGTTATTCTTCTCTAAGTAAACACCCAGAATTCATTTTCTGTCTTAATTTTTTCATGGAAGGATAGGATCTCAAGAACATAGGATCAAAGAGTTCATTACTGAGGCAAGGATAATGTAAATAGTTCTACACTGACTTCTGCAAAGTATGCCCACAGTCACAAATGTAGATTTATGCTTTTATTTTATATCACCTGTTCCCAAATACTCAGCTAAAAAAAACCAGAAACCCATGTCAAATGGCACTGTATCAAAACTCAACGATCTAAATGTATCTTCAGAATTGAGAGTATAAATTCAACTAACCTAAACAGCTGTATGAATACATCTCGCTTATTTTTCATGAAGTGATGCCTTTCAGGAAAGTATACAAAAGAAAATACAAAAGAGCCTTCCTACAGAGTTAGCTTAGGAATTCACAGTTTCACTTATGAACAACTTTTTTACATTCTATTTGAAATTTTGGATCAAGAGACCATTATAGAAAAAGGATCACATGGTGCTCAGGTATCTTTGCTAAATCAAGTGGGCAGTGGTACTTCCTTTTCACTTCTTAGAAAACTGAGAAGGGAATTCTGTGAAGAAATTATAAGGAATTCCCCCCACCCTGTGTATATGAACTTACTGAATTTTGTGCAGTTAACTTCAGCTGAAGCTTTAAGTTCTGACCGAGACAATAAATGGAAGAGAAGGAAGGTAAACAAGGGAGAAAAGAATAAATGTTTACATTCTATTCTATGTTAACAATGCTTCAAACCCTGTATCATTCAAAAACGGAGGAAAATAATGCAAACCTCCCACAGTGCTAACAATGTATATAGGTCTGAATTTAAATATGTGTAGTATATTTTTTCAAGACCATCAAATTTTTCAGCTTCCATAACAATCTGTATTTCTCCTGTGTAAAGATTTATTTATACTCTACAAACAAAACTCAAAACATAGTTTTTGGTTCATAAGTAACTAGAGTGATGTTAAAATATAATTGCTGTTGCTTACATAATGACTGTTCTCTGAAGTGTATTTCCTATAGCTTTATGTATTTCTTGTTCTCTCAGGTGTTTTGAGATTCTTCCATCTCTCAGTATAGCAAACATAAAGCATGTTATAAGTGCATTAAAAAAAAAACCGAACAAAAAACCAACATAGCAGTTTGGCATATGCTGCTTTTACCGTAAGACTAACATTTTTACACCAGTATGTGGTGTGAAAGTGTCTATCACAGAAAACTGAAGAAAAAAAGTCTAGTGTCTTAATTTTTCACTTGTAAAGGATCCACTTCAAGTCCTGTTGAAATCAAAGGATTTTTGGACAGTCACTGATGTGAAGGGGAAATTGATTCAGGTTTTCAGTAGGATTCTGGCAGGTTTTGTTGCAGGGCAGAACTCTCCCACAGTGAAACTCCATGGCTCAGACTCCTAATAGGACAGAAGAGTGTGTGAGAGGAGTGGGGTTTGTTGTTTTCAATTCTGCCACAATTGTATGAAGTTTAAAAAGGCAAGTGCCATATTCTGCACCTGGGATGGGGCAATCCTGGATGTATGGACAGACTGGGGAATGAGATACTGGAGAGTAGTGCTGTGGAAAAGGACCTGGGGGTCGTGGTTGATGGCAAGTTGAACATGAGTCAGCAGTGCCCTGGCAGCCAGGAGAGCCAAGCATGTCCTGGGGGGCATCAGGCACAACATCACCAGCTGGGCAAGGGAGGGGATTGTCCTGCCCTGCTCTGCTCTGGGGCAGCCTCACCTCAAGTCCTCTGTACAGTTTTGGGCACCACAACATAAAAAAGACATTAAACTATTAGAAAGCATCCAAAGGAGGGCCACAGGGATGGTGAAGGGTCTGGAGGGGAAGCCATGTGAGGAGTGGCTGAGGTCCCTTGGTCTGTTCAACCTGGAGGAGACTGAGGGGAGACCTCATTGCAGTTACAACTTCCTGTGAGGGGAAGAGGAGGGAGAAGGCACTGATCTCATCACTCTCATCACCAGTGACAGCACTTGAGGAAATAGCCTGAACCCGAGTCAGGGGAGGTTTAGGATTGGATATCAGGAAAAGGTTTTTCACCCAGAGGGTGGTTGGGCACTGGAACAGGCTTTTCAGGGAAGTGGTCACAGCACCAAGCCTGTCTGAGTTCCAGAAGCATTTGGACAATGCTCTCAGGCACATGGTGTGATTTTTGGGGTGTCCTGTGCAGGGCCAGGAGTTGGACTTTGATGATCCTGATGTGTCCCTCCCAATCCAGCATATTCTATAATGCTGTGATTCTGTGCTATCTGGCCTTGGACATATCAGCTAGTTTCACTGTCTTATTGAACATATTTGGAAGTTTTAACAGTTTCCAAACCATTTAATGTGCAGTAACTAATCCATCAGGTACCAAACTTGAATTTGTTTGTGTTGTTGTATCATGTGCCAACTCTCAGTGTTTATCACCAGCCATCTTTTACTGTAAAAGATATCCTAAACCAGTGCTTCCAATGTCTTCTGTTTCTTGTATCTCATCTTTGTCAGAGATAGTCCTTTCTATTGAGCCACCTCCTGTTTCTCCCTAGAACTGAACTCTGATCCTCAGTGGCCCTGGAAATATAAGTCCAAAAATAAACTAGGAGGATAAGTATTAACAAGTACATAAACAACCTTGGCTTTTCCCATCTTTTGTATTCCCTCTTTAGACTTCTAGGATATTTATTTATTTATTTTTAATGCCAGCAGGATATCACTCATAGAAAGGTCTGGACAACCTTCAAGAGGTTATAAACCTTTTGATGCTGCTGAAGGTGTTCTGCATTCTTGAAGATGCCATTAGCTACTCAAATCAGGAGAATGTGCACAAAGACCTGCACTAAGTTGGCTTGTTCATATTAAAGAGGAATAGTCACTGCAACCAAGACACTCAAAGGTATAGTTGTATTACTTTTCTTGTATTAAAAGAGACAAAAGGAGTGTGGGCCTGTGACTGACTGGACCTTTGAAGCTCAGTGCAGAGAGGATAATTTCTCCTTCTTGATATTTTGTACAACCCTACACAGGGAAGACACAACCTGCTAAATTCCTTGGGGCATGGGTCTGTTATCTTCATTGTTTCAAATATAGTAAGTGTTTCTCTAGCAAAATTTTATTGCCTTTCACTGCATGTAAGAAATCATATTACTCCACATGTGCTTTTCGAAGCAGATTTTTAAAATTCAAATTTGCTATCAGTTTTCTTGGAAAATGATAGAAGCAGTTATTAGTCTGTGAGCATCTGTTAATGCTGCGACAGACAAATATAAAATCCACATTAGCAACTTCCATTTTTTATTTTTCTAACATTTTTAACTTCTGAAACATCTGCTTGAGCTATTTTTCTCCTTGCATCTCAACTGATCCATTGAAGTAGAGAGAGGTGAGCAGGCAGCTTGAGACTTCAGTTTGAAATATATTAAATAGGAAAAGCTCAAAGGGAAAACATCTGCAGAAGTAAAAATGTCTTTGCAGGATTGGAAAGTAAGATTTAAAGACTAAGAAATAGGAGAAAGGATCTTTCAGAGTATTTAAAATAGGAACTAGCTGATTTTTATAGTTCCCTCAGGTTGTTCAAGGTCAGTACCTGAGTCAGACAGGTACACAATGTTGTGCAGATTCCTTTACCTGTATTTGTGTCTGTGTTACTTCTGACCTCAAAGCAAGCATGACCTAAGTTGCATAGCATCCAGTTAGCTTCAGACCTCTAATTTATTTATTGCTGTTGCACGTGATGGAGAAACCATGAGATAATCTTGTACAAAAAATCAAGCTGCCTACTGTTCTAATCAAATCTGTTACGCTTCGGAGCCTCTGTACATCAAGCAGTCCCACAGCACCTTGCCAAGTCATCTACCTGAATCTAAAGAGGGGCTGTACAAAAGATGGGCATGCTGGTCTGTGTGAATTCCCACAGTTGGTCCGCAGGAGCAAATGTTCCCTGAATATACACAGAGTAAAAAACCACCACTGTTTATTCAGTCCTTGGCATATGCAACAAGAGGTGACTCTCCTTTATTCAATGCATGATTACAAAATTATGCATCCTTGTAATATGGGTCTGGAGGAAATTACATACCAGTTTCCCAGGCAAAGTGTTTTATTTTTACAGAAAGGAAAGAAAAAAAATAAAAAAAAAAAAAAAAGAAAGATTAAAAACACCCAACCCTAAAGCCCCTGAGGCTGGCCTTAGCCAGATGTTTTAATTTCAGAGGATTGATCTGTGAAGGATGCAAATTTCTTTGGCATTGCCTCTAGGGTGACAGCACAGTGACAGCTTTCCTGGTCAGAGGACAAAGATTGTCACAGAATTTGCTGAGGAACATAACAAAAGAAAATTATGTCTGGAGAGTTAATTCCCTTCACCTATCACAGGAGGAAAGCAGGAATATTTACATCCAGATGAATGCATGCATAGTGTCATAAATAAGAAAATAAAGTACATTTATTGTCTTCAAGAAAATAAAATCATCTGCCATGATTTGCCATGCATCTTAGGGAGTGACCCAGGTATCTTTAAGCCTAGTTCCCTGAACATATGAGAATCAACCACCTTTAGCAAAAGAGGGGTGGAAAATATTTGGGCTCATCCTAGATTGCCTTTCAATTGTTTTATCTACCTTTTCTTTGAGAGTTTAAAAACTCCAGTGATTCTATCTGGCTTTTTTAGAGATAAAATGAGCCAGTAGGGGACAACCACAACTAACATATATAATGTCAAATTCCATAAGCTACAGTACCTGCAGGTTGTGGGCTGTGAGATTATATTATCAGAAGCCATTAGATTAACTGAGACTGGCAAGAAGAGAACATATGTGGCCCACCTGCATTTCTTTTGAAGTGTTGTCTATGGAGGATTACAGATCATTAATTTTTAGAAATTCATGCTCTTTGCAAAAAAAATTGAAAAAACTGAAAGTCCTGCTTATGAAAAAAGCAAAATAAATATGCAGGCTATTGTGACACAATGCACATTTATGAAAAAATAATAGTAATAAAAAAAAAAGATTGATTTGCTGAGCTGCTGAGAACAGAATGACTTTCAGAATTCACAATTAGTAGAAATTCCAGTGATTTATAATACTTATAATACTATCGGCCAGCTGGTGCTTGTCTCCTGCAGCATAATTACCCTGGCAAGGAGTAGAGACTCTACAGACAAGGGGTGCAGAATGCATGTGAGGAGGTAGGGTTTGAGAACACACTGCAGGAGAATTTTTGGGAGCAGAGCAAAAAACTCAAGGAGGACACTGTGAAAGTGCAGGAGGGGTAGAAAAGTGCAGGGGAAGCCTTCCTTAGGAGTACTGGCTGAGGAAAGACTGCAGGAAAAGTCTGAGGCAGGGTTGGAAATGATGGACTGATGGACTGATGTACGGATGGACTGCAATGCTCGCAGTCTTCCCAGGCCTCACAGTCTCACTTCATTGTCTCAGCTTGAGATGTTCCCCAGTCCTGAGTGTCAGAAACTCTCAGACTCCAGGGGAATGTAGAAGGTGAAAAGAACATGAAATGCAGCCTAAAGAGAAAGTAGGGTATCACTGTGGAACTGCAGGTGAACACTGCAGTAGGTTATAGATTCCTTGCAGAACAACAGCCAAGGGAAGGTACTCATTTTGACCCTGCTTTTGATGTAGGTTCAAAGGCATTATCTTGGGAGGGGAAGTATTTAGGAGAGGTACTGCCACCTTTCCAGGGCAAGTGCTGCAAGGCAACCCATCTTAGAATCTCTTTTTTTTGGCAGCAATTACTTGTGTTTGACAGTGGCAGGAGGAAGTGAGTCTGATACAAGTGTTCACATGCCTCTGTAGTGTCAGAGGAGGGTGATATCATGGCTCTGCCCTTTATTAATCAGCTTCCTTCCTACTTTAATCCTTTTCCAGGGATACACTGGGGGCAGTTCCAGGGATCCTATGTAAAGGAACTTTATTCCTGTGTGTGGCTTTAGGAGATAAGATATAAAACTAGCTAGAAACATGCTCAGAGGCTATGGCAAGCACTTTGCTTAAAGATACTGGAAATGGTCTCTTTGCCATGATCAATTCAGTAATGACTAAATCAGAACTTTTATAGCAAAGGACCAGAACTCACAACCCCTTCTTTTTAGAAGTATTAAGCCATTATTATTTCTGTACGGACCTCCTGAATTTCAGCAGTCTTTCTTCCTTGGTGTGTGTGTGTATGCCTTTGCTATCATCAAAGAATGGGCAAATTTGGAGAACTTGTTGTTTTGATGATTTAAATTCAGTAACATTTTCATTTCTTGTACAAGTGTTTAGAGTTTCTAGCACTTGTTTCAGTTGGATAATGCTACAGTGCCAGCAGCCATCTGCTAATTTTACAAAATGTTTGGATTAAAATTTAAACCAAGCTTTTTAAGCTCTTCACAAAAATGCAGTTAACACTAAACTTCTACAATGACAAAGCAGGCTTCATTTATCCCAATCTCCTAAACATATCTTATGTTAAAAATATCTATATAGAAAGAAAAACTAAGTTACTACACAAAGATGGGGTAGTTAAAAACCATTATGCTAAAGGATGATTAGCTATAAAAATAACAAAATTAAATTGGTTTTAAAAGTCAAGTAATTTCTCTGGGTTAGTACAAGAAGTTTGGTTTTGATTTCAAGAACAGTTGGTGTTATTTCTCTTAGAAAAATAGTTACAAGATTTCTCTACATGGCAATGCTTACTTCGCCTTACGTTCTGAGCCCTTGTAAGGCTCAAGGGATTTGTTAGAGAAAAAGATTCGGATTCCCCTCCCTTGCTTCCAGTTGAGATAATTTTGAACTCTATTCAGGCATGAAAGAAATACTGATCAGTCTTTTAGACTGGAGAGGAACTCCCGGGAGTATAGAATGCATGTAAACTCTCCTATAAATATGAATATCATAACATCTGAGAAAAAAGCTACATGAGGTAGGGAAGCTTTATTTATTTTTTCTTCAAATAGGAAAATAAACAAAAGATTTTTCTGGAAACATGGAGGTTTCATAAACCTTGGAAAAGTGGTTTTTAATCTAATTTTGAGTTGCTGTAAGCAGGTTACATCTATCTATTGTTTGTGGCTGAAAGATAATTGTCCTAAAACTTCCCTGTCCCCTCACAAGGGCTTTTCTTTTCAAGGTGATGGAAGTTGTTTTTCTCTGCTCTCACACAAAAGCTGTCCGTATGGACCAGAAAGGGGAAGACAATCAGAAACAAAGCAGACTGCTCCCCAGAATATTTTAATGTGGCATGTGGATAACTTTACTCTTTCCTCCAGATAAGCGGATTGTTTATTTTTCTGAAATCAAAGACAATCATATTAAGCATAGCAACAGCGTATCTTGTGCCAATCTTCTGTTCATTGTAACCAGTAACTCTTTAATCCAAACTCCATGTAAGAACAATAGCTGCACAGAGGCAGGGAAGACAGGTCTTCACAGTGAGCTGCAGCACCCTGCTCTGCTCACCACGCTTGTGTGTCCTTTGGTGAGCGTTGGTGTAACTTCAGAGAAGGGCATATGATCCACTCAGATAAGCATATTTGCTTGTTGGTTAGGGCAATCTCCCAGGAGACAAAAAATACAATTTTAAACATCTGAATCTGAAAAAAAAGTTGCAACTCTGTCTTTTTATGTCCCAGATAAGAACTGTCTGCAATGCTGCTTGACTGGGCAGCACTACAACTGTCTCCAGCCAGGCTTCAGAAGTGAACTTGGCTCATGTCTCTGAATTAAAAGAATTACATGGAAAAATGGAGGGTTTTAGCCTATGAATCAATATGTGAAGAGAGAGAGTCCCTGAATCTGTGTTCTCAAAAGGGATGATTTTGGTTACCCTCCTGTCTAGGAATCTTTATGGGCTAACAACTGGTTTGTCTTTATTCTGTGTGCTAGCTGTTTTGGATCCCATTCTGGGATACCCAGTTCCATGCCTTTGGAAATTCTGTTCCTTTTTCATGAATGTAACTTCGTTGCTGCCGGTTTTAAACACATAAATCCTTTATTGTGTTCAGACCCAAGTGTCTGGTGATAAAAACGGAAGTACTGAGACAAAGAGAATATTAAATATGTATTATGAAATTTTCTTATATGTGAGGAGAGAAACCTTCTTGGATTCCAAGCCAAATTACATTTTCTCTCATTTGCATCAAGAAAACAGAAGCATTAATAATATACGTGTCAAATCAGTGATGGAAATAGCTATGCAATCAAATGATATAATGATGGTATATAAATGAAGGTGACCTACTAATGAATAATGTGGGAAGGAAAGACTGACAAAGTGTTAATTGATATGTCAAGCCAGTAATGTCAGTCAGTTGCATGGAAGAAAAGAAATTAGTCAGTGTAAATTGCGTAGTGACCACCAAAACATGCCAAAAGCAATTTCACTTTCCGCAAAGAACTTGACAGAGAAGACATAAGAACAAACTGAAAAGAAAAAAGTAAATATACCATATCTGATTTATTGCTCCAGGTAGCCAGTAATGGTTCACCCAGCAACACCTTTTAATGTCTAAGAAAAAAATACTTGCATCATCTATGTACCACAATAATCCTCAACTCAATCCGTGAAGCTTTCACAGCTTCTCCTTAGAGATATCCAATAAAATCTACAATGTCTGATCTGTATCTGCTGACATTGAATGGGAAGTGAGTAGCTGAAGTGATATAAAAAAATATGTATGTATAAATCCGAGTTGAGCAGAAGCTGAAAGAAAAGGAAATAGAGCTTTAAAATAGTAATCTCACTTTGTACTTCCTTAGAAAAGATATTACAAAAAGTAAATGGCAGATTTCTAGGCTGAGGGTTTTTTTTACTTACCTTGCATTTTAGAGGGACTTTTGTTCTTTTTCTGATAGAACTCTGAAAACCCACAACCATTACTTTGGGACTAAACAGTCAGATCAATGACATGAAATTGCACTAGGTCATTCCAGACAGTGAAAGAGAAAAGAAATCTGTTATGTGGCTTTGTCACATGATTAACATAGAAGAAAAATGAAATATTAAATACACATATATTTATATTATATATTTGTGGATCAGAGCTGCCTGAGAAAATGCATTTTTTTCTAAACTTGAAGCCACTTTTGGATAAGAAGTTATATAATATTTTGTCCACTAGAGGGTATCAAACATATTTCCAGTCTTGCATTAGAAACCCTCAGAAACTCAGAAAATAAATAAAATCAGGTGAAATTATTGTTACCATATTTTCAAAATATACCGGTGCCTGTGTTTGTGAAAATGAAGCAAATAACTTCCTCCTGCTATATAAATTCCTAGATATATTTTTCAAGAGGAGCTATCTCTGCACAATTTTGACTCCTCTAAATGTTATCATGAGAGATAGGCCATGTTGGAGTGAAATATTTAATGATGTTTCTTGTGATGTGAGATTTCTACTCCTTCTGAATTGGAGCTGAAATTAAGATCTAGTTTTGGACTTAATCTCCACAAATGTATGGTGTAGGATTAAATATAATTTTAATATCCTGGGTCTGAATTTGCAGAGGCTTGTTTTTCAATTTATAATTTGTGATGATCCCTAAAGAGAAACAAACAAAAAATAAAGCCTTGAATTATTAAAAAAAAAAAAAATTTCTTGGCTTTTATATTAATTCTATACGTTATAGTTTTCTTACTCCATAGTTCAGTTTTAACGTGTTTGTCTTTGTTTTCAACAGAGAGAAGAGAAGAGGGTCTCTCCCTCAAACTCAAGGAATTTAACGTGTTTTTACAATCCAGGATGATTATCAGTGCTGCTAAAGCAAAGTCTGTCCTTCATGTGAGACTTGAAGTGGAAAAATTATGAAACAGAAATGCTTTCAAAATTCATTGTTGTTGTTAGTTTTGTGTTGAAGTAAGACTAAACAAATTCAAGCATGAATTGAAGTACACCTTCTTTAACATTTATATAGTTATTAGTACAGTCATTCAAGGAAAGGCGTGAATTTATCAGCACTTGAAAACTTTAAAAAAATGGGCTTAAAGAGATGGATATGTTTTCTTGTTCAACAGGGAGGCAGCCAGCATGATGCAGGAGTTAGTGAATGAGAGTGGAACACTCCAGTATATGTTATCATGAGGTCCATGGTCAGAGTGGTCTCTTGTGGCTGCAGTATTCATTGTATGTAATCCATGCTAATGAGTACATGTTTTGCATTGTCCTGGACAAACTAGTTTGTGGGATCCCAGGGAATATATCACACATTCTACTCATCCTCTTTGGGGGAAAAAAAAATATCTCAACAAAACAAAAACCAAATAGACTTCTTTGGAAATAATGAGTTCTTTTTTCTTAAATGCAGAAATCCATAGCTGACTCTCCTGTAAATCTTTGTTCACAGTATTTGCAATGGTAAGATTTTTTGGATGTTTATCTCTGATTTGTCTATATTAAAAGCAATTAAATTGGAGATCCTTCATCAACTGGCCCTCTAGATCCTGTCAGAAAAAGGTCTTGCCAAATCCTTTTTATTTTCATTTGTCTCTGGGTTTTACTATCCCTAAGAGTACTATAGAAAACCTGGGTCTTTGAAGTAAAAGCAGTAATGAATTTATAGCAGGTTTTCTTTTGCTTCTGCCTTTATTAGCTAAGTGCTGCTGAAAAGACAGATAATGAGATGAATTGCCCTATGAAAATTCAGAGGTTAAAAAAATGTCAACAGTTAAACTTCATGTGAAAAAACAAGCTCACAGTGAACTGAAAGTTTAGCTCAGATGTGGCTGGCAGAAAATTCCTGTTGAGTTTAAGATTCTCAAGTGCTCAAAGTACTTTCTTGCCTAGGATGATAATGGAGGAGTCACTACTACTATTTTCAGACTTCAATACTACCAAGGAAACAGCAACTGAATGACATCCTGTACATAGCTTCCTCTCTTTTAGTCTTGCAGTGTACTGAGTAATATACATGCATATGAAAATGTTCTCCACTCTTCTTCATCTAAAACCAAAATTACTCACCTCTCTTGTTCCTAGTAAATGTCATTATATACTCTCATTTCCAAATAACTTTGACTGAATTGACCTTCAGTAATTCAGTCTGCCTAAATGCAAAGCATTAGCACATTGCATTCAGATTATCATCTGAAAAATGCACATTAGAAAATAAGCTTGACATTTATGTTATCACATAAGTGCAATTAGTCTTACAATGAGGGTTTATTTTGAATGTATCATTTACATCAAAGAAACAGAGCCTTGTATTCCTTACAAGATGATCAATGACAAAAGACCAGAAGGCAACAAGTAGGTTGTCTTTGGCTTCTGTGAAAATTGGATTAAGCTTTAGAGGTTCTATTGAATAAAGAAGCTGTTAATTCTTTAAGTTCGCTACCTCCATGGCAAATAGTACTGAGCTTTAAACTTCTACCTATAGTCTTTATTCAGGTTGTATATTCATGAAATCAAAAATGGGCTGAAACCCCAGATCATATGTTTCAGCCCACTTACTGTCATCTCCTTTATCCAGAAGCACTTGTGAGACACGATTTAAAAATGGTGTTGGCTTAGTTATAATTTTCTAAAATCTTTGCAGTTAAAGATACAAAATACTACTTTTGTGGCTTTTTAACCCTTTGTTAGGTGTTTAAAATTTCTAAAATTCATAAGAATAAATTTAAGGTGTTCCTGCAGTAAGAGAAAACTGCACACAGATTTTTTGCACATAGACATTTTATTTCTGTTTTATGCCAACATGCTTATGCACACATTTTGATGTTCTACTTTCTGAGCATAATGAAGACATCTGAGACCCAAATTATTCCCTGTAAATATCTTGTGCTCCATCCCTTCTGGCTACTTGTTAGTGTTCATATCCAAAGAGGATCATATTCCACTGCAACAAAAAATACCAAGAGCTTGGTCCTGAGTAGCACTCATCTAGGCACATTGTGAGGATTTGAGAAATGTAATCTTCTGGTTTTGATGTTCATGTAGTTATTTTTCCAATATATTAGTCTTACTGCAGTAGATAAATATATTTGCACTATGTCAATGTGTATACATTTCCTCTCAGCTTGGTTCCTAACAAGAAATAATTTCTTTGGGTTACTGGGTAACATTCTGTTCTCCTGTCCGTTTATTGATTTGTGAGCCAAACCACAGAGCTGCTGATCTGATACTCACTTCCTGGAGGGAGAAAATTTGCTTTTAATCCAAGCACTCTGCCCTTTCACGGATATGCCTGGAATTTCTGCTTTCTGTGTTACAAAACTCCACCCAAACTTACTTTCCTTTCAGGAAGAGTCCTGAAGGGTGCATCCTGTGAGATTTCCTGACAACTGGCATGGAGCCAGCAAAAAAGGGTAAGTTTTTTTGTTTGTTTCTTTACAAATCCATCTGATTTCACCTTCAAAATTTCTTTATTTGCATGTTAACCTCTTACTGTTGTTGGAAACGTTACTTATTAAAGCAGTGGGGGATGAGAGTTCATTTGGACAGATTTTTCTTCTTGTAGGAAATCCACTTCCTGCAGTTTAGTACTTCAATGTGCGTATGCTAGAATGGCAAACTTCATTCTACCTTAAACCCTGAATGTCATTTATGAGTATAAATCTAAACATGACTGTTCAACAGTAGTAGATTAGGCTTGGCTGGCTGCCAGGTACTCACCAAACTGGTCTCTCACTCCCCTTACTTAGAAGGACATAAAGATAAAATAAGAAGAAAAAACTCATGGGGTGAGATAAGGTTAGGGCAATTACTCACCAGTTACCATCATGGGCAAAACAGGCTTGACTGAGAAGAGTAATTTAATTTATTGACAAATAAAATAGAGTAGGATAGTGAGAAACAAAAAACAAACTAAAACTACTTTCCCTCCACCACTTCCCCCCATCCTTCTCAGGCTCGCTGTCTTCTTCACTCTCAAATCCTCTACATCCCCCTCTCCAAGAGATGGAAGGGAAAGGGAGTGGGGGTTGCAGCTGGTTCATAACACCTTGTTATGAACACCTCTGCCACTCCTTCCTTCTCACACTCCTCCCCTGCTGCAGCCTGGGGTCCCTCCCATGAAATACAGTCCTTCACAAACTGCTCCAACAGGGGTCCCCTCCGTGGAGGAGTCCAGTCTTCAGGAACAGACTGCTCCAGCGTGAGGCGCCCATGGAAAACAGACCCTGCCAGCAAACCTGCTCATGCATGGACTCCTCTCCATGGGCTGCAGCTCCCTCCAGGACACACCCACCCACTGCAGCATGAATTCCCCCATGATCTGCCTGCCTGGAGATCTGTGCTCCACCTGGACTTCCACAGGCTGCAGAGGCACAGCTGCCTCGCCATGGGCTGCACCAGGGGCTGCAGGGGAATCTCAGCTCTGGCACCTGCACCACCTCCTCCCCTTCATTCTGCACTGACCTTGGTGTCTGCAGAGTTTTTTCTCTGAAATTTTTTTTACTTTGCTTTCCCACTGCTGTTGCACAGCATTTTGTTCCTCTTTCTTAAATGTATTGCTGTGTGGGCTCTGCTTTGGTCAGTGGCTCCATTTCAGAGCTGGCTGGAACAGGATCTGTCCAATATGAGGGTGGCCCTGTGTCTCTTCTCACAGAAGTCACCCCTGCAGTACCTATCCAGCTCCCAACCTTGCCATGTAAACATAATACATCAATTCATACCCTTTTTTACTTTCATACCTTAAAATATGTATATGCCACTCACATGTATATGCAACTTGAAAACTGTACACGCAACTTGAAAATTATATATGCTACTGTAATTCTCCAAAATGTTTTGTTTCTTCAGGTGGCTCATGACACAGGTGGGGGTTTAAGCTTTCTTGGTGTTCATAATTGCTATTCTTTGGAACATAAATAAACTATTTGGTAGTTTTGCTTTTATTATTCTTTTCTGATAATTCTTTTCCATCCTTTCCCATTGCATCTCAACCCACTTCATCCCATCTTGCCTCATGCCATGCTTGCCCTGAAGGTTTCTGCTGTGTAGACTTAGATTTCTCTCAGACACTTTCATTTTTCTGGAGCTTTCTGCCTTTAACTTCTGAACTTTTCCTAAGTCTCACAAGATCTTCCCATTATCCACCTCCTTTTTTATAACCCTGACCCTCCTGTATATTTTTATAAATAAAACAGTGATTAGCCAAATAGATATAAAATGACAGAATAAACATGATGATTCCTAGATAACAAACTTTCCCTTTACTGTGTTGGGTTTTTTAAATTATAGATTGTATATGTTTCCTCTTCTTTTTTAATTTAAATTGCTAGACAAAGAACACTTGAAGCATTTTTGTCCCAGTTCTTATTATGACTTATGAAAAGTAAATGTATTTGATGATAGGAAGGAAGTGGGAGAGGTTCCCACCAGTTGCAATATTTTTCCTTGATGTGGCTGATGGCAGTCTCTTCTATTCATTCATATTGTTGTACTTTCTGTGTTTTTTTTTTTTTTGTACTTTACTGTCTGTTCATTTAGAATGTTTGAGCAGAGCAAAACAAATTAAATAATATATGATCTTCCAAATCTGCTATCTTTGTTTTAACAGAACATCCTTGCAAATTAAAAATATCCTGACTGGTGTAGGTCCATTATCCATGAGATAAGCTTATTTCTTAACTGATCTCATACACAAAGTATGTGCAAATAATACTTGCATGGCTTAGTGTATCGTTGTTTAGAGTGGGTTTTTTAGATTTAGAGCTTCTCATGATTTCATGGCAAGGAAAAATGAGTTTGTTTTTCTTTCTGATTACAAGTAAACAAATAGGGAGTGTTGCAGTGGGGACAAGGGAGTTATCCTCATCATTTTTTTTCATTGAAGTTCTCTCGAATGCTGCACATTAAGTCAGAGGCTGTACAGCAGTGCAATGCCAGAGCATGGAGATAACTCAGCAAATTAAATTTTTACCAATGAAATGGATATTCCTTATTTAGTCTGCATGCTAATAAGTACAGGAAAACAACTCATTAGCACTATTTATTAAGAGAAGATGAATAGTCTGAAGGTGGGAACAACCATAGCATAGAAGTAATGGTCAAAAGCTTTGGAAGGGTTAAAAAAAATAAGCATTCTCTACTTTTCAAAATACTGCGTATGTCTGAAGACATGAATTTCACAAAAGGTGCTAAGTGCTTTAAGTGGTTTCATACATTCTAATGGAGACAGTGAACTGTGAAAGAAAACTCTTCTCTGAAATGAATGAAAACCAAGTGTATTCGTTTTCACAGATGTTGCTAAAAACATCTGTTGCTTAAAGCTGCATCAGCTTTAATTGCATACTATTCTTAACTCTCTCCCACTCTTCATTTTTCTAATAGTTGATTTCACTAGGTATTGATTTCTGTGTGTAGAAACTCAGTAATATATGACATTGCTATACACTGCTAAGTTTTTTATAAATGTGTGGGCGTTTTATCACTTGTAGCTTGCAAAGCAAAATCTATACATGCACAAGAGGACTCTGGTCAAATGGGTTCACACAGATGATCTCTCAGAAGTTTGAGTGCTTAACCCCTTAGCAGGGGCCATATGGAGGCTGAGTCAGAAGCCTGAGCTCTTTAACAGAATCCCCACCTACTCTGATGGCTAATGGAAATGAGAAATGAATAATTATCTTCTCTTTTTTCTACCTGGTATGGGAAGCAATGCAACAAGTCTCCCCATTTCTTTTACAGTATTTGGGACAAATTTTTGTTTCCTGGTGGCCTGTTCACAGGTCTGGTATCAGCAGATCAGTGAGCTAGGATTCATGAAGAACAGTGTCATCTGTGTCAAGGTGGGAGACCAAAGTATCCAGTCTCTGAGGAAGACAAAGAAAAATAAGATAGTCCATCAAATGAAATAGAGGGAATATCTAACAGGTTTGCTGTAGAGTTTCCTACCTTCCCAGAGCAAAAATACCACCTATCTTTGTGCTTTTTTAAGGTTTCATTACTAGTAGATCCTTCTCTGAATTTCCATTTCTTTCTCCTTCTTTTTCCCTATATTCTAGCTTCAAGAAAATCTACAGTGTTTATAAGTGAATGGATTGTCCAAGTTTTTATGTTCATGATGATCTCTATGCCCAGCAGGTTTCATTCAGCTACATTTTGCAAGGGCTCACTGCTTCTTAATGTTTCACAATGTAAGCTGTAACTCAACAGCTTTATTTTCCTCCTGGCTGCATTTCATCTCCCTTCAGTTCTACATGCCCACCTCTTTTCTTTTGGAAACTCTACTCTCTCATCAGCAGTTCTATCATTAGTAAGGTAGCTGAGATGATGGCCTTAGATTTTATTTGGTTTGTCCTGTTTGCCCCTCTGCAAAAAGTAGCTTTTCTGATACACCACCAAAACTACTTTTGTGTTTCAGGAGGGGGACAACATCATCTGATGCAGCTGCTGCCTTCAGTCTCTTCAGTTTAAATCACATTAATTTACTGCAGGATCATTATAAAGCCATTCATGGATGCTTGTGTACTCAGAAATCACATTTACCAGCTAACTGAATGGATGAATGTAGAGGAAATTACAACTTTCTTCTCTGAAATCATAGGCCTCTTCCACTTAAACAACAAGAAAATTTCTACTAGCTGAGGGCTATTAGAGCTAGAGCTCCACATCATGTCTGTAATGCCTCAAACCATGTAAAGTACACTGTTGTAAAATTTTATTAGAACTCTAATTCTTGGTAGAGATTTCTATTCAAAATTACAAAACACCATCACATTATCACAAAGAAGATGGAGTACAGTGAAAACTAGAAACAAAAACCAGAGGTTAAAGAGGAAGGATTGAAGGAAGATTAAAAGAGCCAAATATATGAGATTTCAATAAAATGGTATTGCAGCATCACATGATTTTTCTCTACATTTATCTGAAGAGCTTCAGGAGTAGAAAATTATTTCTATGTAGTACAGGGGGAAGTACACATGAGAACAGTTAGATAAAATAAAACAAACCCCAAAACACCACCAAAATGGAGTTCAAAGGTTGTGATGCTTTTTCAAGCAGCAAAACTTTCATCAGAAAAAGATCCACTACAATGTCTCTAATGAGTTATATACTCTGCAAAAAATTCAGGAAACATCTGTTTTTCTACTCATAATTATATTTTATTCAGTAATTTTGAAGAAACATTGAAAGGTTTTCCCAGTTTTTATGGAGGAATTTGAAAACAAACCTGAACAAAGCAACAAATATAGTACGGATAGATAGCATACTGTCAGTGTACTAAGTTACATAATTTAATAAATAAATAAAGAGTTATTCCAGTATTGATTTCCATTGAGATTTATCACAGAATTTGAGTTGTTTTGCAGTTTTGAGGTCTCATATTACTTCAATGGAACCCAGATGAAACTTGCAATTAAGTGTTTTTCTGGTTTTTTTGGCTGTGTTTGGATTCAAATAATAAACTGTGATGATAACAGCACGGGGATGTTTGGATAAATTCTGTGAACTACAATGTACATTTTTCATCTTGTTTTCCTTCCTGGTCAGTCAGAAGAATCAGAAGCAATTAAAAGTCCCATTGTTCCAGTGCAGTAACCCTCCAAGACAAGGAGTGCTTAACTCTTAAGGAACACTTTGCAGGAGGTTTGAGCTGTCTGCAGCTCTCCTCAGGAACCAGTTAACTGGTAGAAATCTGTTAAATCATTGATTGAGTGTTATAAACAAATATATAGGATGGTTAGTACAGTATTTTTTAAAATACTTTCCTTCATTTTCTATACAATACACAAATATGTATTATTAAGTGTTCTTAAGTAGTTTTACTGCCTAATGTCATAGAATGGTTTCGATTGGAAAGGATCTCTTAAGGTCATCTAGTTAAACTCCCCTGCGGAGATACCTTCAATGAGACCAGGCTGCTCAGAGCCCCATCCAGCCTGGTCTTGGATGTCTCTGGGGATGTGGTATCCACCACATCTCCAGGCACCCTGTTTCAGTGTTTCACCACAGTCATCATAAAAATTTTTTTCTTATACCAAATCTAAATCTACCTACCCCATTTTAATTTAAAGGCATTACTCCTTGACCCATTGCAGCAAGCTCTACTAAAAAACCTGTTCCCATCTCTTTTATAAGCCTTTCTAAGTACTGAAAGGCCAAAATAAGATTTCCTTGGAGTCTTCTCTTCAGGATGAACAACCCCAACTCCCACAGCCTTTCTTCACAGCACAGATGCTCTGTCCCTCTGATCATCTTCTTGTCCCTGCTCTGGACCTGCTCTAACAGGTCTGTGTGTTTCCTGTGCTGGGACTCCAGAGGTGGATGCAGCACTCCAGGTGGAGTCTTGCCAGAGCAGAGCAGAGGGGCAGAATCCCCTCCCTTGACCTGCTGGTCACTCTGCTTTGGATGTGGTCCAGGATGTGTTTGTCTTTCTGGGCTGCTAAAACACACTGCCAGCTCATGTGCAGCTTTTCATCCACCACTACTTCATCCATCACGTCTTTCTCAGCAGGTCTGCTCTGAATCCCTTCAGCCTCCAGCTTATATTGATACTGGAGACTGCCCTGACCCAGGTTCAGGACCTTGAACCTGGCTTTGTTGTCTCTCATGAAGTTCACCAGGTCCCTCTGGATGGCTTCCCGTCCCTCACGTGTGTCAACCCCACCACTCATCTTGGTGCAATTTGCAACTTACTGAGGGTGCACTCATTGCAACTGTCTATGTCTTTGATCAGGATATTAAATAGTACTGGTCCCAGTGTGGGCTCCTGGGGGCTACCACTCGTCACTGATCTTCATCTGGACATGGAGACATTGACCACTAATCTCTGGATGTGATCATCCAACCAATTTCCTATACACTGAATGGTCCACCCATCAAATCCATAGTTTTCCAATGTAGAGAGAAGGATGCTATGGGACGCCGAGTCCAGACAGATGATCTATGTAGCTCTCCCTTGTCCACTGAACAGTCACTGCATCATAGCTTGTACTGCTGTGGCTGACAGAAGGGGCAGCACTCAAGGATTCATTATACAACCATATAAAAAAAATAACCATTTCTTCCCAGGGTATAGAATATAATCGACTTCCAGCATGTAAAAGGTAGAACAAAAGATGAAGCACTCTGGGATGAGGAGATAATTTTAAAAGATGGAGAAGTTGGCAAAAGAAGTTGGAGAAATGCAGAAGACACAGGTCAGTAGTTGTCTAATACAAAACAGGAGTGAACTGTTGGCTCATGACAGTGACAGGGATTTAGAAAGCACCCAGTGGCAGCTTGGGAAGTTGATGCTGATCTTTCTCCATGCCAAGAGGCTAGAATGGGAAAATTGACTGAATTTGAAGTAGCTGACTGAGCAAAATTGAGAATAAGAAAAATCATAGGCACACACCCCAATCCAGAAGGGAAAAATAATTAGAATATAGCATTACAGCACTGGCTTTGGAAGAGCAGGCAGATGTCTCTTAGTCATAAAATCCACCAGATAGGTAATTGATTTCATAGAAATATTGTTAAGCAAGCTACTGAAGAAGCATATTTCTTTTTATATGTATGAGCAGCTTTATTATAAATCCTGTAGGATTCTTGAGATTCATTAAAAGGGAGGATCTGTAGATCTTTTTAAAGACCATCTGTTTTGATTCTGGGATCATCACCTTGTCAGGTTATGAGGAACACTGTGTTCAGTAGAAAATAATAAATACAGTATTAAAATTCGTAGGATGTATTTTTCTGATTAATAATGCAGATGCCTTACTTTCTTCATTTTAAAATCTGTTTCACGGAACAATTGAAGTCTTTCATTCCATTTTAAAGATTTTTTTCTTCCTTTGAAGAATGCCATCTTGAAACCAAGAAAGTTTTTCTGCAGTTCTAAGCTCTGATTAATTTTTTTCCTCCAAATCAGGCATCCTGCCTCCTTCTATTTGATTCATTATTTGTCTATTTAGAAATCTGACTTGAACACCTTACAATGCAATATTTACAGAACTGTCATAACTTTGTGATTTATGCAATGTAGGCTATATGATTTGTGCAAAATACATCAACATTATTTTTGAGGTTTCTTTCCAAACTGCAGAAACATAAAAGACTTTGATGTTTTTGCAAAACATTACCGAAGCAATTATATTTTGTTGCTATTAATTTTTATTAAGGCAGAATAAACATTAAACTTTGAAACTTTTCAAGTCAAAATATGCTTTAAATGTAACAGTTCAATACTTGAATTATACAAAGGAATCTTGGAGGGGCAGTAGGGAATCTCAGCTCATGGTTTGCATATGGGCACAACACACTTCTCATTAATGTTAATTGAATTTATAAGTTTGCATCAAAGGAAGAATATAGGCTTAAAAGTAACTTTTAGTCATGCTCAGATCTCACTCCTTCTTTGGCATTTTGCACATTTTTCTATAGTTTTCCTCAAAACTGTTTTGTACAGAAGTTTACTGTGGATCATAATGATGCATCATTTAATCAATTTATCAAGGTCAGCAGAACTAGTCGACTTACAGAGACCTCTGTTCTTTCCTAACAACATTCTGCATGTTCTGTTATGATTCACCTGAAGGAGTTTTTTGAATTACATTAAAAAATAAAAAGATTTCTGTGCATTTTCCCTGAAACCACTGCCACTCTAGTTTGATCAGAAGCAAAAGAAAACAGGTAGCTTCCTTAGCATCTTGTAGCCCAATATCCTAACCACTGCACCTTTCTCCTTTCAATACTGGGGACTGGGAAAAGGTTTCAGTAATTAGTTCTTCTAACACAATAACTTAGTTATTTTAACGCATATTTCTTCACACAAATGATGTAAACCAGCAATGCATCTCAGTGGGACTATAGTGAAGGCTCCATTTTATATATCTCTATCTATAGTTACACGAGTGCATTATGAATCTGCAGTAGTCAGGATTGTATCACTATTTATACTGATATCTATTTATACACCTTGGCCAAGGTGAGAATGGATTGTTCTCCTGATTCCAGGAGGAGAGAGAAACAATGGCACATGCTGATGCTTCCTTTAGCTGACTATCAGCAAAGAGCTTCCCACTAGGAATCGGTTGTACCATGGCAGGGAGGATGACAATTTGCTGGCAACTACTGATCCACAGCTGCAATTAGGGCTTTGCAAGCATCAAAAAATCCTGAAATCAGAGTAGGATAATGAGAAATAAAACCAAATCTTAAACCCTCACCTCTCTCTTCTTCCCGGGCTCATCTTCATTCCTGAATTGTCTATCTTCTTCCCCCCAGTGGTGCAGGAGGACAGGGAATGGGGTCTGTGGTCAGTTCATCACATGTTGTCTCTTCCACTCCTTCCTTGTTAGATGGAGGACTCTCACACCCTACCCCTGCTCTAGTGTGAGGGTCGCTCCCACATGAGACAGTCCTCCAACACTTTCTCCAACTAAGTACTTCCCACAGGCTGCAGTTCTTTATGAAATTCTCCAGCACGGGTCCATTTCCAGAGGGTGTAGTCCCTCAGGAACAAACAGCCAGAACATGCATCCCCCATGGGTCACAAGTTCATGAGGCTGTAGTGACGCTCACTAGCCCGTTGGTATGGGGAACCGCCGTGTCCTTCCTGGGCAGCGTGCTGTTTGAGACTGCTTCCACTAGCATCCCAGATACTCAGCTTCAGCACGACAGCGCCAGGCTTTGCTCACGGAGGCCTCGCGCCAACAGGAGCCCACATGGATAACAAGTCCATCACAGAGGCGGGAGGGTGTGGTGCCGTATTCCCCCTGCCTTTTCCCCTGCCCTTAGCCCTGGCCACTCCCTCGGGTCCTCCCTATTGGTTCCTGTACCCCAACTCCACCCATGTACCGCCCCTGCGGTCAGAGAAAACCCCCTGAACCCTGACCAGGTAGTCTCTCTCCGTCACTCTGCCTCTGGGAACCAGCGGACCAACGTGTAACAATAAAGTTTCCCGATGGAGAGACCCTTCTGGCCTCCTTTACTATCACCATGTTGCGGGGCCCAGCTAACCAGAGCAGGAGCTCGGGGCCGTCCAAAAGGGCTATGGGAGGGCAGAATGGCTGCCCTGCCCTAAGCAGCCCCGCTGTGCTCTCCGGGAAGGTTGTGGCTTGCTAAACCAAACGAAGCACTGCAACAGGAGGGGCCTTTTGTGTAGATTCCAATGAGGTTTATTCCAAAACACATGCAGTGACAAAATGTCCCCGATAAAGGAGGGTTCAGGGACTTTATACTCGGGGCTTTGGGAGCAGGCAAAGTGCCAGAAGCCAATCGGGTGAGGGCCAGAGGGAGGAAAGAGCCTAGAGTGACAGGGGAACAACAAACCGGGGAAGGAGGGAGGTGGGAATAGGGACAGGGAACCAATGGGGTGTTGAAGAGCAGAGAAACTTCTAGAACATTATACACCTTAACTAGGTGACCTGCATATTCAATGGGATCGTCACAGAACTAGGCAGAGGGCCAATTGGCCAACTATAAAGCAATAATCTACATACCACAGTAAGGGACTGTGGGAACTCTCCCTAACCTTGGGGAGATTGTACACTTCAGTGCCAGTCCACCATGAGTCCAATGTTGCCCTGGCCCTTCTTGACTCCCTGGTTACCTCAGCAGCTGCTGCTACCGCCACCACACTGCCAGGAGCTTGTTCTAGCATGGTCTTCTCATAGCATCATGGCTTGCTTTGGGCATGCACCTGCTCTGGCGTGGGGTCCTCCAGGGGCTGCAGATGGATCTCCCTTCCACCATGGGCTGCAGGGGCACAGCTGCCTCACCATGGTCTTCAACAAAGGCTGCAGGGTAATCTCAGCTTTGGCTCCTGGAACACCTCCTGCCCTTCCTTCTGCACTGACCTTGGTGTCTGCAGGGCTGCTCCTCTCTCATATTCTCCCGCCTTCTTTCTCTGGCTGCAATTTCTCCTGAATAATAACTTTTTTTGTTTTGATATATGCCTAACCCAGAGGCGCTACCACCGTCACTGATGGGTTCAGCCCAGGCCAGTGGCAGGTCCATCTTGGAGCCAACTGCATTGGCTCGATTGGGCATAGGGGGAGCTTCTGGTAGCTGCTCACTGAAGCCACTCCTGTAGCTTCTCCACAGGGAGAAGCATCCCCAGAAAACACTTATACTAGTGGGTTATCCAGGGCTCTAAGTTTTGGTAAGTCTTTTAATCAGTGTGATTCCTTCCTTATTTACTTTTATAAAACAAAAACTGGTCTTCCAATGTATTTCTTGCAAAATATTCTCCTGAACTACAGACATTTGTTCAAAGAGAATAAGAAGAGAGTATATATAATGCATGGTATTTGTTGTAGAATGCAGCCCAATTATGCAAGTAGACATTAAAAGAGTTACTGCATCATACAGTACTCTATTCCTTTGTTGGGGATTAGCAAAAGGATTAGACCTTCTTCCTTTCCATTGTAGATCTAGTTTTGATTAATTTATGCATTCAGCATATCTGGAATATAGTCAATCAAGGACCAAATACAAAGCCACTCTTTATTTGATTCATCCTGCATTCTTTATGTACCATAATCAAATGAATACACATCATACTTCTTTCTGACAGTCCTCCAAATTGCTAAGCACCTTCTCTTGTTCTGATAACAATTGATCCTTGAGTCTTTGATGACTTTGGCTCTTAGCCTTCATTATAGCTTGTGTTTTAAAAGCTGAGGTAGTAGGACAACAGATTAAATTCACAGTTAGTGTTTGGACATCTTCTTGGCAAACTTCACTGTCATTGTAATTAATAATTCTCAAGTCTTGCTATATTAAATGCCAGAAGTTGCCGGAAGAGTTTCTGTGGAATTGAAATTTTTTTTATTGGTGAAATTTTCAATTTTTGTTTACTTATCATCCTAGTCAAAAGAATATTTTTAAAAAAGTAAAGGTGTTTCATGGTAATCTGGCTGACTCACAGATATGCATTTTTGCTTCACCCCACCCCCTTAGAATTTCATATAAATTTACATTTTTTTCACTTACATTTTAAAAAGAAGCACAATTTAGACACTGTGCAAAGCAGTTTTCACAGTTAGGACTACAAGGTAGGGATCAGATAGGATTAGACCATCTGTACAAAGGTGAAGTGCAGTGTTACAGTAAAGATGGCACAGATGTGCGCCTCAAGATCAAAAAGAAAAAAATATGATGGTAAAGGGAGAATTGTTGGTTTAATGTCCATGAAGAATTTTTCCCAAGGTGCACCAGTGCATCTGTTGTAGATTTGCCTATATTTATACTGACAGCCTTAGAGATATTTATGCAGGTGAGCATCTGTAGATGAGATGCTATCAGGCAACTGTGAGGTGAAACAAGGTGGTGAGATGCTGGTATCATAGTTACACATTTAACATAGTAATAAATAATGTAGAAAATAAAAGTTTTTCAGATATTAAACAGCAGGGTCTCCTCTTTCCCCATAGAACTTTGATAGCATTTAGTTCCCAAACGTTCCAATTTTTGCAGTACTCTAAAAAACAACCATTGGAAAGATTCTGTCCATTTGTACAGAAGATACCAGTGGAAATATTTGCTTCCTTTTTTTATGCTTATTATCAATTTTATTGGTGAAATACTAAAAAAAATTAAGTTAAGAAATATCTTCTGAACATTAGATTCAGGCAGAAATAATGTTATTTTTATTTTTAGCTGACGTAAGATAAATAATAATGTATTGTTCTCTTGATATGATCTTCCATCTTGTCTTGTGAGAAAGGTTTCATTTAAACCACAGAATGGAAGTTCATTCAGCTCCTTTTCTCTTTTTTAGGATGACAGAAACTTATATATAATTTCATCACATACTTCTGCAGTCAACAGCACCTTCACTGCTGAAAACTGACCTTCATTTCTCTCACAGAACACCATCATAAATCCATTTCACTGCTTGATATGGTTGGTTGAATTACAAATTATTGCCTTATTGCCTCTGATTTCAGGCAAGACTATGGTCAGCCTAGGTGCCATATCTGGGCATCTCTGTCTCACAGGTGGTTGTCACAATAAATCCAGAATTATTAAATAGGTTATTTAAAGTATATAGACCTTTTTATGCATACTGACCTACAATATAATAATAAGGTAATAAAATGTAGTACAAGTTGAGCTTAAGACCTGTTTTCATATCATGATATTGTTTAATGTGAACACATGTAAACATTTTAACAATGTGACCTACAGGGCTATTTTAACAAAATTGCTCCAAGATCCAGTGCTGTGCTGCTGTCCTTGCTGTACTTTCTCGAGCACACCTACTGTTTGGGGTAGGGGTAATTTAAATTTTAAGAGCTTTTAATATCTTGAATAGAATTCTATGTCACATTTTCAAAAATAATGACATAATTATTGCCTTCTACTAAATTCTGTATATTTTCAGGTGAACTTCTGATTAGCATTTTCAATCCATGGGCTTTCCGCTGCTTTTTCTTTATTTTGGGTGTTCTTGTTTCAATGAGAGAAAACTCTGGTAGGAGAATCATAAAACCTGTGACTTTGAAGATCAAAATTCTCTTCCCTGCATCACAATTTGCTGTAATTATGACTTAGGCAAGTTTGTTCTTTGATTTCTTTCCCAGAAAAATTCATTATGTCAGTATTATTCCACTTTACATGACTATTGCTTGTATATACTCATTTTGCACATTCATTCAGACACCTTCATATAGAAATGGTAAGATTATTTAAGATAAAAATGCTTTTCTGTGTCAAGATTAAAATAACAACTATATACGTAAAAGCATTTCTTATAGAAGGACTATTTGTACTTACCCAGATGGTGGAGGATGTTTTTGGCAGGCCAAGAAACACTCTTATTCTTGCTCTTTTTCTCATTAATTCTTCTCAGAGGCATACACACTGGAAGAACTCTGCCTGCAGTTTTTGCATTGCTTTGGCACACAGGAACTGCAGAATCAGGCTAAAATACTACTGAAAAAGGCACTGAACACACAGCTATTGGAAAAGAGTGTCCCGAGATTGGTTGGTCCTTATCTTGTGATTATCTAGTACATTTCACAGAACCTCTATGAATGTTCAGTTAGAGTCTTTACAGTCCTATGATATGGTTACAAATAAGAATTGAATGGAGATGTTTTGAACATTTTTAATCAGATCTTTCATCTGAGTGAACCTCACATTTCAATGACCTGGATAAAAATCAAGATCTCATATGCTGGCAGCCTGTCCTTGTGGGAACAATCCTTTCTTTTTAAAGCCCTCTTACTTGTGCCGAAGATAAGACACCTGACAAACTGCTGCCAGGAAATGCAGAAAGACTTTTGTTGGTTATTCGTTGTGTTGCTTTTTCCTTAAATTATTTCTAAATGTGTAATGTACATAAATTTCACAGACTTCTTGCAAGAGATTTTTTGCATTCTGAAGAATATAATTGAAATATCACAGTCTTGTTTTTAAAATGCTTGATGAGCATTTTTAAAGCCAGTGATTATACTTACAATATATTTTATATTGATCTTGGAGGAAAAAAAAAAAGGTTCAAACTTATGAACTAAACCTCTATACTATTCAAAACCTGTTCAATAGTCAAAAAGATTTTCTCCTAACTGTGGAAAGTTTTTTGCCCTTAGTCATACGTAGTCCCACCCTGGACCTCCATGGGCTGCAGGGGCATGGCTGCCTCACTATGATGTTGCCCACAGGCTGCAGGGGAATCTCTGCTCCGGCACCTGGAGCACCTCTTCTTCACCAGTGTCTGCTGAGTTGTTTCTCTCACATATTATCTCTGCTGTCTTCAGCTGCAGTTGCATCCAGCCCTTATCCAAAGGTGCCACCACAGCCTCTGACAGGTTCAGCCTTGGCCATGGCAGGTCTGTCTTGGAGCTGGCTGGCACTGGCTCTCTCAGACATGGGGGAATTTCCTGACAGCTGGTCACAGAATCCAGCCCATGCAAACCCAATATATTAATGTCTGACAAATTTAATATCAAAGTATTTACTAACTGTTGATTAAAGAAAAGAAAAAGAATTTGTCACATCTCTACACTTTATAATATATTTAAATAGAAGCTATAAAATCCCTCTCTCTTTTCACTTTCCTGTCTCTCCCCAGTAAAAATTCCTCAGTACCTCAGGACTTTTGAAAGTTCTCCCTGTTTGTTTGGGATTTTTAATTAATTTTTAAAATTTTAAATAAACCAGCAGATCTCTGATTAAATAAGCAATTATTTAATGAAAGCAGAAAGAATAAGACTGCTTAAAAACAATAAATCACAACCATCAAAAATACAAGCTAGCTTTATGGATTGATATCTGGGATATGTTAATTGATGTACTCTCTAGTGGATTTTAAGAACACGCAGATAATTCTGTCTAAAATGAAAGCATGTGTCATTATCTCCAAGAGTTCCCAGAAGCCCAGTAATGGTGCTAAATGACAGCACAGTGTGAATGTGAAGCAGCTGTGAATAGCTGCTTAATACTATCACTCTAGGCAAACAACATAACATGAATCAGTTCAACTCAGAAAATATCCATTGCACTTTCTTTTTCTGTGTCATTAAAAAAAAAAGGTAGTAAAAACTCCAGTCTCCTCACCTCTATTCTTGCATCCTGGCATTACAAAGCCTTTGTCATGTGCAGTTTTCATGTTGCAGAAATAATTCATCTTGCTCTTTTACGTCTTGCTGACACAAGCATCATTGTGTGCTACATTATTAAACCAGTTGTCTCACTTGACTGGACTTTAAGACAGAATTCTCTTGTAGCCAAGTGAAAAATACTTCACCTCAGAGGAGAAGACCTGTCCACTTGACTGTGTGTGAAATATGTGCTGGAATACGTGCAGCTGCTGAGACTGCCTAGCTGATGTTTCTTCGTGCTGCTGTGTTGTGCTTGTGATGTCTACCAAAGTACTGGAAACCTTCCTAAGGTCAAACAAGTGCCATGGAAAGCAGAAAAGAGTAAGCTTAAATGCTTGTCTTACACATGCTTCTCTCTGAACTGATTTTCAAAGACACTGTCTGTCTAAAAGCTCTCTTTTGTTGGCTGCTTTATGCCACTTAAACACTTTTAGAGGTTGTCCTCAATGAAACATGGTGACAGGAGAAGGATAGAGCTCACCAGGGAACTAAGGAAGGGCTAAAGAGATTGCATAGAGCTAAGAATCATCCCTCAGATGGCTGAAACTGTAGGAAGAGTGGGTAGCTGAGAGAGGCTGTGGTGTCATGTTGCTTAGGGCATAAGGGGTACTTGCCCTCCATTTCCAGCAAGTTATATATTGCTTCAGGTATTAGCTGTAAAACACAATGAAAGTTTCAGAGATACGTAAAGATTTTGGAGACATAAAAAATATTAATTTATATTATTCCCTTGACCACCACAAGTTTTACATCTACTTGTTTGGGAAGGGTCACCCTTTGCCTCCTTACTCTGTTCTTGCTGTTGAGTTTATTCAGAGGTTTGCATAAATATTTAAAAGCTGACTTCTGTGTCCTCTTCATTTCATGTAGCATACAAAAATAAAAGGAAGAAAGAAACCTATTTTCCTTCATAATAAGTGCACTAAAAGAAAATGAGGAGACACACTGTGCATATGGAATAGTAAATGTTCCTTCAAGAGACCTTATGGCAAGATAACATGAAGGGATAAATAAGGACTGAAGTATGCCTTTTCCTTTTTTAATAGACAGCTGGAGAATTGTTAATCTGTTAGTATTGACAGAAAGGTGAACATTTTCCTGCATGTAAGGACTTGAGTAGTTTCTTCTGGTTTTGGATGGCACTGAAAGAATTGCATGCATTTCTACGCTGTTTTGTTGTTGCTGCTCCACTGCTCCAGATGTGGTATCTAGGAGCTGGTCTGGTCCTACAGTGACCAGAACTGCAGAGGAAAGAAAGCCTAAACCACAAGTGCTGGCTCCCTACTTGGCTCTACTTCATCCTCCAACCCATGTGGAAGATAGATAAGACTCCTGCTTTCTCACTGTTTTAGTGATAAATTAATGTTATACATGTTCTGGTGAAAAACCTGCTCAAAAGAAGGCAAATATTCTGTATTTGTGTGTGAAGATTTATACTGTCTCAGGAACTTGGAATTTTTTATAGGGAAGCATGTCCTTAGGCTTATGCGGAAATAGAGAATCTCATGCCTGTCCTGCTTTGAATAAAGCTATGCTGAAGTTCTGGGTGGCACCAAGGAAGATGCATGTTTGGGTCAATGTGGAACTCAATGGATTTTGGTTGTGAAGTGTTAGTAAAAACATGGAGTTTATATGTCTCTCTTCAGCTTTCTCACTGTCATCCTTGGCCAGTAGACCCCTTGCCAATGATTCCAAGCTAGGCTTTGAGGAGTAAAGTACCAAACACCACTGTACCACTCAAACAGGCTTGATAACACCACACTGCTGGGACAAGTGAGGACAAGAATACACTTGGATGCCCCTCTGAAAACTGTTCTTTTAGGCAGGCACTGGCACTGCTTTCCACACAAGTGAATTCCTAAGTAATATGTGCAGTTTTCTGGTATTTCTCAGATTTGGGATAGGATTTATTGGACTTGCTGATGAGCTATTAAAAATTTTTTTTTTCTTTCCTTTAGTAGGTTGTTAAATGTGAGATGGAATGTTGCATAGTCTCCAAGAGTGGAGATATGTTTAGGGCCTTCTATCCCTCACTGTTATCCCTCTTTTTGATTACTCTGCCTGTATTGATGGGAGGTAAAAGCAAATGTTAATCTAATGGATCTGCCAGGCATTTAGCATGTGAGCCTAGATAAAGAAACCAAATAGCTCTGTTAATCTGGGCAGAAGAGGATTTCTTTCCACTCCCCTTATTCCATCTCATAACCTATTTTCTAAGTAGCCTTCAGCCAACAGTATTTTCTCACTTTCCCAAATGTCTCTGTGGATGTTCTGTGTGTTCTGCTCTGGGTGTTGGCAGTAAAGAATTTACTCAAATTTTGCTCACTGAGCACCAGTTCCACACACCTATTATAATCTGAGTTGGTTTCTACTCTTAACTCCCTCCTGGTCTTACGGACAGTGGTCATACTGTGTAGACCACCAGAACACACTAGAAAAATATCCTGAAGAAATAAGCTGCTGAAAGAGCAAAACCCTTCATTCTCCTGAACATTTAATTGAATGAATCTAGTTCTTAGGGCCATTTTCACACTTATTCAGTCCTCAGAGCAGCAGGCAGCAGGCAGCAGGCAGCAGTTCAGTCTGCATTGTAAATTGGAACAGTTTCACAGCATATGGTCACTTGGAGGAAATAAACTCTCCATTGATAGCCCTACAGTTCTCTTGAGCTAAATAATGTTAAATTTGACCTTGGTTAGCATTCTGCAAAATGGCTACAAAGAATGAATAAGTTAAAAAAAGACTGGGCTCAAAAGTTGGTAGTCAATATTTTCTACACTACCTGAAGGCTGGTTACAGGTGAAGCTCCCCAGGGCCTATTCTGGGACCTTGTTTATTTAATATCTTTATAAATTAATTGGAAACAGAATGGAGCCCCATCAAATTTGCAGATGACACCAAAACAGAGGGTGCAGTTCATACGCTTGAGGGCTCCGTTGCCTTTCGGAACCAGACTAGACAAAGCCCCAAGTATGGTCTGAATTCAATTATTATCTTGCTTTGAACAGGCCATCCCAAGGCCCTCTGCAGCCTGAATGATTCTGATTCCAATGGCATTTTCCCCAAATGATGTTGATTATAACTCTATAAAAGGAAACCAGCAGTGTTGTGAGCTGTTTATCTCACACAGTTCTTTGCAGTTACTTCTCAGGATGATTCAGAATGAGACCTTCAGCCTGAGAAACTGATACTTTCTGAGTGTGATTTCCTAACAGATTTCCTAAGGAGCTGGGGACACAGTCAGTCGTAGTCCCACACTGAACTTACAGCTTTGGTAAGGTGCCTCACTTGATTTTTTCTTTTTAAAAATTGTGTTAGAGTTGGGATTGATTATGATGACTAGGAAGTTAATGCCAAGTAATTTTAAAATGCTTACAAATATGTGTCTTTAAATTGTTATTTCTGTTAATAAATGTGGGCAGGTTTTTGGCCTGTGACAAAGACAGAGCATCTCTGAGAACACTGCCAGTTGGCAGCCCTTTCTGAATATTTTCAGATTGAGCTTACTACTAGAAAACTAAATAATTCACGTGAAAATTTTGACACTGTACCATCGTTTGGGTAAACAGTTGCTGACAAAAATGGCAGAGCAGCCATGAGTTCCCTGCTGTCTACCTGTGTTTAGAATTGAGTGAGTAGCAGAAGTTTCAAAGAATATTGATTTGATGATACTCATTGCTATGTTGTGTTTCCTGGATGAGTGAAAAGCTCTTTGTGTACTTACAAGCCTGAATAATTTAAAAATAATTTTGCTTTCCTATAATAATGAGCATACATATTTGCATCTCAGATCCTGTTAGAGGCTACTTAGCATATAGAAGAATAACTTATAATAATTAAGAGAAACACTGATGTGAATCTAAAAGAAAAATAAAAAAGTAGCAACAAAGTGTTTATTTACTTTAGGTTCTCTACCTACTTAGGAGAGATTTTGACTGTGATGTGTGTGTCCTGGGGGGTGAACTTTTGATAGCTAGGGTACTTAACTAATGGAACAATTTACATGAATGTGAAGAATGATTGTCTGTCATCCCAAAACTTACAAAATAAAGAGATATTCTGTAAAGTGTTGTACCATAGAATTCATTTAAAAGTGATCCAAGTAGAGAATGGCTGAGGTTCTGTGGGATGTCATGCTGTCTGATCAGATAGACAACCTATTGCCTTCTGTCCTTTGTACTGTGCATCAAAAGTACTTATGAAAAGTAAATGTACTACTGCAATGTTCAATAGAAGTTAACTGTGCGGTGAGGTATTTCCCACAGCTACCTTTGAAGGGAGAACCAGCACACATTGAGTTAACATGAGTAAGAAAATATTACTGGAGCATCATAACTCACTCCAGGTTCTTTCCAGCTAACAGATGCCAGCCAGAGAAATACCATGTGTTTTTCAAAAGGAAGACAGTCTGAACATTAGGAAGACTTTTATAAGCTTAGGCCAAGAATAATTTACAAGGTGTTACTTGCTTGACTGATGTATATTATATGAAGCTATGATCTGAGCCTACTCCTGTTGTATCAGTATTCTGATTGCAAAAAATGGTTGTCTTGCATTTGATGAATGTTCCACTTAAATTTACATCAGAGGTCTTTAGCACTGGGCCTGTGTCACACACAATACTGCTGAAAAGTGTTGGTTCAAATTAGGATGTGTCTTATCCCTGTTTAACACCGGTTTTCACTATGACACTTACGGAAATAGTACGCAGGCACTGACATCAGACAAGTAAAACTGGTTATGGTGAGATCTATGGCAAAATGTCCCTAACACAGAGTTGTTCTGAGCCATTACTTTATTGTTTACAAGCTCATCCTGCACCACTATTTTGACAGAAAGCCTGATGAGGAGTAGGACAAAAGGAAGTCAGGGTAAGTGTGATTATGTACACCTTGGAGCTCAGTTTCATTGCATTTGGGAATTCTCCTGGTGTCTACTGAAATGTCTGTCCTTTGTATGTGTTGCAGTTATGGAGGATCTCATGGTTAGCAGAGGTGCAGCCCAAGCAAGGTCTAGTCTGCTAAATCTGGCTGTCTTCCCAGGTGTTTTTTACAGGTTTGACCTACAGTTCTGGTTAAAAATATAATTTATGATTTTTAGTACCACAGAGAAAGAGACTTCTGTGAAAGAGTGTCTTTGAGCTGCATGTCTGGTTTTGTTGGTTTAGTTGTGGTATTGTTTTGGCTTTGATTTTGTTTCTTCCTCCAGTGGTCTTGGATGACAGAAGATCTTGTGGTTTGGATGGACTTCCAGTCCAGTATTTCATATCTGCTTGAAACAACTGAAGAACCTTAGATTTAGATCTTTGTAGTACAGAGATACTTAACAGAAGTAAGTGGAAAAGGATTTTGAACTTAATTAAAAGAAACAAATTTAAGAAGTTATATGACAAAGAAAGAGGTTTTCTGTTTCCACATAGCTATAGTAAAAACATCTATAGGGAGTTACTAATTTGCATATAGGCATGTGTCAAGACAGCACTTGACATAATGAAATGGGACCTACAGACACCATGGATGTTTGTTGTCAGTTTCTTAGTTATGCTCTTTGTTTTGTCTGTGTTGCATGCATACAGGGTCTAATAATGGTTTCTGATATAAAACTACAGGGATGGTGACATTCCACTACATTTCAGGACTGTTTCAAGGGTCCAAACCGTACCATTTTTCACCTTCTAAAATTTTCTGCTTGTTTATTGCACATTTAAGTGACTTAAGTTGGCAGTATTAGCTCAGTGTGAAACTAGGAAAAGTGACTTTAGCACTTAGATGAGTGTACTTTCATTCAGTTTCTGAGACTATAAAAATGATAATATGGGAAAATTTTGAATAAATTATTTTTTTTCAATACATTCTGTATCTTCTTACTAAAGAGACCAAATATTCAAAAAAAATTTTTTTGGATGGTTTCTGCAAATTAAGACAGTTAGTACTGAAGAGGATAGAAATCCCATCATACATTTATGTGAATAATAAATAAAAGGTAATGGTCCATTATCACAAATACACTTTGAGAACAAAGAATGTTTTATTAGATTTACCTTGTTATGTTGTTATAGCTTTCTTTTGTGAAGGCCATTCAAGCATGTAACCACTGGTGGCTTTATAAAAGATAATAAAGTTTATTAGTATAATAATGGGCAATGAATAATACTTTAGAAATAGCAAATAGGCTGTAAAAAATTGGATAAGGTCAAAACTGTGTTATCAAAAGCTATTGTGTCTTCTCTAAAAGAAAAGGGGACTTAGCAGTCCAGTCTTCTTATTTAGTGCAGTGTTTAATGGGTGAAAAAAGTAAAAAGCTAGACAAATTACACTCAATAAAAAAAAATAAAGAAATGACATTTGGGTTATTATTCTGTAGGGGTTTGCTGGTGACTTTGTTTCTGTGCTTGATGACTTCTTCTCATATCCCTGAAAGTAGTCTAGAACTTTTTATGTTTTATGAGGACCAGACAAACAACATTTTTGACACACTCAAAATATGTTAGCAGCTTTCCTCTTGAGTGTTTCACATTCTTTCACTTGATTCCTTGCTCAGTATGAAGCAAGCACACTATACTCAATGAACAGCATTCTGTAAGACTGGATTCTATAATTTAATTTTTTTTCTGTGGTGAGGTGACTTTAGTGTTCACTCCATCCAGGAGAGAATCCATGATTTTTGAAGAAGTGTCAGGTCTCACAAAGAAGGAATTATCTCTCAATTTCTTTTTCTCCCTGCATGTAGAAAAGCTTTCATAGAATATGAAAGAGATCTACAGCGGCTAGACTTAGCAAATGAGTATGAGGGGTCAGCAGCGGAATGCATCCTCACTTCTTCACTTCTCTCAAAGTCTCACCTTAGTGATCTGTTTTCAGTAGCTTATCTTGTCCTGTATTATGGTATCCTACAACTTTCCAGATTTCACATATAGACTAACTGTACTTACAGAAGAAATTCACTTCTTCTGACGTGTCATGCTGTGGATGCTTTTTGCAGGAGGCTGTTTAATGGATTTCTTGCACCAGTAGGTTTTGCTGTTGTATTGTGGGCTGTCACTTTGCTGTTGCATACATGGTTCTGTTGTAAAGCGGTCAGTTTATAATAGCTCTATCCCTTACATAAATAGGAACAGTGGTAATTGAAACAGTAGCAACAGATGAATACCAAAATCATTATTTTGTTAAAGCCATAAAATAGATACTATACACTTTGGAAAACAGAGGGAAGAACATGGTAACAGCTCCCTACTTCTGTCCAAGCTGCACTGTGAAATAGGAAGATGTCGTGGTGGGGGGCCCTTGGTGAGATGCCAAAAGCAAGTTCAGCAGCTTCTCTTGGCTCAGTTTGTCTCCCAGTATTTAAGTATCTAACAGTTTATGCCAGATGTGCAGGTGTCCTTAGAGCAGGAGCCTCTTTCACCCTGTTACCATTGTTCCATGCAGCATGTTGACAGTTTGAGACCTGTTCTCTCTTTTATTACATAAGGTAGAAGAAGCAAAGTAAGAATTATGTGGCAACTAGGATGTGTTGCATCCTTTTAGGATGAAGATATTTTAATATTTTCCAGAACATTTCAGCTATCATAATGGTATTGAGACCTGATGGTTCCTGTTAAATGAAGTACTATATAAAACATCATTAGTGATGTCGACAATTTCAGGGGAATGGTAGAAGAATTCTGTGGTAAAACAATTCTTTTTGATTACTTTTTTTTTTTCTGGTAAGTTTCTCAACACAAAATACAAGTCTGTACTTCAGTTCCCAGCTTGGATACTAGTAGCACATCTGCCCCCCTTACTGACCTGTTGTATAAATACATTAGATACCATGAGGCACTCAAACAGTGCTGTTTGAAAAATAGGTGGATGACTGGTTTGTTGGTTTGTTTTTTTTTTTTTCTTTGGCAAAATAAGAGGCTAAGATCTTTTTGGTTTCCCAGAGTACAGTTCTGCAATGCCTTGAGGTGGAATATCCAGCAGTAGAAGAAACTAGCAAGTAAGACAGATGGACTTTTGTCTCTGAAGCACCTGAAAGTTGTGGTGGAACAGAGAGCTGACCTCAATAAAGATATAATGGAAATAATGCAATATGTCCTCATGCTGTAAGCTTTATTTAAATAGGGGGGAAAATCAACAAAACCAAGAAGTTCATTGATACAGTAAAGCAAAACTTAATCCTGTATTTTAATCTAATTTTGATGAGTACTTCTATTAAAAAGACTGTCGTGGGTTTTCTACTGGTCATGTACAAGCTTTCATAAAAAATGTATGGAAATTATAATGAAAACACAACTAGATTTCAACCTGTTTCATTAGTAGCCCAGCTCCTGGGAATATTTGACCTAGATCTGCCTACTAATATACAAACTTCATAATGATTCAAGACAAATTTTCATAATGGATGATGTTCACTTTTGCACTGAGGCCTGAACACTACCTGTATCCATCTTAAATTCTGTATTTCCAGACTTAAATAGTGTTTGATTCAACTGCTGGTGCCTGAAGTTGATTCTTTTATATGGAGCTGAATTTTTCTGATGTGAAGAAAGCTGGTGGAATTTTTTTGTTTAGTTGTGGGATTCCCTTTGTTGTTTTTTGTTTGTTTTTGGGTTTTTTTCTTTCCTATTTGATAAAGATGCAGTAAATTTTCCATAGTGTGTACCTAGAATTTCTAATAAATGGGGGTTGGGAATGAGAAAAACTTGAACAGATGTTTAGAGATTTGTGTGAACTAAGCTTTTTGAGCCAAACCATATTCACAACTGGAGACGAAAAATCTGTTGTGTGGACCTGAATGAATAAACACATATGAATGAATAAACATGCATGGAAACACATGGTAAGGCTGTTTATCACCTATGGAGAGACACTTGTCTTGATGGAAATTCCCTCCTGGGTACAAAATTGGGTAAGTGGATGCACTCTAGCTATCCACAGTAGCACTTTGGGAATTAGGTTTAGATGGTAAACACTTTAGAAAGAGCTGATTTAAAATTCTTCTGACTTTCTTGTCTGTGGGAGTAGCACACTGTCTACATGCAGGCTGACTGACTGGCAGTCAGGGATAGGCTGGGTAATAAAAATAAATGATAATGAAAAATGCACGGGTAACTGGCACAAAACACAGACCTGGGGGAGGGCCTCTGTTGTGTGTGCTGGCACCAGAGTGCTACTTCATTACTGCAGTATCTGCAAGTGGAGAGCAATTTCAGTACTGGCATCTTAAAAATGTTTTTAATGAATGCCCATGAAAACAGTGAGTCCAGGGTTAGTGTTCATCTGTCTTCCTGTCTCAAAGACAGTTCAAATTTGATGTCAGTTTCATGGCAGTGGAACTAAGGAATTTCCTAAAAGTAATGAGTTCCAAATCAGGAATTTTTGAGGGAGATCTGAAGGAAGGCTGTGTATTGTGTTGTATACAGTGGGGTTGATTCTGTAGATCTTTGTTTTGGGGAAAAAGGGCCCTACTGGACTATTGTGGCAATTTCATGAACCACAAGATGCATGATTTATATTGAAAACTATCATGGGGAACAAATAAGCAAACAAAAACCTGTATCCCAAATATATGTACATGCCATGAGGAAAAAGAATGAAGATTTAAAGAAGGGAAGGTGGCAGATTCTAAATAAATTTAGAAATAGCTGGAGAGTTGGTGAGATGGAAAGATATGAAGGCTGTCTTAGAAATGTGATGTATGCAATAGAGCTCTAATGCCAAAAGAGATAGCAGAGAGTTCCAAGTCCAAACAATGGAAAAGAATAAGCTTGTGTACACATAAGTGAAGTCTTATGGAAGACAAGAACTAGAGACGAATAATTTTTTTTCATGCATGGGCTGTATCACAGCTAGTGAGTCGTTTTGAAGTTTAATTTGCTGTTGTCTTCTTTGTGTTTTCATGTCTTCATGTGTTTTTCTTAGAATTGTAGAATAATTGGACAATTCAGGCTGAAAAGGATCCCTGGCAGTCACCTTAGCTTTGTTGGAAGCAGGTTAATCTAGGTCAGACTTCTCTAGGCTTGTCCATCCATTTTCTGAGTGGTATCTCCAAGGATGGAGATTATGAATCCTTTGTGGATAACCTGGTCTAGTATCTGACCACACTTCTACTGGAAGAGTTCTTCCTTACATGTAAATAGAATTTCCTGTTTTCCAGCCTGTTTCCTTTGTGTCTTTTCCTATCACTGGGTACTTCAAAAAGAATTTGCCTCTGTCCTTTCTGTATCCTTCTATTCAATATTTATTCGTGGTTAAGAGCTCCCTTTATCCTTCTCAAGGCTGAACAAACCTAGTTCTCTTGGCCTCTCCTCATAATTATTGCAGGTCTTTGTCCAGGTTCGTGAAGTTTGGACAGGTAAGGTGTGACAAAGATGAGTGCACTACAGCCCAAGCTACCAGGCTGTTCCTGAGTTCAACCTTTCCTAAGTGTAGCAGAGTTAATTTCCAGCCAAAGCTCAAAAGAAGTAAACAGGGACACGAATAGTAGTCTATTTCTCCACCCTTTTCCTTGCTGTTATGACATTTCCTTGGCACTGTTTAATTTAATAATATAGACATGCCTGAGGTCTGTCCCCAGAAACACAACTTATATTTATGTTCTGTTATACTGCCAGAACAGTCCCTAGAAAGCTTTGGGCCTTTATGCTCTCAAATATTTGCCATGAAACAACTGTTCAGAAATTAGCCTGGGTCAGGAATCATTATCAGTAGCTAGTCAAGAAACCATTACATATCTTGGAATAGTGTTTGACAGGAACATGGGCTGTTCTATGCCATTTGGCCACAGGGCTAGTGAATGGTCCCATATACAAATAATTTGTTGATGGAGATGTGACTCTAGACTTGACACTGCTACAGCAATTGAAGGTAGCTTCAGTCCAGTGTCAGAAATCTCTGCTGAAGAGGCATTGAAAGAGGGTGGTGAACTGGAGCATGTGGGAGTTGAGTGAAATTGAATGAATAATACCAGCAAGGTATGCTTTGAAGAGAAGTACATAAATCTTTCTTTAGGCTTCTTTTAATGTCCATTTTTTTTCCACCAGAAAATTCCTTTCAGCTGAGCAGGAGGCAAGCAAAGGAAAGATGGGAACAGCAGAACATTTAAGAGATTTGATGTTTCAGGGGATTTATAGCTTTCAACTAAAACTTTTTTCCTTGCAATTGCCTCATTGGCCACTAGATTACATTGTTTTTGTGTTTCAGCACAATTTCATGAAAAATTATGCACGTCAGACAGAATAATCTTGATTCTCAAAATGCACAAGAGAAAAACAATCTACGTCTGATCTGCTTGATTTTTTTCCTCTACATTCAAATAATACTTAAATATTGAGAGTATGTGTAACAGAGCATTCTAAGACCCTGGCACTGGTTATGGAACCACCTTACATTCTATTTGTAAAGAAAGAATTCTGGAAATACTATGAGAAACAAGAAAATATCAACCACATACCAGAGTTGATTTGGTATCCAGCATTATGATCTGATCAGATCAGATCTGATGGTTTACCCTGCTTGGAGAAAGAGGTTAGAGTGGAGATCCTCTGAGGTCCCTTCCACCTGAATGATTCTGTGATTATCGTAATTGTTAGCTGCAGCCAAATTCACACAAACAGTGTAACAAAAGGAAATGACATATCACTTGGGAGCTGATTTTATGAGCTGTCTTCAAGTGCTAAGTGCTCTTAACTCTTACTGATTTTGACAGGTGGTGAGATAACTCTGCAAGTTCATAGAATCACAGAATCATAGAATGGTTTGGGTTGGAATGGACCTTTAAAGGTTATCTAGTCCAACCCCCTGCAATGAGCAGGGACATCTTCAACTAGATCAAGTTGCTCAGGGCCCTGGCCAGCCTGACCCTGAATGTTTCCAGGGATGGGGCATCCACCACCTCACTGGGCAACCTGCTCCAGTGTTTCGCCACCCTCAGCATAAAAAAATTCTTTCTTATATCTAGTCTAAATTTACCCAATTTCAGTTTAAAACTATTACTTCTTGTCCTATAACAACAGGCCCTGCTAAAATGTTTGTCCCCACTTTCTCTAAAGCCCCTTCTAAGTACTAGAAAGTTGCTAAAAGGTTACACCTGAGCCTTCCCTTCTCCAGGCTGAAATACCCCAACTTTCTCAGCCTTTCTTCACAGAAGGGTTCCAGTTCTCTGATAATTTTTTGGCCTTTCTCTGGACATCCTCAATTCAGTAGACATTTAATTCATTAAGTACTCTTTCTGTAATTTCAGTGGGTGTCTAAAATTGCACTAAGTGTAATGAAGAAGTATCAAACTCTCCAACTAAGGATTTTACTAAAACCAGTTCCAGCTGTGGTAAATGGAGAGTGTTCAGAATGATTATGGGAAAAAGTTACTGATGGGCATTTAATTCTCCATGAATCACCAAGCTGGGGAGGCAGTGGGTTAGTAGAGGTGATATAGTCATATAAAATATATATATCATGGGTAGGTACCACCTGATTATCATGGACAAATCTAGCTTTTCTATTCTTGCTAGGTCCTTAGACAGAGATTGAGGCAGCTGAGAAACAGAGGTTTTTGCTACTTACAGCCTTATTGACAGAACAGATAACATAACCTACCCAGAGGGAATTTTTCCTCAAATATCTAGTGACATTTTGGCTCAGAGCCATTTACAAGCTTGTTGTGGTTTAAGTTCATAACCAATTACCACAGCCAAACCCCACACAGCCCCTTGCTCACTCCCCCCCCACCAGGATCGGGGAGAAAATTGGAAGGGTAAAGGCTGGAAAGGTCATGAGTTGAGATAAAGATGGTTTGATGGGGAAAGGAAAAGCAATACATAAGCAATTATTATTATAACAAGGAATTAAGTCACTGCTCCCCATGGGCAGGCAGGTGTTCAGCCATGCCCAGGAGAGCAGGGCCATATCACGTGTAACAGTGACTTGAGAAGACAAATGCCATCACTTCAAATGTCCCCCCCCTCTTCCTTTTTCTTCCTCCTAGTTTGTATACTGAGTATGATGTCCCTTTGGTCAGTTTGGGTCCCCTGTCCTGGCTGTGTCTCCCCCACCCTCCCATGCACCCCCAACTCCCTTGCCAGTGTGGCAGTACCAAAAGCAGAGAAGGCCTTGGCTCTGTATAAGCCCTACTCAGCAATAACAAAGACATCTCTATATCATCAGCTCTGTGTTCAGCACAAATCCAAAACATAGCCCTGTAGTAGCCACTGTGAAGACAATTAATTCTACCACAGCTGAAACCAGCACAAAGCTGAACCACAGAAAACCTATGCAAAATATCCTGGTTGTCATACATGTCAAAAATAGCAATTTTAATTAGTAAGGTATAAAATAAAACACAGAGTTCAATGGCTGGAGGAGTGTCACACAAAGTTGTTCTCACAGAGGTTGACAGCACTTCATTCAGTGGTGTCACAGTCCACTTTCCTTCTTCAGGTTAGTTATTCCTGACACTCTTCCTTCTCTTCCCACTTTTGCACCTATCAAAATTTGTGCAGCTGGAGTGAGCTGTATCAGATGATGATCAGTTAAAACCTTTTTCCTGAGTTATTTTTAACCTGGCCAGTTCTCTGATTCACTGCTCAGCTGCACAATACAGGTACAACTGCGTGGGCAGTGCTG
Source organism: Corvus hawaiiensis (assembly GCF_020740725.1). Lineage (NCBI taxonomy): Eukaryota > Metazoa > Chordata > Aves > Passeriformes > Corvidae > Corvus > Corvus hawaiiensis. Next base: position 14,220,696 of record NC_063217.1, read on the forward strand.
AGATAAGGTATGCGCATGTCATCAGAGGGGGGAAAAGGTGAAGTCATTAAAGCAGAGATACTTTACAGTAAAAAAATCTGGTTGAATGACAGCCTGAAAATGTGGTTTAATGGTAGTTTAAAGCAAACTGAAGCAGAGCTTGGATGGTTCTAACATTTTTTTAACAGCAAAGAAGTGTAACTCAGCTTGTGGCATGAGTTTATTCTGGTGGCTCATGGTGCAGTCATGCAAGGGAGGAGGAGGAATGCTCTGCTTTGGAACAGATGTTATCAGGATAAACTCCTATGGAACCGTGCCTTTTGTCATCAAAGTCATAAGGAGGATTTACTGGCTGGTGAAGTACAGGATATATCACCTTTCCCATCCAAAGGGTTGACACAGTTCTTACCTAAGGAAAGTGGAATTAAAAAATATCTAGTGTTTAAGACTGAGTAAGTGTAACCTCTGATTAGATAGATTCAGATCAGTAAGAGGTGTTTCAACTACTGAACAAACTGCTCATCTCCTCAGCACATTGGTCCAATTTGTCCTCAGGAGAAATGGGGATGCATAAAAACTTGTATGTGCAGTTTTAGAAGCTGGTATCAGAGATGCTAGAAAAGAATGAAGTATCTTTCAGTAATCACCCATAACCAATGCAGGAGAGATAGCAAATCTGATTATGCAAGTCTATACACCAAGGTACACATCCCCAAAAACTTCTGGCACTTAGTTTAGTCCAGCTGGAGACTAATAGCCGGAAAAAAATGAAAAGCCTCATTTCCTTCCAGGAAATAAGACTGAGCTGTCTCATTTGTTATCACTGAGCAGGAAGTTTTGACTGAATTTGAGGCTACAATTCATTTTGCCACTAAAAAATGACAAATTTTTTGCGTGGTGGTATCAGAAGCCCCTAGGTTCTGATTCTACAGCAGCCAGCAAACAGCCTCACAGGGAAAATCTGATTTTTGAAAGATTTGACACACCAGATGCATTACTACAGTTGTTTGGTTTCAGCAAATTAGCATTCTCCAAAGGAAAACCATTGATTCAGAACATTGCCAGCTACCACTAATTAATGAAACACTGTCTTCAGAGCTAATATTTGCACCTTTAAAGGGAGGTTATCATACCTGAAAGGGTTTAGGAAAGAGCTGTACAAATTAGTCAAGGTCTGAAGTATTCTGCTTATCACAGGAGATTTAAACTCACTCTGACTTGTGAACAAGGGGTTCAAGAGATGTTTTGCTATAAAAGTACATACATAAGGAAGAAGTCTGAAGCAGATGCTTTCTTAAATTAGCAGACAAGGCAAATTATTGGACACTGAAGTGAGATAAATTCAAACTATGAACAAGATGTGACTTTTTTTTAACAGGCTGAGTAATAAATCACTGGGCAGCTTAATTTTCTCCATCATTTATGTCCTATTAAGACTAGATCTGTTCTTGATTGATGTTCTTGCACATTTACTAATACATTAGGAGTACCTCAAAATGAAGGAAGATCTCCCCCTTTTCCCCACTCCCTGTCCCCAAATCCAGCACTGTTCCCAGAATGGACTGTTTCCTGTGACAGGACTTTTTTTGTTGGGCCTGCTCATATCACAGCTGACAGCTCTGGGTTGGGAAGTGAACAGAACTGCTGTTGCTTTGCTGGCACAAGAGACTGGGCTAGCTCCTCTGCAGTGCTGGGCTGGCTGTGGCAACGTGCTGTGTAGCATATGCCGAGTACCAAACTGGAACTCTGCATATTCATTCGCTTTCTAGGATAAAAGTCAAAGGAAGAGCGTGGCTTTAGGTGACTTCTTATTCCAGATGGTATCATTGTATACTACAGCTTAGCCTTAAAAGCTGGTAGGGGATACAGTATTAAGACAGAGGTGAAACAGAGAATAGAACCAGTCTTGCCTTCTTGCATTACAAGTAATGTTTAGGTGTATACAAAATTACTAGATGTTGGAAATATGTCACCTTCTGTAAGTTTTGCTGACTTACCATAGATGAGGAACTGTCCCTTTTGTTTGTGTGTGTTTGCTTCTGTGATGTGCAATCTCACTAGAAAAAAAATTGGAAAAGCAACATGCATGAAAGGTACATTTACAACTGTGTATCAAGTTAGGTGAAAAGATTGAATGGCTGAGACATGAGAGACCAGTGGAAGGAAACTAGTCTTATTTAAACCTCTATTAATATTTTCAGAACTTGCAGCCTCTTAATGAAACATCCAGGGAATAAATTAAAAGCACTAAGAAAAAGACCACAAAGTAGCAGTAGTCTTTCTAGAATAACATTCATCCAGGACACTGCTGGCTGAAACTTGCAGGGATGCATGGGAATATATTTAGTCAGTAAAAGAATATTGAAAAACAATAAATATCCTCAACTGACTTGAAAAGGGAATGGGTTGCAAATTATATTCGACTTTTGAAATAGCTAGTAGAATCATGGTATCATTTAGGTTGAAAGAGACCTTTAAGACCATCAAGTCTAACCCTTAACCCAGCCCTGCCACGCCCATCAATAAACCATATCCCAAAGCATCTACACACTTTTTGAACACTTACAGGGATGGTGATTCCACCACTTCTCTGTGCAGCCTATTCCAATGCTTAACCCTTTCTGTGAAGAAATTTTTCCTAATATCCAATCTAAACCTCCCCTGCTATTTTCTCTCATCCAGTTACTTGCTACCTGGGAGAAGAGACCCACCCTCACCTCACTACAACTATCATGTAGCTCAAGAAAGGGACAAGGTCTCCCCCGAGCCTCCTTTTTCCCAGGCTGAACACCCCCAGCTCCCTCAGCTGCTCCTCACAGGACTTGTGCTCCAGACCCTTCACCAGCTCTGTTGTCCTTCTCTGGACATGCTCCAGTGCCTCAATGTCCTTCCTGAATTGAGTGGCCCAGAACTGGACACAGGATTTGAGGTGTGGCCTTACTAGTGCCCAGTACAGGGGGACAATCACTGCCCTGGTTCCTGGCTACACTGTTCCTGATATAAACCAGGTTGCCACTGGCCTTCTTGGCCAGCTGGGCACACACTGGCTTATGTTCAGTCACTGTCAACCAGCATTCCCAGGTCCTTTTCCAGAGGGAAGATTTCCAGCCACTCTGCCCCAGCAGAGCACTGCCTGTGGTTGTTGTGACCCAAGGGCAGGACCCAACATATGGACTTGTTGAACCTCGCACAATTGGCCTTGGCCCATCAATCTGGCCTGTCCACATCCCTTTGCAGAATCTTCCCACTCTTCAGCAGAGCAACACTTCTGCCCAACTTAGTGTCATCTGCAAATTGACAGAGGGTGCACTCAATCCCCTTGTCTAGGTTGTTGATATCGAACAGGCCTGGCCTCAATACCGAGCCCTGGGGAACACCACTGGGTGACCAGCCACCAGCTAGATGTAACTCCATCCACCCCCACTCTCTGAGCTTGGCCATCCAGCCAATTTATTACCTAGTAAACAATGTGCCTGTCCAAGTCATAACTAACCTGTTAGTCCAGGAGAATGTTGTGGAAAACTGTGTCAAAGACTTTAGTAAAGTCCAGGTAGACACATTCACAGCCTTTCCCTCATCCACTAAGTGGGTCACCTGGTCATAGAAGGAGATCAAGTTGGTCAAGCAGGACATACCTTTCATAAACCCATGATGGCTGGGCCTGATCCCCTCATTGTCCTGTATGTACCCTGTTACGGCACTCAAGCTGATCTCTCCCCTGCCCTTCCTTGGTATTGAGGTCAGGATGACAGGGCTGTAATTCCTTGGATCCTCCTTCTTCTCTTGTCACTTTTACTGACCTCCAGTCATCTTGTACCCTCACAGTTAACCAGGACTGCTGGTAAATGATGGAAAGTGTCTTGGTAAGCACTTCTGCCACTGCATGCAGTACATGTGGCTGTGTGCCATCCAGCTCCATGGACTCATGCAGGTCTAAGTGGCAAAGCAGGTAATTTCTGCTTGGATTATGGGGGCTTCATTCTGCTCCCTGTCCCTGTCTTCCAGCTCAGAGGGCTGGATACTGGAGAACAACTGGCCTTACTATTAAGGACCGAGGCAAAGAAAGCATTAGGTACCTCAGCATTTTCCTCATTCTTTTTCATTATATTTCCCCTTGAATCCAGTAAAGGATGGAGATTGTCCTTAGCCTTCCTTTTGTTGCCAATGTATTTATAGAAACATTTATATTATCTTTTACAGCAGTTGTCAGATTTAGGTCTACTTGGGCTTCAGTCCTTATAACTTTCTCCCTGCACAACCTCACAACATCTTTGTAGTCCTCCTGAGTTGTCTGTCCTTTCTTCCAAAGGTCATACACTCTTTTTTCCCCTCAGTTCCATCCAAAGCCCTGCTCAACCAGACCGATCTTCTTCCCCAAAGCTCATATTTTGGCACAAGGGGATGGACTGATACTGCACCTTTAAGATTTCCCTCTTGAAGACTGTCCAGACTTCCTGGACCCCTTCGCCCCACGGGACTCCCTCATGAGTCCAAGGTGGCAGTTCTGCTGACCCCCCTCCTTACTTCTCCAAGGATCAAAAACTATAATTTCATGATTACTATAGGGTTTTTTGCTTTCAGATTGTCAGATTGAGTTATGTGTAATTCTAAAAATGATTAATTTATTTTTTTCCCCTCCACTCTCCATTCTTCTTTTGACAAAGATAAGACACTTCTCAGAGCCTTGAATTTCAGGCAGGTTTTTCACTGGCCATTATGTCTTTAATTTTGCTCTTTCTATATTTTCAGGAAGGTATATCTAAATTTGTAATGTCACATGTGGTATTTTGTTTGCTGAAGGCAATCATGCTCATGATGAATTTGTATGCGTGGGATGAAAATATGCACATCAGCTTCATCGAGTATTCCATTAAAATTGGACTACAGAGCTCAGCGACACACAGCAAGATGCAGTGGTGAATTTATGTTGAATTGCACAAATATTTGGATTTAGATGTATGTTGGCAAGCAATCAATTAATTTTATAACTGAAAGCCTCTCCGTACTAAAGAAATAGGAAAGGGTCTCTCCTCTCAATATACTGGGGAGAAAATTATGCAGTGAACCTGCTAAAGTGAAAATGGTTTTTCAACTAGTCCAAAGAATGTGAGAAGTGGCTAGGGAATAGCAGTGCTTTTTTATAGAAGCTTATTGGATTTCAAAATCTGTTTTTATTCCATGTTAGAATTAAAAACCTTTCAATTTTTTTTGAGAAGGAAATGACACTTAAAATGGCATTTAAGAACTTTTTTGTTAGAGTAAGGCAGGTCAGGTTTTGTCTTTTTTCCTCAGAACTTGAATCACAGAAACTTATAGCTCACAACTTTTTGAAACAGATTTGTCATCTTTCCATATTCCTAAAATGTTCTAGCAATTCTACTATGTAGGTATTTAGTTAAATGTACCCTTTCTACATGGATATTCCAAGGAGACTTCAATAATTCAGTTAAAAGGAGGGGCCTCTCTTCTGCAGTATGTTTTTCAGAGGTTTTCAACTTGAGAAAAAGCAACGACTAGATTTAAAATAGAAATAGAATGGAAATAAGATGCAGTGATGACCTAAGACATCAAATTGAAAATGGATTCTTCACTTATAAAAATAATTATCCTTTCCATTTTGTGTTTGGAAGCTGTCTGTTTATCTAGAGTTGACAGAAAGGTAACTGGACTGTAATATGCAGAACTGTCCTTATTTACACTGTCTCAAGTTCACTACATTTCTATATCCTGGCTGGTTCTGCCTCTCCTTTCTTTCTCTGGGCTCCAATTTTCTTCTTGCTTCTTCCCGCTTCATTTCTTCCTCTGCATAACCCAGCTTTTAAGTTGCCTTTGGCCATCTGTATTTTCTTGCATTCCCAAACGTGGCATTCTCCCTGGAAATCCTGTATGTTCTGCTTTGACTGCTGGCAGCAAAGACTTTACTCAAATTCTGCTCACTGAAGCACCAGCTCCACACCACCATGAGGATGTGAGTAAATTTCACTTTTCTGCCAGCACTCAGAGCAAAAAGCTGCATCAAGAGAAAACAACAAAAGCTGTAAGTTCTAAAAGGATTTTCTGAAAAGAATTCGTTCATTTATATGATGTACCTTATGTAATATCAAAAGAAACAGCATAGCTGCTGGGCTATTTGGTTCATGATTCTTCTTATTCTTCATCAGCATTGTAGAAGTTATTGCCCTCACTAACTCATGCCATTTTAGTGGTATGGAACAATTCAATTTATAAGACTAGAGCTCTAAAACCTTTTTCTTCTATGGTCTGTCTGTGATACTACATAGTTTATTTAGTGACTTGGCTTCATTTTTCCTCGTGTAAATGAACATACATAATTTTAAACATTGATAATAAATAACATATTGATAATAAAAATATGTTTAAAGGTTTTGCTGTACTGGGGAACAGTAGACAGCAAGATTGTATGGGTGTGTTAGAAATGGAATAACCATCTCTGTTGGCAGCAAAAATCTGTGGTGGCAGCATAGGTGGCAGTATTATGATCCTCTTTGGAGCCCTGGGAAATATTTGGTGGTGGAAATCTACCTAACATAGCTACAGGGCTATACAGAACTGAATTACGAAGATGACCTACCTAAGTTACATAGAAAAAGTGGAGCTTACACATCCCTTGGACTCCAATGATGAGTGTAACCTCCAATTCTGCCTTATAAATCAGGGACCTTTATTTGGATTAGTCATGTCACACAGATGATATTTTTTTGTCCTGTAACTGAATAATTGCAGCTATTTCTGGCACAAATACGGAACCTTTTTGGCTTAAAAGGAAATTTGCTGCCCTCACACCCCTCAGAGCCTTCTTCAATCTAGTCTCCACACAGAATTTGCATAAATTGCAACTGGAAAGTAAACCAAAGCCAAAGCAAATTCTTTTCCCAAGCCAGATGAAAATTCATGTAAATATTTTTGTGATGTTTTCTAGTCCTTGTCATGTTATTGACTCCCCAATGGATGATACAGTCTGCAACAGGACACTTTGGGAACTTAAGTCATATAGACAGGATAAAAAAGTAGTTGGCAGAAAGATTCTCTGCAGACTTATGCACAACTTTGGCAGCATCTGCTTCAATTTTCAGCTCCCTTTCCCATTCATTGCTTCAAAGCAACAGAAGAAATAACCTCTACTCTTGTGTACTTTCAGTGATATAATTCTGCCATGGTAATGGAAAAGAATAAAAATCAGAGTAGTCTAACCTAGGAAATGCAATTCCTGAATTACTTAATAACTGTATGTGTGGGATCTACAGTGTATGTGAATGTAATTTTTTTTTAAGAGTGCAACCCCCAAAACCAAATTTCTAGAGTTTTGAAACTGTTTTCAGAATCAGTAGCACACAAATGCATTCCTATATGTGAAGATGATGAGCCTTAAGAACTAGCTGATGGTGTAAAATATTGTTACTTTTCCCAGAACAATAGCTTTTAGAAGACCCTTGCTCTGTCCTCCAGTAGGATACCACTCAATAAGTCACTGCAGTGAAACCTTCTAGCAAAATCTAAAATGCTAAGATAAAATAAGTTTTGAATGAAAAGAAAAAGAAATGTCCCCATTTATTTGTAGGGATAAGAGGCACAAGTTCTGTTGAACCGTTTAAGAAAAGTTGTCCAAAATGTCTTCCTTCCCTGTATGTAACTCACTGCAGGCATTTAAGCATCTGATGATGTCTATGGTTTCACAGTGTCTTGGCTGAGCACAGATACTTGTCTGAAAGTATCAGAGTGCCGATGCAACATCTAAAAAGGTTTGGATCTATAAGGAGGATGGATCCTAACCTGTGATCATCAGTTACTAAGAACATTAGGAGTTCAAAAGGAACAAAATGAGTTTTGAATAATCGTGTTTTGTGAGTTTTCCTCAAATTCAGGGTACCTGAACTGCCACTCCAAGCAGTCCTCCAAGCAGCAAGCTCCATTGAGGTTAGAGAAGAAGGTCAGGAGAAGCTCAGCTCTAAGGTGCTGAGGAAGTGGACTACACTTAAGAAAGGTACACTTAACAATACCATACTGTGTGACTGGCATATTGTTCTTGGCATATTTGGACTCAAAAATCAGTGCTTGGCTCTGGCCAAGAAAAGAATCTGTTGCACAGAGGATGTTGAAATAGATACACTTACACAAGGGTTTGTTAATGGACTCTGTAGCATTAACTGAAGTGGTGAAAGAAAACAAAAAACCCAAAACAAAACAAAAGAGGACTAAGAGGTAATAAAGCTTCCCATTCATTTCTAGGCCATCTAGCATGAGACAAAGAAGGAAAGGGAGCTGTTCCCAGGTATGCATCCTCTTCTGCATCTTTAACAGTGCAGCAGGGGCCCTCCACAGTACTTTCCCCACAGGGGCTATGTAGCTGTCAGTAAACACATAGACTGCCTTTCAGCAGTGCTTGCTCCAACAAGGGCACCTGCTGCACCCTGCTTAATAGCTTAGGGTTGTGCATGCAATGTAATGTGAACCAAAAGCTGTAATAAAATGGTAGGAAAAGAGGGAGGAAGAAGAGGTGAATCTCAGCCACTGCCAGCTCCTGGCCCAGGGAGTCTAAACACCAGGCTTCAGAGTTAGACTCCAGCTTGCTGGCTGCATTGACTCCAGACACCTTCAAAGTTCTGTGGTATAAAATTTGCCTCAAAGAGTCACAGGAATGTAGCCAAGCTGCCATTTAGGAGTGTCTAAAGGAATCATGGTCTTTTGGCCTTGTTAAATTAACTTATTCCATGCGTGCCATACAATGCCTCTTTTGCACAAATAGTACTGAAACCTTTCCACATGAGTCCAAATAAGCAGTGGGTGGACAAGGTACACGCAAGCATTAAGCCACATGAATGCAAAGAAAGGCACCCATAAATGTATCCAAAATAGTGATAAATTAGGCAGGAACTATTTATTTTCTTTATATATTAATTGTGAAAATAATGCTTTCAATAGCCCTGATGACATTAACTTTCTATTTAAATTTCCCTTGAGACTGATTCCATCTCTTCTCAGAACCAAATTTGTTTAGAACTTTTGGTCCATGATATTTTAAGCTTTTCAATCTTTGAATTTGTTCAGCTAGTGGGAAATAAAATCCTTACTATCGTAAAAGCCTCAAAAAAATGTGGATAGGGAATCAGAGAAAAATAAAATATTGAATTATTAAACAGAGAAAGTACTCTACACCACATATTCGAGACAGTGGAAAACACTGAAAAACAAAGAAAGAATTTTACTCCATACCAAATGGTATCAATGTTTTTAGTCTAAGCATTCAAAGATACTGTTTTGTTAAAAAGAGTGTGAAAACTGCATTTTTTAAAGGGATACAATTTTTGGAAATACTTATTAAGCAATGTCCAAAATACCCTCTCAAATGCTTAATCCTTAGCATCCCATCCTTTACTCAATATCATAAGTAGGAACATTTTCACCTATGTAATGGATTAATGAATCTTAATGGGAGGGAGTTTTCGTTGAGACTCAAGCTAAACTTTCTTTTTACTGTTTCCTCTCTCTTTTCATGTCCCCAAGCCCATCACTTTACATATTTCCTCTGTTATTATGCTAAATAATTCCTATTCATCCTCATTACATACTTTTCATATTGAAATGCTTTCCTAAACTACACTGGAAATTGTGATTGTGTCATTAAAAATTACAATAATGCTATTCTGCTTTCCCCAAAGTCCACTTAACACAACACCAAGAGGGATCAAAAGCACTCAACCAATGGGTAAAAGAGCAGAGCCTTTCCAAAAGGGCAGCCCAATGTCTGATATGAACAATTGTCAGGAAAGAGGTGTTTTGGAGCCTGCTCTTTCCTCTTAGAGACACTTTTCAGCCCCATGCCAACTGCTGCTTTATGCTGTGAGTTTCTCCCAACTTTAACCTTGACCCTAATTCTTACCCTAGTGCCACATGGAGCCTGAGACCAAGGTTTTCAGCCACACACAGGAAGAAATTCTCAGTTAAGAATTGTTTTTGCAGTCCAGTGCTTCTTCCAGTTTTTCTGGCTCCAGCTGTAGTTTTGCTCCTTTTCTCATTCCCGACCTTAGCACTGCATGCTAACACTATACCTAGGACACTGTTTCATTTTGAGCCCTGTCTCATTCCAGCTGCAGCTCTAGGTTCTGTCTCTATCACAACGTCTGAGATGAAGTTAAGATCACTTGTGTATTTATGGCAGGGTGAAGGAAAAAGCCTAGAGCTGTAACTTCAGTGGTGCTGGGAAGCGGCTGCCAAAGCAAGTACTAGTGTGTTGGCTTTCCTCCTGTCCCATTGGGGCAGGAGAAAAGCTGCTCAAAACTTCTATGGCCAACAGAGAGCCAGTCGCTGAAGGTTCTGATGATGGGCAGGTTACTAGCCCAGTTAAACAAGTTGGTAACACCTCTGTGATGACATATTTAAGAAAGGAAAAAGAGAAGCTCTCTTTCTTCTCCCCAGGGGTGGTGATGTGGCTGCTGGGATCCATCCAGGTGGGGGCCACCAGAGCCCATCCTGCTGGAGGGCCACCGGGGGCTGCACAGCCGGAGCCCTCCTGTGGCTGGAGCTGCCCGTGTGGTGCTGACAGGGACCATGCAGCGAGAGACATGGCAAGCAATTCCTTGATGCAGAGCCCAGATGAGATCAACCTCTCGACTACAACTTACAGACACCAACTTTCTTCCAAGTCAGAGGAAAAGGAAAAGGGAGGACATGTGAGGAAAACCAACATGGCAACACCGAGGTCAGTGAAAAAAAAGGAGAGGGAGGAGGCGCTCCAAGTGCCAGAGCTGAGATTCTCCTGCAAGCTGTGGTGAGGACTATAATACAACAAACTGTTTCCCTATAATTCATGAGGTGCATGGCAGGGTGCAGAGATCCACGTGCAGCCTGTGAAGAAGAGTGCTCACACTCGAGCGAGGGCATGCTGAAAAGCTGTAATCTAGTGAGGAACGTGAACAGAGAGAGATGACCCTTTCTTTTAGAGATCGAGGAAGAGAGCCTTTGCTTCCAAACTAGAACAGCTCATCTGTAAAAGACTAAATGCCCTGAACTAAAATGACCCGCGCTGGGCAGTTGTGGGAAGACTGCTTGGCCCGTGGGAGGGATTTCACATTGCAGCAGGTTTGGGCGGGCTGTTGCTTGTGACAGATAAAACCATGCTAGAAAAGTTCGCAGAGAGCTATCTCCTGTGGGAAGGATCCCATGGCACAGCAGAAGAAACTCTTTTCCTTAAACATACTGAAGAAAGATTTTTAAGAAGTGAAGTACTGACCAAAACTCCATGTTTTATTTCATTGCGTGGTCGGTAGAAAGAGGAAGGGACTGGGGAAGAAAGGTGTTCTGAAAGTTTGCTTTGGTTCTCATTACCCTTTTTACTTTTAATTCTGTCAACAATAAATCTTCTCTATACTGGTAAAGCTTTGAACCTGTTTTGCCTTAAAGTTTTCTTTCAATAATCCTTATCTCAACTCATGAAGTTTTCATGTTAATTTCTCGTCCTCTGTTTAACTATAGCAGAGGAAAATAAATAGATGGTTTGTTCGTGGGTACCTGGTACTTAACCAGCATCAACCCACAACAACAGGATTTCAAGGTTCTCCTGAGAACCTTTCCTTGCCATGGATCGTGTCTTGGGCTAAGACCAAGCCTCAGCCCCTGCACTAGGTTTAGGTTTAGGATTCACGCTAAAGTTAGGGTTTGGATTAGGATTGGTATTTGGAGAGAAGGAAAGCCTAGAGCAACATCTGAAGGGACAGTATGAAGGAGCTACAAGAGGATAGGCACATGGAGGGAGTCAGGAACTGTATAAAAAACATGGAGATGGAATAGTATTGAGGTCTTTTAGTTATTTGTACCCCAGGCATTTGGGTTTGCTTTTGGGTTTAGCAAGACATTTTGTGTAACTGAACATGCACAATATTTTGACCAAAAGATGCATCTTAAATTAAGAGGCATCCCTGCTTATGTTGTTTTTGACTGTCTCACTAGGAGTCTCATAATGAAACAAACAGGGTGTATATCAATACATATGCTCCTGACAGAAAAATAGTCAGTGTAATGGAAGTAGCTAATATCCCAGAAGAGGTCTTTCTGTCTGAGAGATTCTAGAACATGGCAATGGACATTTTTCATCTCTGCAGAAGCTTTGAAATATTTCTTGTTGCAGTTGTTTTTTTTTTTTACCCGCATTTTTTCCTTTATAATCATCTCTTCTATTGAATGTGCATCTAACCAGGAAGAGGTTTTGCAATATAACGAGCTGCAGCGCCACCAATAATTAATGCCATTCAACTTTACAGCCATGATTTTCTATTTTCTTTCATCTTTGGTAGCTATTTACCCCTGTGCAAAGTGAGTACAACACTAACAAATCAGATTGCGTCTCAATTTACATATATACAATGTCATTGCTCAGGAAAACAGTGCTTACATGAGTAAATGAACAGTTAAACAGCTGACTTACCATTTGCATCTGCAATCATAATAATGGCTTGCATAAACTAACTGTGCAATTGTGCATCTCTTTTTGTGTATGCACCTGCCTTATAGTTCTCTTCACCTCTGTTGCACATACATTTATGAAAATTTAGCAACTAATGTGTTTTGGTCCCCATTTCTGTTTTTTATTTAAAAGATGGCACCTCTCTCAACACCAAGTTTGCAATTATCTTGGGTCATTTATTCAGTCAATGTATAGCCTGAAATAAAGATACCAGATAACAGTTTATCACATTTTCTCACCATACTAAGAAAAATAGTAAAAGGAAAAAAGAAAATGAAGGGGTTTGTTTGGATTTCTCTTAGCCAGTTACTGAAAAAGATCAATGCATGACCGCAGAGTAAAGCATAACTAACTGGCAAAATTATACAGATTGATGGCAAAAGCTTACTTATGAGTGGTTTTTAGCAGTCAAGATCTTAAACATGCACATTGTTTACTGTGCAAAGCACTTACATAGCTGGCTAAATGCTGTTTCTTTATTTGGACTTAAGAAATACTGTCAGTGGAAGAAGTTGACCCTTTAAGGGGTCTTCAATGTCTCATCTAGGTCTGTTATGCATTGCAAAGCAATTGCCAAGGTGATGCTGTGTGCTTACCCTGACTCTAAGCATGCATGCTAAATCAATTCAAAGAGATAAATTGTTTGCTCCAAAAAGTGGTATCCTTGCTTTTTCCTTCCTGTTTGAAAAGCAACTGAAATAACACAGCTTTCTGGACTTATGTGGGGATTATACAGTACATTAACTTTGTTCTTATCCTCTGCAGCAAGGTGAATTTAATCCTTTTAGGGTGCATACAGGGGATGCTTTTTGATCTACTGTATGTTGATCCACTATTGTTGCTAATAATAATACTATCTATAATAGGTAGATACTAGTTTTATGTCTTCTGCATCGTCTGTCTTTCCCTGTAGAAAAGAAATTTGAAGATCTGTCTCAGATATTTTAATTCTCACAAAAATCCACCATATTCAGCATATTCTGACATTATTGTGATTCCAGCCATGCAAGGCACTTTACTAATTAAGTTTACTTTTGAATAGATCTGGACTTGAAGGAAATTTCTTCAAAGAGAAGTCAAATGTAACACCTATCAGTCTCCTCTGTTTTGCACATTAATGTTCAGGTAACTTCAGTCAGTGCTGGTGTCATCAGTCAATGGCAAAACAGAAAACACTAGTGAGTTGAATCACTAAATTTCTTTCACATGATAGTGTCCCTTTGAACTACATCTAATTATCTTAACTGTGGTGACATTACATTTTTCTTAAAAAGATTTGAAAACTGAATGATAATACAATGTATTTTCTTTTTGCAGATGATACTGAGTCTGAATCCTACTTGAATGACATAATGTACTGCATTCACGTTCTGAATAGAAAAAATAATTCCATATGGAGTACATTTACTGCAGATGCCTTGCCATTGAAAATGAGATACTCTGCATTTACAGTTTTGTGAAATGTTCTACTTTCAAATTAATTATAAAGGGGAACAAAGAAGTCCATCTACAGGAAATGTAGCCCATTGTTATGAAGAATCTCTCCAATGTAGCAGCACCTCCATTTGAACAAGTAATTACTGATTCCTTTAGGGATATAGCAGCCCTTGCCAAGATATGTAGCAGACCTCAAGGAAGCTGACAGAACAAGCTGAAATGCAGTGGCTGCTTATATAAATAGAAAAGAATTATATAAATGCTGGTGGATATTAAATAGAGTCATGATCAGCCAATTTGACCACACCTGTTGGGGTTTTCTGCTCCAAGTAAAAAAATCTCATGAGGCTCATTACTTTACACACAAAATCTATGCATGCTGGCATGCTTGGAACATACTGCCAGGAATCAGTGTTGATTAGTGGCTTGGTCAGTGGACTGATATTCAGAGAATCCAAGACTAAGTCCAAGATAAATTGGTGTCTTGTCCAGTCACTTAGCATTGTTGTCTCAGTTTCTTCTGTTTCAAAGAGGGAAATAATACTGTGTATCTTGTACAGTACGTAAAGTACTCTGGATCCATGTGAGAAAGCAAGCTATCCATGAGGCTTAGTATTTTTATTGAATCTTTGCATGCATTTTTAAGTCTTTTAAATTTTTTTTTTTATTATCAAGCACAGCATGATAAAATGCTCACTCAATAAGAAGGTTCTTTTAAAGCAAAGAGATTTCATCCTCCTCAAGATCCCAGCAATACAAATTGGTTATTAACATTAGACTGAAGACTGTTCTTATTTGGCATCTGATTTTCCAGATCTCAATTTGTGTAGCTCTCAGCAGGGAAATTCTTCCCTCCTAGGACAGGCTTATTGCTTCAAAGTGAGGCTTTTGCAACTTCTTCACTTTTGGATCTTATGTCTTTGTTTGTCTTATTGATATTTGAAAATTGATGCTCTTCAACAATCATTAATCACTTGTTACTTCTTAAAATCTCTCGTCTCCACATAAGTTTTTTTCATGAAAAAGCATGGTGTGTATCTCTCAGCATTAAAATGAGAATTCTAGAAGAGTGTAAAATAGTAACAATGGTAGTAAAAATAAGCTAGTTCATAATTTTTTTTTTTAATATTAAAGAACAGTTCAGAATTTTAGAGATCTTTTTTGGCCCTGCTATGACAGTCTGAGAATACAAGATTTTCACTGAGATAAGAAAGTGTTTCTTGACTCTTTGCATGCCTTTGCGAAGGGATTGTGTCTCCATCTTCTCTAAATCCTTACATCAGACAGTAGTTGTGCATAGCAAGGAGATGTCCCCTAAGCTTTCTCTTTCTAATGCTGAACAAACACAGCTCCTTCAGCTTCTCATAAATCACGTGTTTCATCTCCCTGTCTGTTTTAGTGTCTTATCTCCTGTACTAGTTGCAGCATGTCAACATCTTTCTTATCTCAAGTAACCCAAAACTCGATTGCAGTACTACAGATGCAGCCTCATAAGTGTCAGCTAAATGAGAATTGTCAATTCCCAGGACCTGTTGCCCACATTCTTGATAACACAATCAGGTATGCAATTGGGCATCTTCTCTGCAAGGGCAGATTTTTGTTCCATTTTCACGTTCATGTTGTTTGTTACAGAACTGAAGTTTAATGAGCCAAACTCACATGAATTGCAGATTTATTTCAGCATTTAAAAAAGCCAACAAACCAATTCCACAATGAAAAACCTTTACACAATAAATGATAAATAAATGATAAGCCATAGACTGCAGGGTGGCTACTGTGTAGGGGTTACATGTTATCTTGCTATTTGCAGACCATTTGAGATGAATGGGAAGTAGATGGCGTGTTTTAAAAACAACAGATGAAATTTGAAGTAACTGAGAGGTTGTGTTTCACAATTCACGTATCGGTAATCTCAAGATAAAATGTCATCTGTTCGTTCATGTCAGCTACTCAATAATAACTGAATCAGAATCTCTGGGTTAGTCGGTCCAACATGGTATTCTATTCCTAACCACGGCACTAACAAGTTCAATCTTGAGATGCAAACTGAAACAGAAAACCTGAGATGCTACAACACCATACAAATATTTTTAGCCCTGTATTTTACAGAACTGCTCCAGCACTTACGACATAAAAATGTCAATTTTTAAGTCAAGCCTGAAGCTGAGAGTTGGTCTTGACATAACTCAAGGAATTTGGCAGCAGCAATAAATTCAGCTTATAAAATATACTTAATATATTATTATATATTATATTTAATATATTATGTTATGCTATACTATACTATAATATATTATATTATTATATATAGAATATACTTAGTATATTTAAATTCAGTATTTTAACGGCCTCAGAATTTATTGCTCAGCTTCTGGTACAAGTAACATTTAGTATAACTCGCCAGCTTTTTTATCACAGAAGCCTGATTCACATGGCAACTCTAGTCAACTCTTGAATATCTCTCTGACTATATTCTTGCCCTCTTTTTGCTTACTCTTTAAAATTTGTGCAAGAGACAGTAAAACTCTGTGATTTCCCCTGTTCTTGTTTGGCAACTTCCCATTCATTTTCCCCCATAACAATGTGTTAGGTTGTTCTTGGCTGGGCTCCATGTGCTCCCCAAAAGCCCCTCTATCACTGCCTTCATCATCTGGAACAAGGAGAGAAAATGCAACAAAAAAACTCATGGGTCAAGAATAGGGAGATTTTTGCTCACCAGGTACTGCCATGGGCAAAACAGGCCTGACTTGGGGAAAAAATTGATTTAATTTTTTGTTAATCAAATCAGAATGGAATAACGAGAAATAAAACCAAATCTTAAAACACCTTCCCACCATCCATCCCACCTTCCTGGGCTCAGCTTTGCTCCTGAATTCTCTACCTCTTCCCCTCAGCGGTGCAGGTGGATGGGAATAGGGGTGTGGTCACCTCATCACATGTTGTCTCTGCTGCTTCTTCCTCCACAGGGACAGGATTTCTCACACTCTTCCCTTGCTCCACTGTGAGGTCCTTTCCACAGGAGACAGTCCTCCATGGACTTATCCAACATGAGTCCTTTCCATGGGGTGCAGTTCTTGTGGAACTGCTCCAGTGTGGGTCTCTCACACAGGCACAGTCCTTCAGGAACAGGCTGCTCCAAGGGGGTCCCCCACATGGTCACAAGTCCAGACACAAAACCTCCTCCAGCTCCTCTTTCCATGGGGCCATAGGTCCTGTCAGGAGCTTGCTCCAGTACTGGCTTCCCATGGGGTCACAATCTCCCTTGAGCACATCCACCTGCTCCAGTGTGGGCTCCATGGCCTGCAGGGGCACAGCTGCCTCACCATGGTCTTCATCATGGGCTGCAGGAACATCTCTGCTCCAGTGTTCAGAGCACCTCCTACCCCTTCTTCTTCACTGACCAGGATGTCTGCAGAACTACTTCTCTCGCATATTCTCTCACTTCTCTACAGTTTCAGTTGTGCAGCTTTTCTCCCTTCTTAACTATGCTGTCCCAGGGACCCTACCAACATTTCCGATGGGCTCAGCCTTGGCCACTGGGGGGGTCCATCCTGGAACCAGCTGGCATTGGCTTTGTCAGACACAGGGGAAACTTCTGTCAGCTCCTCACAGAAGTCACTCCTGTAGCCTCCCTGCTTCGAAAACCTGGCCATACAAACACAATAACCCCCAAAATGTTACTAAATTTATTTGAGTTAGAAACTGCACATTTTCCCTAAATATTTATTTATTTCTTATATAAGCAGTGCTTACACTGGAATGTATTAATAAAATCAGACCAGAAATCCATTTCATCAAGTGTTTTTTCTCTACTTGACTACATATTGCACTGAGAGATGTAAAAATAAATTACATAGAATATTGTTCTGCTCAAATTTTAATCCTAAATCTAGGAAGGTAAATAAAAGACAGTTTTAATATTATCAAGGATTATATAAATGCCATTGGATTTTGAGGTAATTTGACTCTGAATCCTTAATGTCTTTTTGTGCATCTAAATTTTCTTCAGTTTTAACGTGTCTAAATCCAATTAATGTAAATTTTTGTCTTCCACAAGCTTTGTTATTTATTCCTTTTTTACACTATTTTAAAATAAAGTGCATCATTGAATCTATCCCAAACTGTTAACACCTCCAGTACTAACAACTAACCATTTCTGCCCATAATTTGTCATTAAAGTCCCATGGAAACAAATGATTCCATCACATAAGGCAGTTTAATTTCCTGAGTATCTTCTCCTAGGCTTTTAAAATATTCAAGTAGAATTTTTTTCCATTCCTTTTTCTACTTTCAGCTGATAATTGTTCAGAAGTTCTAAATAATTAAGAGGGACATGAGTTTCCATGAGCAAAGCCATCTGACTTCAGGAGAAGTTATCCTATTCTACATACTTAATACTTAAAAACATGATCTAAAAAATTTATACAGCGCTGAAGTAGCAAACACCATTCTGTAATTCTGGACATCAGCCACGTGTCAGAAGTAAGAGAAATGTGACTGTAGTTATGCTTTGGCATCCAGCTGATGTGGTTACTGATTTTCAAAACAGCTCTGATAGTAGGTTTGTGTGTATCACTTAATTCCTTTACATTTAGGGTTCATATATTCCCAGTGAGACTAAATAGGTTGTCCTCTGTAGCAAGGCACAGTGTCTGTGTACCTACTGTTCTCTTGTGCTGTATACAAGCATCTACATGTCTTAATCATAGATGTAGCCCAGTAAACGTAATTTTTTTCATTACTAGGAAAAAGTCTAGGAATGTGGGATCTTAGAACTTGTCTGGGCTTTTCTTAGACTGAGCTGATTTTATCTTGTTTTAGAAGCACGTAGATATATTTGGTAACAAACGTCACCCTTTTCTATTAATTGGGACAAAGAAATAAAATTTCTTTCAAGCTCCCTTGAGTAAGGCTCCCATATGCTCCCTACTTCTTCCAGAAGCCTGGAACTGTTGATTTTAGGACCTAGAGGAGCATTATAAAAGTGCAAGTAACATTAGAGAAAAAGGGTAGGAACTGGGAAGACGGTATCTAATTTCCAGTAGTATTGTCCTGGAATACTTATAACTGGATGTAGTATTTTGATTACACACTAAAATATAATTGGATGAACAATAAGTTTACAACTATTTATATAAAGCATGATCCCTTTTTTTTCTGATATCAATATTTTAGTATAAAAACTTGAAAAAGCTTGTCAAAAGCTCACTATGTATATGCTAAGCTTTGAAACCTTAAACAGTTTTATTGACACAAAAAGAGACAGTTCCTGTTCAGTTACAGGTGCTCAAGTTTGGGTTTTATTTACTGAACCTTAAAGGATATATTTGCATCCTTGATGCTAACTCTTCATGGAAAATACTTGTTGCCAGTGCCAAAAGTTATTGTTCAGAATGTTGGAGTCACCCTAATGAATAGTATCTGAGCTTAATCACTTGAAAAATTTCCAGTGCTATTTTTCTTCTAATGTCCTAACAACTCTATCAGTGTTGTTGCCTCTTTTTATCTTTATTTCTTTATTCTTCTGTCTTTGTTTCAGTTATTAGAGACTCATTTGCACTCCATACCCTGACATTCTTTGATATACAATCATTATAAATCATGGGCAGTTTTGTAAAGGTCTGAAGTTTTTTTTCCATTATACTACAGTTAATATCTCATTACAAATGTTATGTCTGATCCCTTGCGTTTGCAAAGGATGGTTTCATTCCATGATGTGGAAATGGTAGGAACAGAAGTGACTTTTCATCATCAGTCAGAAGGAGTGAGCACATCATGCTATTGAATCAGTAAGCAAAACCTTGCTGTTGTTATTACTGTGATATTTATTTTGCTGTGGTTACTGAACCCTATTTGAGGATTAACTAGGATCAACAGCTACCTGAAGTACCACACCAGGGTACAGCAGATGTTTAGAAAGCTTATATGATGCACTGTGACCCAACAGCAAAATATGTGCACTGTTTCCTCTGAAATTGTGGGGAAGGAGAAGTTGTGAACACCACTTTTCCATTTTTTCTTTGTTAAAGGGACACCTTTTGCTATGGAGAGAATTCCATTGGTGAGTATTTTTCATCCTAAGGATGTTAAATGTTTTACGTATGCCCAGTTTCTTCCTTGCTTGAGGATTCTTTCCCAGTGAGACTATTTGTCAGGCATATGTAAATGCTCAAAAGAGATGAGCAGGAAATGTAGTGATGAAATTGAGGGTAAGTTACAAAGGCACTGAGTATCTGCACATTGGATTTAGAATCGTTGCACAGTGAGCATGTTGTGATTGTTGTGGAGGCCTTCTTCAAAGTCAGATACTGCTGCTGTAGGATGCTGCTGAATATAATGCCCCCTTTTATCAGTACTATGTGCATGTTGTGTTTGCACTATGCACAGAGATCATATTGAATTTAAACACAGGAAACATGGCAACATACAGAGTGTTGAATCTAGAAGACTTCTGAATGCTGTTACCTAATTAACCAGGAACAGCTGCTTGTTTTACTGACTTTTTTTCTTCATCTGTTTTAGAAGATCTGTAGCAGTACTGAAGACATGACTTCATAATTCCTGAGCAATTATTTATAAATTCTTCATAATTTGAATGAAACTGTCATTGTTTTAGTACTTGGAATTGTCAAAATATAGAGAAAAATGCGTGTATGCCTTCAAACTTCTGACCAAATCCAAAACCTCCATGCAATATCATCAGCAGAGGCAATCCATGCTCTTCCCCATGGATGTTAAATCTCTTGTTTCATTTTTGTATTGTGGTGCAGATTTCTCATCTTACTCAGTGGTTTTGGGTTCTCTCAGTTTGCCTAGTTGTTGGTACTTTTGCTGTGCTTAGTGTCTGTTACTGTCATGTAGTTTATTTGCTAATTTCTCCTTAGATAGAGTTTCTGGATTCCAAAAGCCTACGCTCTTCAACATGCCTTTTTTTCTTTTTTCTTTTTTTTTTTATTTTAATTGTTGATAGAGGACAACAAATGAGGTAAAAGGTCCTTTAAAATGTCACTGATGCTTTTGCCATACAAACTCTAGGAACTGTCATTTTAGATTTGCACCAACTAGACCCCCAGAGGAATTCTATGACAGAAAGTAAGCTGTGAGAGGTAAACACCTTCTAACTACCTATTTTTTTGTGTATAATGGAAAACATCAGTGGATCAATTTTTTGACCAATTTAGGTAATGGCAGAGCTTGAGTATGTGTTTGTAGGCCTGGCTAGTTGTATCTATTTCAGAGTTGAAAACGAAGTTTAAAAGAAAATCAGTGAAGGAGATTGTATGTCTACTCCCCAGGACCTTGCTCTTTTTTAATGTTTTTCCTAACTTGAGCAGAAAATAAGAAATACGAGATTTCCTGTACAGTGGAAGTATTTGAAATGTTGCACCTTAGGAAACTCCAACATGGAGCTCTTAAAACATTTATGACCACTCTCTGTCAGCCTTACTGTGGGTTTCTCTGCAGCATGGCTGGCGTGTACAGGCAGCTCCCACTGGAACCACGGGAAGCATAGCAGGGAAGCCTGGCAGCACAGTTAAGTGTACGGGTAAAACAACAGTTAAAGAGAGCTCTGGTTTTTTGGTGGGTTGCCAAAGGAATAGGGAAGTGACATCATGCCAGCACAAATTCCTGAACTGTCTGCTAGCTGGAATGGTGTGAGATGGAGTTTTTAGTAGTGGAATGACTTGAACATCTGCAACAAGCTTTTTCTCTATGAAAATGACAATTTACTTCAAAGAACTCCAGTTCTTGAAGGAAGTTTACAGTCTTCAGCAACTTCCTTCCTTCCCCCCTCCGCTCCCCAGAAATATTCTTATTCTCCAAGATAAAATTATCCAGTCCTAGAACTTTGTTGTACAAAAGTTCCTGTTGAAACAGCAAAGTTGAATATACGTATTAAATTCTGCAGGTTTATAATTTGACTGCTTGCACTTTCTCTGTTTTCTACAGACCTTCCTCCAATAAAAGGTTAACTTTTGGAAGCAATTTTAGGGCCCAAGCTAGCAATGAAATGGAAGCTTCAGAGATTCTCAGGATATCTAATGTTGTGGTTGGGTGCCCATGTACTGAGGCTCATTGTGATACGTAATTACGTTCAGTAGGAGACTCAGAAGATTTTAAAAATCTTTCTGCCTTTGAACGAATTAAACTCATTTCTCTTAGAAAGGAATGTATTGAACCCTTCTCTTTCTGACAAAATAAAACCACAAAGAATCGTATACAGATTTCTCAAAAGCAAAATACTGATGAACCTCCTTAAGCTCTCAGGACACCGCAGTAGTGGTGGTTTACAAATCCCTGGGCACGTCCAGCCAGCACAGCCATCTTGGCTTAACTCAATTTCCATGACCAAAACGTTTCCAACTCCCTTGCAGGGAGCTGTAAAGAGCTGCTACGTGTGGCTTTAGTTGTTATTCCGCAGTTGCCAGAATTGTGGCTATGTTTAGCTTTTCTGACACTCTGCTGAGAAACTGGGTGACCTGCCAGTAAACGTGTTCTCTTCTGTAGGAAACCTACCTGCTTCTGTCCACACCCTGTTCTTCTAGAACACTTCTACACTAATGTGACAGTCCAGTGACTAACTTCCTAACTCTAGCAGGAAAGGGAAGATCACTAAAAGCTGTTTTGTCCGTGGGATGGTCAGAGCTTCAGCTCAGCTCACTCTTCCAGTAGTTTGCAGGGATAGACACTAAGTCAGGGTCTCTCTTTTGGCCAAATCAGAAGCAAAGAAGTCTGGACAGAAGGGCCATTCCTTTTCAGATTTAAACAGAGTTTAAATTTCTCACACCTGGAGATCTGAGGTACCAGGACATGCAGCATCCGTCACCACAAGTGTTCAGTCAGGGGAAGTTAGATGAGACTGGAGAAATATATTTAATTGTTAAGATCTTAAAAAAAAATCTTGCCCTTCCTGAATATGTTTATGTTCCTCAGATTTACAGACAGGACAGGTCCTTTCTCAGTGTATTTATACTCATTTATGCATATGAAAACTCCAGTGAGATTATTAGCCCAGGTATTGCTTTTGCAAGGAGAATGAAGAGCTGTTTCTCATAAAAATGAGCTTCCTCCAACTGCTCTTCAGGGCTTGTTTCATCTAGCACTTTCTGAGCTGCAACAGAGTTATTTTAAGCTTGTCACAAATTAGCAGAGAATTGTGTAACCTCTTGTTAGTATGGGAACTAATGGGTCAGGCCAGGTTCAGTACTGATGTTAATTGCCCTGCCTCTGTTTGAAGTCAATGGCGCTGAATTATTTCCTGATAACAGAGGACTCAACCTTTCATTTTTCTTTTGACACACAAGCATTGGTTATGCTGAGTGGGAATCTCATTTGTGAAGTTTTATAGACCTGGGCTGAGATGCTTTGTATGCTAACACTAGAGATCTTATCTTGTATCCTTTTCTGTGGCTTTCAATGCAAAGTATAACCTCCTATTTCTATTATAGCCTCACACAGTTTTTTGAAAAAAACCAGCAAGTCATTTAGAAAGAAGGGGGTGTCTCTTTCCCTCATTTTTGTCTCCATCCTTCACATGTAGTTTTCCTCATCACACGTCTATTTCTAGTGTGCAATCTTTTGTACTCCTATTTGAATTTTCCATCTTTATTTTCCTCTTTGATTCTGTTTCTGGACTCTTACCAGCAACCGCATTCTCTGCTTTGCTGCTCTATGATTAGAGTTTTCTTTCTAGTTATTATCTTGCTGTGTGAATTTTCTGAAAATATCTATTATCTGGAATTGCATCTAGTAATTTAAAATATTTCTATTTATGTGTCTTCCCTTTTACCCTCTTTCTGTCCATCTTTGCCATAAAGATTCAGAAATATTTGTTGACAGGAACTGAATCTTTCTTGTACTTTTACATACTCAGTTATTTGCTTTATATAGGTCAGGAATTTCACTGACAACTGATTATTGAAGTTATACTTTTTTACTTATTATATGGCAATAAATTAATGAACAATGTGTTATTCTGTTTGCCATTTACATGTAGATTTTTTTCTTCCTTTAAAACTGAGATTTAATTATGAAATTCAATTTTGTCTGCCAAATTCTTGTAAGTTCTTTGAGTCTTCTTTGAAGATTAATAGTTGTCTAATTATAATAATGGTGTTCATATAAGCAGTTGTCTGAAGGAAGTAAAGAGCAAGATTTCTGTAAGAGTTTGGTTAGGACAGTCTTATCAAGGGCACTTAACAGTCACCTGCTTCATGAAAACATTCTGGGTTTAAAAGACATGATAGAAAAAATATTTTCAAGGGGAGACAAAACAGGTTAGATAATTGTAGTGATCTAATTCATAGAAATGGTCTGCAACCAATTTTATTGGCACATACTACTTAAGGATAAAGGAAAAGTTTACTGACAGTAAACTTCAGTGCAGGGGTGAGCACAAGAGGCTTAAGTGGCACAGGGAAGCATAGACATGGAAATTTCTTAAGTTCACACTATTTTCAACACAAAAAATAAACATGGATTGAACCTGTAAATCTACTCCCAGAATGTCTGTGCCCTCTAGAGCATGGGGTGCTTGGCATTCTTAAGTTCTGGGTAGCTTTGGACAGCATCATGCATACCCAGACTGCATGCCAGCAGTGAGGTCCAGCATTCACACACACAGCTTTGCAGTTCTGTTTGGTGCTTAAGCCTCAGCTGTTGTGTAATATCCACCTTTGATGTTGTGTTCACTACTGAATGAGGATAAGGACAAAGACAACCAAGTGCTTATGGTTTTCCAATACCTTCCCATAAGAGAGACTCAGAGAGTCAGTTCACTGCAAGAGTTATGGAAGAGTTCAGACTATAGAACTGCAAGAAACTTTAAATTATGGACTTGTATATGTTGATACTCACACAATTATGCTCACATAAACTTGAGCGACTTCAGCGAAATAAATTTTGTTTATTGTGTCTTCTTGCATTTTAACAATGCTTAAATAATAGCTGACTCAGATGAACTAAATATCAAACATTATCACTGCCTTGAAATCAAACCATAAAAATGATCTGTTCCTAATAACTGGTATTTCTTCATAGAAAATATTAGTCCATAATCTTTTTATTTGCATGTCTCTTCTTAAGTTGTACAAAGAATTTGGAAAGCATGTAGGCAAATGCAAACATATGTTTGGAGGCAAATGTAAAGGAATCATCTTTGGTACTTGACAGCCATGGTTACATGAAGAGGTTAAATTGTGGCAGATCATAGTGAAGAAATAGCACAGTGCATAAAAGAGGTAGCCCAGTCCCAGTAATGACAGCCTCATCCTCAGATAAGCATATCTTACTGAGGAAAACATGCTTATTTTCCCCTCATATTTTCAAATTTATGCATATATGATCTGCTTGTTTATTTCCAAGTAATTGTCATCCAGATTCCTGCTTCAAGCCTTACCTTGTCACTTATGTTCTAATTTTAGAGGGAAACTGATTTTTTTAACAGAGAATGAAGATTACTTCTTTTTCCAGTTTTTATTGTTTCATAGGTTTTGATCCAGGAAAATTGGTCCTGGATCCCCATTAAGGGGAGATGAATACCTCCTATTTTGTAATCCTAGAAAGGAGATGGACTTGCAAGGAGAGCGGTGAGTTTCTAGAAAGTGAGTTCTATCTGCTGCACAACGTTGAGAACAGGACAGTCTTTGGTAGTAGAAAAAATAAGTTTGTTTTTGCAAATTATACTTTTGCTCTATTTAAATCCCATTTTTAAAAATTTCATATGTCTTTTTGTGTCTGAGTGGTGGCTAGACTTCTTCTCTCCTTTCTTTATTATTTTTTATTGCTCCCTCCTTGGTTTTGCTGTTCTTTCCCTCTCTTAAATTCAGCAAATTTAGAGTAGTAGGAAGGGAAATAGGACCTAATGAAGTGAATTTGGTCAATGACTGTGGTATGTCATACATTGTTTAATACAGAACTAATAGAAGGTGGCCAATGTGATACCAAACTTTCTGAAGAAATAAAAAGGATCTGAAGAAACTAAGGGTCAGTGAATTGTCTTTTTTACTAGACAGACGTGTAGATTCACGCAGCCTTTTTGTCTGCTTAGCTGAATAAACATCTAAATGCCAATACCTTTTTGCATATTAAATAAATGTTAAATAAATTTTCTCTCAGAGAAAATGTAGAAATATTAAATCATTACTTAACCAGGTAAACACACTTTATAGTGAGTGATGAGTATCCTGTGTACTAGAATTGGTGGAGAAGTGGTGAGAGGTTATCTGAGGGCAGAGCTGCTCTATAGGGGGAACTCCTAATTCACACATCTGCTAGGGGTCTTCTGAAGTCAACAGCATATCAGTAGGAATGATCAAAACAATATTGCTGGAGAAATGAAGCTGTCACAGGAAGTAAAGAAAAGTCCCCTCTTAGGTCAGTGGCAGTTTAAAAGATATGAAATAGAAGGTAGAGTATATACTTGGTTGCGACAACAGAAGACAGCTAAAAGTGAGATTCAAGTGCTATGTAGCATAATTTTTAAAATCTGGAAAAGGTATTAATAGGGAAATAAGAGAGTTTGTAGATTATTTTTATGATATTATATTTAAACCAGAAATATTTAAAGGTGTCTGTCAAAAGTTTCAGAAAGTTTTCATGCTAACTAAACGCTACAGTGACAAAAATGAAGTGACATTAACTGTCATAGAGGCAAAGCAATGTAAATGAATAATAATAGTTTCTCATAGTATCCAGGTAACTAGGGCTAAAGCTATTATGAATAACAAAGAAAGAGAAAGGTTCTTCATATTTTTTAAAAAACCTAGAAGAGGGATGAAGTGAAGCAAAGATGTCTCATTAAAACTTTCAGTGCTTAAGAGAATCTGAAGTGAAACTCAAGTTTTGACTGCGTTTTTTTGGCTGATCCAGTTACTCTTCACCTGTATGGTTATAAAGCTGTAGAGAAGTTTTCTCTTTAATAAGAGTTTAACTCCAAGGACAGAGAAGAATCTTTTCAAAGCAGAAGCTGGGCTCCAAATTCACTAACTTCCAGTAGAGATGAAATGCCATATAAACATATGTGTCTTTATTTATCTCCTCCCCATAACCACCTACACACAAACTAGCCTAGTTTCTTATCCACACTGTGTGGGCAGAGAACGGGAAAATAGCTCCTGGGAGACCTCCTTCTCTCTCCTTGAAAGAAAGGGGGAAGTCTTGGTTGTTCCTAAGGTGCTCTGACTGCAACTACTGAGTAACAAACCAAGATTCTGCCCCAGCAAGAGAATTACACATCCCATTCCTGCCACAAATGAAAACCTGGGTCAAATATCTGGGTGCCTGAACAGGCACAAATATCAGCCTCTCCTGACAAGACCTGTTATCTTCACTTACCTAATGAATACAGCCAAGGTTTAGCCACTGTCTCGGTTTTGAAAGACAGGTGTCTGCTAAGGAAGGCAGAGGCCCCCCTTGAAGTGGCAGATATAACCCCTTTTCCCTCCAAGTTATTATATTTTGAAATCAAGGGCCTTTAGGCGAAGATGTGGGAAATAGGAATAACAGTTCTTTACTATATATATATATATGTATATAACCAGTCAAACAAAACAACAACAACTCTGGCAGTAACAGCAATCACAAACCCAGTGCCAGCCTTCTCGGCTGTCGGGCCCTTTCCCCTCGGGTGCAGTTCCGCTCGCAGCCGGCAGGGGCGCTGGCGGCTCCCGGTGAGCAGGGCAGGTGCGATGGTTCCCCCGCGGCTGCAGGGGGCGCTCCGGAGCGAGCTCGGGAAACCCGCGGCTCTGGTGCCCTGGGATCCCGGGAAGGGATGGAACAAAGGCTTCACAAACCGCTGGGCAGCCGATCCCGGGCTCTCAGGAACAGCAGGCTGGAACGGCAGGCTAGAACGGCAGGCTGGAGCGGCAGGGACGAACGCAAATCCCGGGTGGCAGGCGAGATGTATCCAGATGGGAGAACCCCACGGAGGCCCAGGCAGGCAGGGCGAGCAGGGCTACAGCGTAGCGAAAGCTCGAAGCAGCAGCGGGGCAGGGCAGCCACAGCTCGGCCTCCAGCAGGGCAGGGAAAGCGGCTTTTGGGGTCCCGGCGTTGTTTCCAGCAGGAAGAAAAGAACGGCCAAAAAGAAAGAAGCAGCAGCTCCTTTCTCTGCAGCTTCTCTCTCCGGACGCTCAGAGCGAACTGACCCCACACCCAGGTGTAGACAAAGGAGTAGCCAGGCCCGCCCGACTCCCCTTTTTGTCTTTCTTAAGTACAGCTATTTGTCCCCTAGCAACATGCATATGGGAGAAAATTCCTTTAACAGGAAAAAAACTAAGACTAAACTAAAACCCCAACAGCCACTATCCCTCTTCTCTCCTTACCCCACACTCAGACTGTCAGACTTCAGATGGCTGAATTAGCTTCCCCAAGTTAAAAAACTTACAATTTTGAGTTAAGCATTATCAAAACCTTCTTCAAAGATATTCCCCAGCTTTCCATAACATGAAAATATGGTTTGATTCATCAAAATGTATTTATACCTATCTAAAGCTGAAAAATAGTTTCCTTTGGTTATCTAGAGTCCATGGAAAAGAAACATTTCATTTGATCTAAAACAATTGTATTGAACATCAAATAATTTATCTTTATTTCAAGTATTTTTTAAAAGAGGAAATGGTATCAGAAGGATCAGAGGATGTTACAATAGAAAAAACATGAAAATCAGTGGTTTCATTTTGAAATTATTTTGCAAGTTTTTTCCAGATATTTTTAGAAAATTGAATGACTACCCAATGTTATCAAATATTTTGCTCAGGAAAATAAAGTAGTGGTTGTAAAATCTCACTATATTTCAAACAGTCTCTCATCCTTAGAATCTACCATTAATAATAATTTTTAGAAGATGAGATTTTATTCCAAGTTTCCACCTTGGGGGAGTTTTCTTTTTATCTTGGCATTGCAAAGCTTTGAAAAGAAGCATTTCGAATGGAAGGCATGACAGATCTTTTAAATGGAATATGCATCTACTGAGCTCCACACTATAATTACTGTCATACTGAAGAAGGTTAAATATTTATGAAGAATGTGCTTTTTATCAGTCAGTCTAATTTTTAAACCTGAATTCTGTAATTGCATTGAAATGCCAATAATCAAAGGGGGGGTTCTTTCTTGGCAGGCATAAGAGTTTCACTGGTCTCATTTATTTGTGGAGCGTGGCCAATATAAACAAATTCTGAGTAGTTTTTTTCATTTTGGATCAAAATTAAATTGAAACTGGTTATGCCAAATATCTTCTTAGGCAATACCTGAATGTTTTTTGCTTGTTTGTTTGTTTTTTCCCCCAGAGATTAGAAATTGGGCTTTCCTCCTTAATGTATGAGTTTTATATTCAGTCACTTTGTGGATTTCTTCCTCCCCAAATTTGGTTAGGTTAAATAGCAAATTAATCTTAGAGTCTTAGTAGCATATTTTGCTGTATTGAAAAAATGCAGTAAACTTCTGGATTGTTTCCTGACAAAATTTACTTCATGACCCAAATTTCTCTGATGCTTGCACTATAATAAATTTGTTGAAAATATGTTCCAAATTCTGGTTTTACCAAGGTACCTTTTACCTCATATTGCAATCCTATAATCAAAATACTAATAAAGCAAGGAGGTGAAAATATTTCTGTTTAATAATTTTATTGATTCACATCAAGTCCCACTATTTTTATATGACTGTTTTATGTGAATTAATCTAGAATATTGGTCTGAAGAGAAATACTAGAAAACCTTCCCTAAAGGATGTGCAGACTGTGATTTTATATTTAATCAGGCTTTTAAAACTTCTGATGAGGGTTCTCCATCTGGAGAAGCAATGCATGTTGCTGAACCCACTCAGTCTAGAGAGGGTACTCACACAGTATTCTAGTCACTGGGAGGAGGTGAGGGGTGCCTGCTTTTGAGGTGGAAACTACCTCAACTACCTGGGCAGCACGTCCAGGAGGTGATTAATAGAAGAAGAATAAATGTCTAAAGAATGCCAGATCAGCCCACCCTCCAAATATTTCCTTCTTTCTGTGAACTGGAAAGGAACAGACCCAGCCATTTGAAGTTGTATGAAAAGTATGCTAACCACTCGTATTCATAGGAACCCTGCCACAGCACAGCTTTGTTCTAAATGAAAACAAGTCTTCCTCAGTTGTGTGAAAGGTATGCCCTTGTCCTTGGGAGGAGGTCCTGGACCCTGCTTCCAGGAGAGCTACAAGGACCATCCCCAGAGTAATAGAAGTGAGCACTGCGTTGTGCAGTGTTTGCTGATGGGTACTCAGAGCAACTTTCTATTATCAGTGCAGGACAGCCCTTCTGTCAGATCTAAGTCTCATTGTGCACTAGATAGGAAAGGTAAGGGACAAAATTCTAGTGTGACTTCCATTCAGTGAAGCATTTTTCATCCTAAGTATGCCCCTTTTCACAACTTCCAGGAAACATTGTGAGGGCTAAAGGTGTCAGTAAAGCTGAGTCATGAAGCATCTTGTACTTAAAATTAATTTGCTCTTTTTCATTTCATTACAATTTAAGGAACTACTTAGAATTAAAAAAAAAAAAAAATGGGCTTTTACAGAATTAATTTCCTTCTATTCAAGCTATAAAGCTTGGAATATATACTTTCAGAATTTGTTATGAATTTAGTATTGACTATTTATGACTTCTTCGGAGTTCAGTTTCGTTCAGTCGCCAATCTGAATGCAAAGAGTTAAATCCTCGGAAATGGCAACAAGGTTGTTAAAGAAGTGCCTTAGAAGGTAGAACAATGACACAGATAAGGCAGCCTAAGGTATATAACTTCAAAGAATTTTAGATATGAATGGCTGCTGGGCTATTGGGAGACAAACTGTCTCCGTGTAGGCTGGAATGGGGTACTCTTCCTAGGGCTATGCCTGGGTTCAGCAGAGATCTGAAACTTCAAAGACTTTAGAAAAGGGGAGGGGGCATTAATAGATTAGGAAAGGCTATGAGAGATGAATCAATGGAAAGCTGACAGTCAGATTGCAAGAGACATGGGAAAATATCAAGTGTGGTGAGCTGAGCAGGGTGTTGGAGCTTTTTGCTTTGTTTTGTTTAGCTTTACTTCCAGAAACGAGGTTAATTCAGCTCATGAGAAAATAAAAGTTTCACACAGTTCTGTGTATGTTCCTCCTTTTCCAGAATTTGTGTTTCACTTCTTGTTTCTCCAGTGTGTTGCAGTGGGGATCCTGCAACACGCATATATCAAACCAGGAGTCCCGTGGAAAGGAAATATATACGGACAGACAGATTCTTGATAGCTGTTTCAGAGATGTTTATTTCTCCAGCCGCACGGCCGGGGCTCTGCTGAGGAACTGTCCCAGTCACGGGACCAAGGGTCCTTCTCCCGCGCAGGGAACACAAACCAACCAATGGGAACGAGGCTGAGCAGGGACAGGGAAACCCCGTGTCTGTGCCCTCAGGGCCCCTCTCCCAGGGCTACACGGCGGGGGAGGGACCCCAACACCTCACCCGTTTTATTTTAATAAAAGGAGAATGAAAACAACTGGATAAACATAACAAGAACAGTTTCAAAACAAAACAAGCCACCCTCCTGAGTCTTTAAATGTCCAAACAGATTCTCTGGAACATCTTAGGGCTGACAGAAGGGAGACAGAATTCTCTGAGCATGCTTTGTGGGGAAACTGAGGCAGGAGAGGGTTTAACTTCTTCCCTCCCCCTTTTCATCCCCCACTCGGCATTGGAAAGGGATTTTTGGGGAAACAATTGGCAAAAGCATGGTTTTGTGAGGGAAACCATGGATGAAAAAACGGATTGGGAATACACTGGGGGTAATAGGATATAGGGTAAAAGGGAAAGGTGGGATTAGGAAAGGGAAACTGTAGGGGGGACTTACAATGGAGATACTGTCTAACATGACTACGATTTTTTGCATATATACTGCCTTTTACAGGAACACCATCAGGCCCAGTGACCTGCGATGCTTGTAACCCTTTTCTCCCTAGTACAATATTAAATTCCACCACCTCTCCATCTCCCAAGCTTGGGATGCATTTTTCAGGGTTATTCTTTTTAATAGCAGTTCTATGCACGAATATGTCTTGCTGGTTGTCACACCTTGTTATAAAACCATAATTTTGCTTAACATTATACCATTTTACTATCCCTAAGGTCTTAGTTGCTATGATCTTTTCCTTTTTCCGAGTGGCTGCTGTTTTCTGTCTCGCTGCGTCTTTGCTCTCTCTTTCGGTCGCTCCCGTGTTGGAATTGTCGGGGCTGCTGGTGCCTGCGCGCTCTTCCCGGGGTCGCGTTCGGGGCCGCGCGGGCCGGGCTGGGCCGTGCCGCTCAGTTCTCCGTGCGTCGCCTCCTCTGGTCGCAGCTTCGCTGCCGCTGCCGGGCGCTGCACCCACGTCTCGGCCGGGCCCCCGAGCGAGGACTCCCCCGCGCCCCGCTCCAGCGCGCGTCTCGGCTGGGCGCGGCTCCGCTCCACCGCCACCGCCGCCAGCCGCCGCCCGCGCGCCGCCCCTCTCGGTCGGGCGTTCACGGGGCTCGCTCCACCACGCACTGCACAGGACCGGGCAGGCACCGCCGGGTCCCGCCGCTCCCCGCTCCGCCACCGACACTGCGGCTCGCGTGGCTCCGCCCGCGCGCGGGAACTGCCTCGCTGCTGCTCTCAGAGCGCTCGGTGCACGTGGCCTGGGCCGCACGGTCCCTGCGCCACGCTTCCCTTCACCAGGACACAGCTGACATTGCTCAACAGTCTCGGTAACTAAATAATATTCACGAAAATATTCTTCCATCGGCATATATTTTGACTCTAGTATTAACTGTGTCCAAACGGTTTTCCAAAAGCCCTTGGTAAGAATTAAATCCCAAGAAACATAGAAAAAGTTCTTAAACAACCATGCCAGGAAGTGTTTCAGTTCTTTTTGAGCTTGAATCAAGCTAAAATTTACAAATCGTTGTTCAAGAATCATTTTAAGTTTAAGATAAATGTCCATATGCGGCTCTGAGAGCCAAGAGTCTTCCCACGGTTCCTCCATAGTTCAGATATGGAATAGCAAAGCAAAACCAAGAAGAGGAATCCAAAGTTTCCAGGGTTTACTCACACAAATCAGTCGCTTAGGGATCGGGGATCGTTCTGCTCACAAATCTCCACCATTTGTTGCCGTGGGGATCCTGCAACACGCATATATCAAACCAGGAGTCCCGTGGAAAGGAAATATATACGGACAGACAGATTCTTGATAGCTGTTTCAGAGATGTTTATTTCTCCAGCCGCACGGCCGGGGCTCTGCTGAGGAACTGTCCCAGTCACGGGACCAAGGGTCCTTCTCCCGCGCAGGGAACACAAACCAACCAATGGGAACGAGGCTGAGCAGGGACAGGGAAACCCCGTGTCTGTGCCCTCAGGGCCCCTCTCCCAGGGCTACACGGCGGGGGAGGGACCCCAACACCAGTGCAATCATATAGCTGTGAATCTGTACATATGTTTAAGAAACAATTACGGCTAATGTTTTATATTGACTCAGATAAATCCCAGGAGAGGTTAAGCCGAATCCCACTAAAGAGGAATAAAGGTCTAGCATCTTTGATGTATATTCCTGAAGATCCAAAAGAAGGAGAGTTTCATATATCTATTAGGTGTGCCAGTGCTGTTCATAATTGTTTCTCCAACATTACATTAAAAGAATTGTATAAATCTGATTCTTCTCCTCAATAAAGGCAGACTGAAGACTGTCAAGATCATCATAGACCATTTAGATTGTGAGTGTTTTGACCTTGTACAGACATTATCTGTGTTGGTAATGTAGAAAATGAAAGCATTACATCATTTAACCTTTGTTATCTACTCTCTGTTAATTTTTTTTTTTACTTGTTAAGTAAAAGTGTTTCTTGCAAAGCTATTCTTCTGCATCCTTTGCTGCTTTATATTCACAGATGCATACGGGATTAACTTTGAACTCCTTTTATATTGTGTTAATAGAATTTTATGACACATATTGCTGATCAGCTTCTAGCAGGTGCCAATGCCTTTAGGTGGTCTCGTGGATTTTTTTGATTCCCTTAGTTTTGAGTTGAATGCAATTTGAAGGGGCAATAAATGTTGAACCATTCAGAAAAGTATAGTAGGAGTAGAAGGGCCTTGAGGGGAAGCCGTGTGAGGAGTGGCTGAGGTCACTTGGTCTGTTCAGCCTGAAGAAGAGGGGACTGAGGGGAGACCTCATTGCAGTTACAACTTCCTTGTGAGGGAAAGCAGAGGGGCAGGTGCAGGTCTCTTCTCCCTGGTGCCTAGTTACAAGACTTGAGGAAATGGCATGAAGCTGAGGCAGGGGAGCTTTAGGGCTGGATATCAGGAAAGAGTTTTTCACCCAGAGGGTGGTTGGGCACTGGAACAGGCTTCTCAGGGCAGTGGTCACAGCACCAAGCCTGTCTGAATTCCAGTAGCATTTGGACACTGCTCTTGGGCACATGATGTGACTCTTGGGGGTGTCCTGTGCAGGTCCAGGAGCTGGTTGGACTCAATGATCCTGATGGATCCCTTCCAGCTCAGTATATTCTGTGATTCTAGGATTCCATGACATTAATTCTACTAAGATAATATTGGTTTTGCTTGAAATGTGCTAGCCTGATCCCTTTGTTCTTCAAAACAATTTCAGTTTCCTTGAAAATGTAGGCATTATAGGAAAACTGTATAATATTTCAGGAATTCAGAATAGACAAGTCATTAAATACAAGATTTAGCACCTGAATGGAGTCTCATATCTCTAGCAAGTAGCTTATCTGAGGTCTTTAACTTCAGTTACATTCTTTCAAGTATCACTGATTTGAAAGGCACTGGAAGTTGGGGGCAAATTGCAGGAATGATAAATGTCAGAATCGTAATATTTAAGGGGTATAATTTACAGGATCTGAAGAAAAGCTGTTTGTTTCCAAAAATATCTTTGTAGGGAACCTTAGGGGAAATTCTATTGTTCCCTTTCCAGAATTCCAATCTAATTTCATATTTAAGTACTCACACAATTTTAAAGAATGATGGTGAGCTACCTGTAGGCTTTTTAATTCTGTTTTGGAATCTTGCCTGACAACATTCATGCAAGGATGTTCTAAATTACTTAGAGAAAACATAGCACAAAAAAATCAGCATTATGTGACTGATTTTGCAAGTAAAGCTGTAAAGGTTTTTGTTGTACATCGTTTGGATATCTGAAGTAATGTTGTCACAGACATTCAGGTGTTGTTTAAATCCTGTTCATGTTTTTTACAGCCAATCAGGCAGAACAGCAATAGAACATAATTTCTGCAAACAGTACTGTAAGTGGTATAATATATTTCATTGCATAATTTTTGAAGGAAGATATGAGGTACATCTTACTAGCATGTGTATAAATTTTTAAATAATTTGCTGCCAGTTTATTTAGGTGAGAAATTAGCTTCCATTCACCTACAAAAGTCAATTAGAAAAAGGCTGTGTTTATTTTATTGGACTATTAACTATAGAATGGCAATTTACATTTCCTATATTTAATCTGCAGAACAGCAGTCTACAGCCAGATATATTCAATTACTCTCAATGATTTAAGGAAACATTGTTACCTCCTGCAAATGAAATATCTATATGGGCACTTCAAAAATATTGAAAAGCCTGATTCTTTTGGCAGTTTATTATTTTATTAACAAGCATTTTAAATTTGTTATTTTTTATGTATTTTTTTGCTTCCTTTGTTGTCTTTATTAGAAAAGAATGTAGTCCTATATTTAGCTTAACTTAGCTGAGTTTATAAATCTAATAGTCACTGATCTCATTGCTATAGCACCTTTTTCTTCCTGCCTGCTGTTTTCTTTTCCTTTTCATATTTTCTACAGAGGTAGGGCAATATAGCCCTTTTACAATGACACCAAAGTTCAACTAAACCTACACTTTCTTTCGTGAATCTTTTTTTTTTCCCAGATGACAATCAAGACAAGGGATGTTAGCATACATTCAATACAAACAGCACCACCATGTCTCGATAAGACTGTATTGTAATGATTTTGAGGCAAATCATCTATTGAGGTATGCAGTCAATAAAGTTGTTTCAAGAAAGGAATGAATTAAAATGTCAGTTTGTTGTGGGAGAGCTACTAATGACCAATTCTGAAGCTCGTACTTTCACCTTTTCCCCCTGAGCTAACCTCCTTTTGATGGTAGCATCATGTGCTCTTTTGAGGCCACCACTTGATCTAGACCAAACTGAAGGAAAATAGAGATTCCACAATATTCATCTGGGTGTGTTATAGGCAGAGCTGGTTGTCTTTCTTCTGTGAACATGTATATGAATTATAGAATTAAAAAAAAAAAAAAAAAGAAGAAAAATACTTATCAACTTCACATTTCTCTGACCTCTTATCTAAATTACAGCTGTCATCTGAGCATAGTCATGGCCTTGCTTTGCAATTTATGAAAGTCTTTGTTCACCATGTGCATTGTGTGAGACACTTCTCTTAGCAGATCAGCATGATTCTTGCAGACGTTTCATTCAATAAAGGGCAGTGGCTGTGGCTTCCTCTGCTTTTCAAACGAGCATTTTAACCTGCACACTCAGATTGCAAGGTATATCTTTTTCTTGATTGTCTGTGGAAGCTAACAATTTGTTAGGGGATGATTAATGACTAATGATTTCAAGGGAATGATGACTGTCTTTATGGTCCACATCTCATAAACCAGTCTGCACTTTATCTCGTATGCTTATCTTGCCTGCATGAACAAGTTGGCATCTGCCTCGATAACCACTTCTGCATATTCTTTTTGTTTTCTTTTGAAGTATAAAATGGAGAGAAGGAAACTGGCATTTCCTTTTCCTGAGGCATTCACTAAATATTCTAGAAAAGGCAAAGAAGCCTGGTAACTTCTTTACTGCTAGACAAGCTCCAAGAAAACCAGAAGAAAAATCTGTTTTCATTCTCTCCCTTATACTTGAATTAAAGGTGTCAAAATATGGGTAATGTAGTAGAATTTTCTAGGGATATAAATAAAAATAGCTTGATCCACCATAAATCTTTAGTTTGAGCTGTAGAATACACTATCAATGAACTGTAACTGCTGGGACTGTCTGCATCCTTCTGCTGCATTTAACTTCCATTGTCTGTTTTGAGATAAATTGTAAAGCAACATATCAAGTTAGCAGCTTATTGACTGTCCTGCTGGAAAATATGTAGAGCAGGCATGTTTAAATTAACTCTGTTAAGGAGTGAACAAGTCAAGTCTGTGCAAGACAAGTTTACATAGCAAGCATTGGACTGATAGGCAGTAACTCAAAAATGAATTGTGCTTATTTGGGTGGAGGGGATTTTATGAGACGTGTTGTTTTCATGAACACTTTGATTCTAGCTAATTTGTACATGATTTCTTGTTCTTTGAAAGGTGTCTGGCTCTATACAACTCTTCTTGGAATTTTAAGGATACCTTTTTTCTCTCATGCTGCTTGGCTAGTTTAAGAAGGATAGCTAAATAACCTTGGTATTCTTTTCTGGGACCAGAGTGAAGAATTTAGTTTCATTTTAATAAAGTTCTTTACACCATTTCAGAAATGAAGAGCGACTATGGAACAACTACAGATAATTTTTGTTTTCTCCATCTCTTTTCAAGTGATTAAAAAATTATGATATCAAAGCTCATAAGGTTTAATGAACCTGTGTTAATTTAAACAATATGAGAGTTTGGCATACCATCTGGAAAAGTCTAGTGCATGTCTAATAGTTGTGTATTTTATTTGATTATTGGGGTTTCTTCCATTATTTGACTTGCTCTAATGCTAAATTCCTGTGATGTTTGCAACTATTTCATAGAGCTGAGGTAGGTGTCCCTTGCCTTCTGGTTGGTCCTTTGTAACTTTTTCTTATGGAGAAAGCAGGATTTCAGAAAAGGTTAGCTAAGTCAAAGGTAACTTATCACCAGAGATGGCATAAACAGAAAAATGATATTACCTAACTGAGATGGTCTTTAGTGTCTTTAAAGATGAGAAGATTTTATTTTCATCACTTCAGTTTGTAGATATTTAAAATGTAGTGTTTTTTCTTCAGTTGTGGGTTCCTTGTATTGGGTTTTGGTTTTTTGTGTGTGCATCATTTTGGGTTGTTGGATTTTTATTAGAAGATAGAGGCTATTTCCCTGTGACAATATTCACAAAGCCTTCAGGAGGCTATCAGAACCACAGCCCATGAAAAGAATCCATTGTTTTTCGAGGTTGCTTTTGAAAATGCCAAATGCCAAATGTTTTGGGCATTTTCTGCATGAACTGTAGTTTATGTCTATGGACCTATAGAATTGTCTCCCTTTGCTCAGATGATTGCATGGAGGACAGCATGTTTAATAAGTGCATCTGAGAGCAGAGTAAGATAACAATCCTGACTAGATTGTTATATAGAAATATATATATAAATATATATAAATATATAAATATATAAAAATATATATAAATAAAGGGTTTCCCAATTATTGTTATTTTGTTTAAAAGTGATCAATAATTTTATATTCTTTTAGAAAATGAAAGACTTTTTCTCATCATTCTTTTTCTGGTTGGTTGCACCCATCAAATATTAAATTATAAATATACAAAGTTGTGGCACAAATCCCTTGTGAAAGGGGCTAAGGGTGGTACTAAAGGTGTCTCCTTTAAAACCAGGAATTTTCTTAGACCTTTTACCCTTTGTTGGCAGACAAACAAAATGTTAATGATTGAGTGGAAAGGCAAAAATTGAATGAAAAACATAACCCATTGAAAGATGAACATTTTGAGAGGTGTGGGGATTTCTGCACTTCCACTGCTGCAGTGTCCTCACAGACAGATTTGAGTGTCATTTACCACCACCTCCTCTTCACCCAGAGTGTTTCAACATTCTTATGTCTAACATCTGTCAAGAGGAGAAAATGATCCCTGGGCATTCATTCGATTTAAATATTTTTATCAAAAGCGTTTGTCAGTTCATGGATTGGTCTGAACTAAAAGAGTCAGTGGGTGAAGATAGGTCATGCTGAAATGGACATACAAGGGCTGTGGTGTCACACCACAAACTG
The DNA here is from genome assembly GCF_020740725.1 of Corvus hawaiiensis. Classification (NCBI taxonomy): domain Eukaryota; kingdom Metazoa; phylum Chordata; class Aves; order Passeriformes; family Corvidae; genus Corvus; species Corvus hawaiiensis. The sequence continues at coordinate 14,259,595 of NC_063217.1, forward strand.
TTCCATTGAAAAATTTGTATCAACCTCCACAATGGCCATGGCATGCCACTTCTCTAGTCCTCTTTGCATGACCAGTGCTTTAAAGCAGATGTATACAAAGATATATCAGTTCCCTGATCCAATTCCAAGGATAACTGCCCACAAAATTGTACCAGTCCTAAGACAGTAAAAATAGAGGTCAGGAATATATTAAGGTACCTGAAGAGTTCTGTAGTTTAATGGGCTAATTTTTGGTGGCAGTGTTGGAATGAAAGGCTGTCTCACATTCAGGTCTGCTCAGGGATGCTTCTGTTTGCAGAACTGTCATGAACTGAACCATGGACCTGATGCAGCTGAAAAAACAGTTTTTGTTTAGGTTCCTTTTCAGCTGAATTCACTCCTGTTCTGGCACAGCTCTGACCAGCTTTGGCCAGAATAAGCAGTATCTCTGAGTGTTCAACCATGGCTTGTATCTACTGAGATCACATTCTGAATTACTGGTTTGGGAAATAGGAAATTCAGGGGCATCTTTCCCAGCAAGTATTTATTACTAGACAATCAAACACAAGACATAATTGCCCCTGTGCCAAAGAAATGGATGCAGTTTTAAAGGCTGAGGTCCTTCACTTAGTAGGAACAACAACAAAGCTGTCTCCTGAATAAGGCAATGAAGAGTTTAGCAGCAATCCCAATGTAATATATTCCTGCTGTCTGCACGGGGCGCATTGTCCTCCCAGCTGGTTCAGCATAACTGTTTATAAGGCCAGTAGTTATGTAGGTGGAATAGAGAGCCGATTCTACTAAGCCACTTTCTCCTTTATGTTTACATTTTTATTTCCAGTATACTCACAGCTAAACAGACCAATTCAAAGCTGGTAATCTGGAGCACAGGAGAAGAAAAAGCATCTTTTTGATGTGACAGATGAGAGGCAGTAAAACTCTCAGGCTTGTGCTAAGGTGGAGGGAACATAACAGAACTCTGAAAGTCCCCACAGAGGCTCTGACACCCATTTCACCCTTGCTCTGAGAACAAGAAAGGATTTCCTTTTCACTTTCATGAGCTGTCAATCTCTGTTCAATGACATGAACAGTTAATTCGCTTCCTAAAATCCATTTTTCATGCATAGCCATCTTTGTAAGGGAGAGTAAATCCTTTCCTTTACTTACCAAGCTTGAAATCTAACTTTCTTGCATAAGGCTGTAGAAAAAGTTTTTCTGTGAGTCACAGAAAGGAGCATTAGAATCAGTTCAACTTTAACTTTTTTTCCTCAGCTTATGAATGTCTGAGCATTTAATGACTCAAGTTTATTAAGCATGAAAAAATGGCACTAGGATTTTAACATCATTTGATGTTAAATAATTAACTTAGAAAACTAATGCCAACATCATAAACCATCATATGCATGAAATTCAATATATAGCTACATTCAATAATAAATATCTTATGGAATTCATATAACTGAAGCCCACACAAGAATAAGGAAGCTGCCAAAATAGAATCATATCCAGTTGGTTTAGTCAGCAAGAAACCAACTGGTCCACAGATGCTCTTTTTTCTATGAGAAAATATCCTCTTTTGCAAGTCTCCAGTCTGCAAAATGTTTCATATGAACTCTTCTCCTGCAGGCTGTAAATATTTTATTCATCAAACCCTTTTATTTGTAGCAGATGGAAAACTTAGTACAAATTTAAAAACAAAAAAGGAGAAGATTAGACACTTAGGTGAATAACTCTAATTGCATTATACTGCACTAACTTGTAAAAAGGCCTTCAGGCATGGGCATCAACTGACACCCAGATGGATTTGCATGCCTTTTCTCTGGCACAGACAAGAACTGGAAAAGAAGTTGTTTTGAGAATTGAGAGTTGAGAGTGCTTGTTCATCATATGTAAGGATATGAACACAGGTAATGAGGTTATGACAAGATATCCAGTGTTCCCTTTCTATCCACTTCCAGTGACCTTGTCTATTCATGCAGCTGCCCAGCTGAGGTCCAGCCAGTGTCACAGTAAAATAAAGAAGGTGCTCTGTTCCTTAGAGTAGGTGCAGCATGTGTCCTTTTTCCCCCTCTGTTATTCCCTTTGCACAGGAACACAAACATTTTGGCAAGAAAATCATAAGACATTAAAATAAAAACACCTGCTATGGTTCCAATTCATTTTCTTTCAGAACATGTACACTTTTGATACCTTTGGTTTAGCAAAACTTCACCAACTTGTTAATTGACTATAGAACATAACTCGCATTCCTGCTCTTTGTACGTTTGCAAGGTCACAAAGGGAAAAAAGACCCTATTCCTACATATATTGAGAGAATGGTTCTCAAAACACTTCTGTCACTTCCTAAGAAACACTGCTTCCATTTGATTTATGGGTAAAAGTCTCATAATATTGCCAATAACATAGTTGCAACTCTAGCAACAAGAAAGCTTTGTTACTTTGATGATACATTTCTATTTATTAAATACCATTTGCCATTAGATAACCACTTACATGTGATGATGGTGTGACAATTGCTCCTCCTGTAATGCGATGACACAGACCAAATAAGCTGAATGTTATTCAATTAAAGTTTAAATGATAAAAGAGCACACATATATAAAGTATGTTTTCTACTCCATAATTCTGTGATTTCGCATTCATTTGAATAGTATTCTATAAAAACACCAGCAGATAATGGATCTATTTCTTATAGAGTGATAATATAATAATTAACAGGACAGATGTGATAGGACAGTAGCATACAGGAGAGGAAAGAGGAAGTACATAAATTTCAGTAATAGGAGATACCCTGAAAAGTCTGTTTGGTTAAGAAGTACTGCAAGAACTCTTTCTTTTGAGTGTTATCTGGACTGAACTGTGTTGGATCCTGGAAGCTGGCCTGATCTTCATTGATGAAATACTGCTGACTGATTGACTGAAAACCGAGGAGAGGAGGGCATGTTAGTTGCTCTGTTGTTTTCTGTGAATATATAAATGTTCCCATTTCTGTAATCTTCATCCAAATTAAGAAAAGAAGAATTTTGCCATCAGTTTCAGAATACTCCTTTGTGCAAGGCAATGTGCCTTTGTAATTGAAGCTATGTATCAGAGTTGTATTACAATTTCTTTTCCTTATACTAAGGGATGCACCTGCTATCTGGGGTCTGGCTCTTAAAATGTGTTTTGGCAGAGAATAATGTCAATATTCGGTATAGAGATGATGTCATTATGATAGAATTATTGACTTGGAAGTTAGAGACATTGCTTTCATAGACAACACAAAGTGATATCCAAGCCAAAAATTTCATGTTCCTTACCATTTAAGAAAAAAGTGTTCTTGGACCAATGAGACCAGATGTTCCTATGCATCCAGCTGCTCCCCACCCTGACTTGCATATTTTATATTTCCCAGAAGGCATTTAAAATCTGCAGCATCACTGTTGAGTTTATTGCACTATTAACTTAAAAACTGCAGCAACTGTTGTGTGGTATTTAAGTAGAAAATTTACTGTGGGTGGGTTACTGTTGCAGAAAAAGAGTATTGTTCTCTACTAAAATTCTAGGAGACATAAATGCAATTTCATTTATTTTTTGTAAGCAAATTATTAATAAAAGTTTTTTCCATTCACAAGATATTTGCATGGCTTCCACCTGTAACTGGCCTTTCCAATCAATTGAAAAATGAAGGAATCACCATTGAACATACAACCTTTGGAGCATAACTGGGCATTTAGACAGAGTTGTATAATTAAAAGTTACTGGGTTAAGAATGAGAAAATATTATTAACAGCTGTAGAGGCACATATTTGCAAATATTTCAGCAGGTATATACCTCCTACCAAGTTCAACACATTTCGTTGACTTAATTTAGTTTAATTTAATGCTTTTGCCTTATTATTACTTTGTTACTATATTAGAGAACATCTACTAATATACTCTTGCAAAATTTCATTCACAATGTGGGCTAAATTAGGACTTTCAACTCACAGACTTCAGAAAAAAAAAAGGAGGAGGAATATTCCCATGAGAAGTAGTTTTGATGTACAGCCTCTTGTACTCTTATGGAGTACATGTATGATATTTCTTAAATATCTGGCCAGCCATGCTAGATAAAGCAGAAGATACATGGAAATATGCCATATGCCATATTCCATATTTCTCTTTGGCATTTTAAATCTGTTTGAATGAACAACAGGGACTGAAATCCTGGCTTTCTGCAGAAGCTGACTCTGAAAATGGCAGTAGACAAGGAAACATAAAATTATCAGCTTTGAGAACCAAACTAAAAACGTTTTCATCTAAAATATTCTATAGTGTTAAGTTTCACACACTCAATGAATGTAGCAAGATTTAAAAATAGATAGATTTTTTCTATGTCCCAAAGAAATGTTGATTTATCCAAGCACAGTAGATGTTTTTTCACCTGTAAAAGCAGGAAAATACACAAGGAAAAGCACATGTAACAACATGATCATACAGCGTCAGCAGTACATGTAGCAATACTCTTGATGAAGTAATAGCTTTGGTGTTTTTTTCCCTTTCCATAATCTTCCAGCATTGTTCCTGGGATAATCATTATAGTTTAATCTTTGTCCTCTGCAGGTACAATATCTGTCTTTCAAAGTCTCACACTAATCTGTGTTGTGACACAAAGGGCAAGACTTAGTCCTGCAGTGCCACCCTGAATAATTATTTGGTTAGTTAGTATTTCTTCTTGTACTCAAGGGGAGTGCCAGGCTTTGAGTTGGACATTGGATTCTCATAAAGTCTTGTATTTCTTTTATGTTTGCAAGAGTGATCACAGATTTGGCTAGCTGCCTTGAGGAAACAGTTCTCTGGAGCAACACCCAAGTGATTGTACTTTAAACCTGAGCTAGTAGAGCTTTACAGAAATAAACACCTGTATTGCATAACACTGGAAAGGTATTTCAGGGATTTTTTCTCTCTTATGAACAGATATGACATGCCTTCAAAGGTCATTATTAAGTTTTCTAGAGTCCCAAATGGAATGAGCTTCAGCCTTCTTCTTTCATTCTCTCTTCACTTTTTCTGATGGCTTTTGTTGATGTCTAGCACTTCTTTAGAAACAGCCTAGCAAGTATATTTAAGTACAGTAACTCTTGTTTGGAAAATGAATGTTGCTCTTGTTAAACTGAACATTCACACTCAGAATAGTTTTGAGAATTGTAACTCTTGAACTTAAGGCATCTATGGCAGGTAAAAATTGCCATTGTTATTATTAGTGTGGGTGTGATTTATTGTTCATCACCATTACAGCTAACAGAGAGCCAGCCATGCAACCTCCAGGATAAGGTATTGTACAATCATGCCATCCCTGCACAAGGTATAAGCACTGGATGTGATATACTTTCTGTGGGGCCCTCTGAACTTGGTGTCTAGGACCTGAGTCATCTGAAATTCTGCTTCAGAATGTCCCCTGAAATAGTCACTTCATCTCTGGATCCTGCAGACAACACTCTATGGGGCCCTAGCACTTTAACAGTAATAGTGACTTAATGGTTCATGCTCTACTTCTCTTTCTATAGAGACAAGTCATATTGTGTGTGGGGAAATGTGTGCCTGTGTCCTGCTTAGTGACAGGCAGAATACTGGTATCAAGTACCACTGGACTAAAATTATCCTCAATACCAACAGCAGCTGTCAATATTTCAAGCTATCCCCAATTCAACACTGATGCCCTTTGCTGCCCTGTTCAACCTGCTGCAGGCAGACTTGTTGCAACCCTGCCTTCAGGTACTCTTCCAGTTCCTGGTCACATACCTGTTAGTATTTTTGCTTTCTCAGCAGAACATTGGTGAATTTGGTAAGCTTAGTCTGAGACTACAGGGAGGCACTAATGGAAGCCTTTTGTCTGGGGCAAAATCACTTTGGTCCAGCTGGCTCCAATGTAGAGACAACATTACCAAGGAAATGGGGTAAGTGTAGGAAAAAATACTACCCCACCTTGCACAAAATCCCCTGAATTTCTCGTCTAAATCTTTAATAGGAACGTGATGGTGCTATAATTCTGTTATTTTTGGCATCTGCCTCATGTAAGATTTGACATTATTGCCACCAGAAACTTGCCCTCCTTGTTGTGTACACTGGGTCAGCCGTGGACCATTCAGGCACAATCCAGCAGCAAACAACTGCTTTCAAATCAATAGCAACAGGCTACAGCTAAGTTCTTAAATAAGATTTAACTGAAATCTAAACTAAAGTTGAATCCTAAATTCTGGTCTTCCAAACTAGAAACTGAAGAAAAAAAGAGAAAGGAAAAATGCAATTCAGAAAATATTTTATTGAGTACAATACCATTTCATTGTAGGCTTTATAAAACACCACCAACCTCTCTGAGGTTGAATACAGCTTGGGCAGGTGCACAAGGAGTGGGAGAGAGAGGGACATCATCTGCAAATTTTCATGCAAGAGGCATAATATGGGATATTTGCATCCAAATAATACCTTGTCATAGTGCCCAAGTTTGCACTAGCTCACCAGAAAAAAATTAATGAATTTACATTTAAATTTTATAAAGGACTGTAACAATCAGCTACAAATTCAAATTTACTGGATGTTGCCATTGCACATTCAACAACTAAACTCATGATCATGAAATAAAAAACAGTAACTTGGATTGAAAGTACTGTAAGACGCCTTGTGTGGAAACTGGATTAACTCTAACTCCAGAAACTGATGGTCAACAAGACATCATAACCACTCTAGATAAGGACAACTGCAGTTTTTACCAAGGTACTAACATCTAACTTCCATTTTTAGCAGATGGAAAACAAGGAAAGTTCCTGGAATTTGGGTTAATCCCACAACACACATCTATTCAAGACCTGGCACCATGGTTCTTGGAAGGAGATAAAACAAACAGTAGTCCATAGGCAATTTTCAGTTGCATGAAGCAACTGAAAACTCATAGAAAACAGCCTTAATTAGGGGACAAATGTGGTAATATTTATATGAATGAAGTTGCTGCTTACTGGAATGTAGACCAACTAATTTTTCTGGTGTGTTTATTTTCAGTGATGATAAAGCATAAATGTGCTATGAAAAGTAGGAACAGTCAAAAGCAGCCTTGAAGAAGTCTCCATATTGCTTAAATTCTCTCAACCTTACCTCTTTATGAAGTATGCATACATTCAGGGACTGTAAGAAGTTTTCAGGCTGACCATATTTCTACAGCTAACTCTGTATTTTATGAGCTGGTCCCCACAGAATCTTTAAATTCTGCCATGAAACCTGCACTGTACTGCCAAAGAATTGAGGAGCATTTGTTATAACAGTGAATATGAAGGTAAGTATAGCAGTTAATATATCAAATTACGCAGAGACTTCCATTGTCCTTTGGGTGTGCATTCCCCAACATGTGTGACTACCACCGCTTTGACAGGAAATAATTTTGTAAAGCGGGATGGAACAATTTGTTAACTACAACAATATTTTCAAATAGAAAAGAAATTATTAATCAACACTTTAAACCAAGAAGAATGGAAAGGTAAAGTTTAGCATATTCATTAGCAATTAGAGGAAATAGTCCAGGAAGGCCAAAGTATTCAAATAATTCAGATAGGTTCTGTTGAAATGAATTTCTTATTTATTAAAAAGACAACACATTCTCAAGAGAGCACCTTCTGCAATGAAATAATTTAGTTTCTTTATATAGACACATCATACACAATGTTAACAACCATGAAAAACAATACAAAATGCTTTCAAATTTAACAAGTAGAAAAATATAACTAGTATATATGGCAATTGTGAATCTAATACTGTACAGAAGTATTTATGGATTTTACAAATAAATAATAGCTTAAATGCCCTTTTTAAATCTTCTAACTGTACACTGGAACACAGGTTCTGAAGCTTACCACTAACTTGCCACAAATGTGTGCCAGTCAAATGTTCTGCCCACAAGCTCAAAAAACTTCTTGTTGGGTTCATGGAAATATTCCTGCAGTTTCTCGAGTAAGCGCGTGTCTACTTGTGGGTGAGCTCGTCCTTTGGACTCATGTAAACAGCGCTCTCTACCACTGTCCCTCAGGCAGTAGAATCCCTTAGTTTTATTGAAATAAAAGTTTGAAGCATTTATCTGTGGTGATAACTTCAGAAATCTCTCTACCTTTTCTATTTCTGGAAAGGGATCTTTGATTAGTTTATCCCCATCTACAATGTGGATGTGATCAAGAGGAAAATGCTTCAGCCAGTTCTGCATGTGAATGTAGTACAAGCTTCTGTTTATTGCCTTGTAGTCCACATTTAGTTCACCATTTTTAATCAGGAATTGTTCAATGGATGGGTACGGCTTGTGCTTCTGCATGTGGTTGTAGAACACTTGGGTGTAATCTGATAGTACTCTCTCACTTGGGTCTCTTAAAATAAGGAGTAGTCTCATTGATTGGTTCATGCTATAAACTCTTTCAGGCACTTTAGGTGATGTGAAATATGCTGGAGTTTTTTCCACGGTGATCTGATGGGGATACGAGAATGGCATTTGATTAATATACCACTGCAATCCATTCCTGTAATGATCTTCCCAGTCAAAGAAATGAACTTCACTTTCTGCTGCTGCAATATCTGGATGGAGACTCAACATCTCTAACAAAGCTCTTGTTCCACCTTTCCTCACTCCAATAATAATAGTCTGTGGCAGCTGCTGACATGATCCATTAGAATGAATGTTTTCCTTGAAGTCATTTTTCTGAGATGTTTTCTTTAAAAGCTCTCTCTGAACAGACTGAGAAGAAGTCTCAGCATTTAAATTTATAGCTGGTCTGGAAGGCACTATCTGAGGTTGAACAATAAGCAACACAGCTCCCAGCAGAAAAGCTGCCATGACAGAAGTTCTTAGTCTGGTTTCACTCAAGCGGGTAATAGGGCATAGAGCGATTTCCACCAAGAAAAACCCTTAAAAGTTGTTTTTGTTTTGCTGAGCAAATGTGTATTTCTCAAGCAGAAATTTTGCTGAAAGAAGGAAAAGAAAAAGAAAAAGCACATTATCTTATATTCAGACATACCACTACTAAAGCAACACTGCAAATATCTTTTATTTTCAAAACTGAACAAACTTCAGCTTTCCTAACTCCAGGCTCATAGATAATTTAGTGTAATTAAATGTTTTAAAAGACAGACATATGCAACGCCATAAGAAAATTATTTCCAGTCATCAGGAGACACGAACATTATGAATCTTTCATTTACACCCAGAGTATTATTAGTTATTATTTTTTTTAAATCTGATTTCATTGGAGTTAAACTACAATCACAAGAGAATTACGTGCTTTTTTAATCTACAAGAATAGTCTTAGAAACAAAACATAAAAAGGAAAAGGTGTGGCGTGGACCAAAAGAGCATTCCTAAAAGCTGAGGGTCTTGTAGGATGTCTGGGAATTATAGCCTCCCAAAGAACCATGTAAGAGCAACCTCAGAAGTCAAGCCTCCTGGGAAAAAGGCTCATGCAGTAATAGATAGAGCTGTCCAATATGAGAAGGTGACATTCTTCTAGGAAGGAGTTAGGAAGAGCTCTAGATAAATAATACACCAAAGAAAAATTGAATTTTTGTGTCATTTTTACGTGAAGTTAACTTCTGCTTTGTGCTTACTGTTTTGAAGGATAAAACAGGTGACTTGCACACTGGCCCTGCAAAAAGGTAAGATAATGAAACCATAGACTATAGTATGATTGAATCAACAAAATACTAAAAGACCTGTGGTTCCAGTCTCCATACTCAGGAAAGAAAATACACAATGGATACATCTGAAGGTCATTTCAAGAGTTAGCCAGCAAGCTGCTGTGATGTAAAGAACTAACTTTAGGCTTTATCAAAAGACTACTAAATACCACCACTGAACACCCTTTAAAGGTCAGGGCATTTTTAATGCAATGTTTGAAGTGAAATTGTAAGTTTCACACATAGTAGAGCTGTTAGATTGTTGCATTATGAGCAGGTTGTGTACACAAGATCCCTGAATTACAGTGTCTTCCAAAGATTTTATACTCTCAGCGAAGGGCTGGTGTGGATTTTTGTATTGTCTAGCTCTACTTAGAAGTAGAAGCCATGACAGCCGAGTACCTGACTGCTTTGTCTTAGTAGGCTACTGTAATAATGAATTTAAGCCTGGAACAGCACATGCTGTGCCAGATAACAAGGGCTGAAATATGAAACTGCATACGAACAACCTGAGGAAATGCAAGGGCTAGGTTCTGGAAATTCTACAGAGAATCTAAAAAGAAACTAATGACTTTTCCACATTAACCTAAGTCCCAGTGCAACAAGGACTAATGGTGTGTTTCTAAGTGATGTAAAGTTCTGTTTGATAGCTTTGCATTTACAGAGGTCATGACTCCATCCTGAATGGAACAGGTCTGCTTCCTGATGTTTTCTACTGATTATCGCTTCAGTGCTTTCCCTTTTTCCATTTCTAAAGGGCTACAAAGCAGTGATAGTGTTAGGAAGCAGAAACCGAGGCTGGGAAGAAAGAGAAACGAAGTGTCATGATAGATGGGAAATTAAGAGAGTGCCTCCTTGTATGGCCACAGGCTTTGAGCTTGTGGGCATACCTTGTGTCAGTTCTGTGACACCTGATGTGAGGCAACTCTGCAGAAGAATTTGTTTCTTTCCCATTTTTGGCCACTGTTAAGTTTTCTCTGGTTGAAAGAGTTCCATTTTGTCTGTCATCATTAGCCTTCTGCTCCCTTTCCCTGTCCTCACCATTCCTGCTAATCATTCTCAGCTTAATCTATATCAGTTTTAACAAGAAATAGTCTTAATAACCCCCCACTGTGGATGTTGATGGGGGGAGACACTGGGTGACAGAAAATTTGACATGGGTAAATTCACTGAGCTATGCTGCCATCATATTCAGCAGCAATGGGAACACAGGATACAGCACCAGCCAGATTGGATGAGTGACTGATGGGCAGCTCAGTACATAACAACAAAACATCAACTCTGTTGAATTTTAAGGTCACAGATTAAAGGAACAGCCGCTTACTTCAGAGTATATTTTAAGTCACTGGCTCCATAAATAGTAAGCCTGAGTTGTTGTCTTAACACCTTATTGGAAAAGCATAATAGGATACCAGCGAGGAACAGGTTGAACTGTGTTGAAAGGAGTGAATTTAAAGCCTAGTGTTAGGAACTCTTATTTCATAATAGTCAAATTGAAATACACTATGCTAACAGCCAAGTTCTGTAACAGACTGTCTCTGGTAAGATTACATTTTAGCTGCTGGTCTTGTAGTCACAACACACTTGAATTGGAGAGGGGAGGGAGGGTGTTGATTTTTTTTTGCTGCTGTTGTTGGGTTTTTTTGTAGGTTTTTTTTCTTTGAAAAAGAAAATTAACACTATATATCAATTCATTGGGATTCTTAATTTGTAACTCACAGTTTGCATACTACTCAGTTGCCCACACAGCTTCCTGTGGCTGAATATAACATAAGAACTTTTGAGAAAAAGACATAGCAAGGTGTGTCTTCACTCTAGCTCTACTCTCGTTTTGCCTGCTATCTTTGAAATCTGACTTGTGGGATATTACAGGTGTGGTACCAGCGACCTCACCTCAGGCAGGTTTTTGAGCCTCAGTGGAGCTCTGCCTCAATATCTTCCCATTCTTAAAGACTTTTGTGGGGCATAGCTTTTTCTAAATACACAAAAGCAACTGTTTTCTGTTTCAACAAGAAATCTCATAATAACATAGGAATATCTTCTGTTTCAGACATACAGAATTTCAAATAGCATTTCTCCTCAGCTATTTGTTCAGGTGCACATCTTCCACTGCAGAACACTGCTACTGTATCTGTAGCATTTATTTTATGCAGTCCCAAAGAACCATATCAGTAATTATGCCATTCAGAGTATCTATATGCTATTGTTGTTTTGTTTGCAACCAATAAAGCTTTGTCTGCCTTTTCCTTCCATTCTATTTTGTTTCTCCCAAACTGTATAGGCCTGATATCTAGATCAGTTATTTTGTTGTGCTAGCCTAATGCAACACAATGGACACAATGACACAATGGACTCTAAATTCAGCACAAAATACATGATGTGTGAGAAGAGTGGTCTTCAGGAATAAAGCAGCATATAAATTGGTTGTCATTCAGTTCTCATCTCTTACATCCTCTTTAATGCTTTGGGTCGATCTATAGTTTGGTGTCTAGAATGACAGTGGTTTATATAAAATGATGCAAACGTTTTCCATAGCTTTATAATTTGTGGGTCTGAAAAACTCTTTCAACAATAGCAAGCGTGCACTGAGGAGTTAAAAGCAGCCACTTTACCAAGTTACTTTTCTGCTTTAAGAATTTTCTTCACTGCATTCACAAGTCATGCAGAGCATACATGACTTCACTTGATGACTTTGTATTCCAGATTAGTACAAAAAATTTAACTGACAGACATTACTATTGTATTTTCTACAAGTAAATGAACAAGTTGTAAAAGAAACACAGTTTATGTTAAATGGTGCTTTGAAGATTATACCAAGACTTTTCAAAAAGTCTGATTGCTTTTGCTTAATCTTTTCTTCAGCTTTCTCCAATTAATTAGCAAAATATGCCATTCTGTTTATTTAACAAGATTCAATGTGGACTTTATGATTAAAACCTCTTCAATAGTAATAGTAACTTGGAAATAAATAGAAAAATTAGTAAATGCAGAATGAGGGCCAGAGGCTGTCATATGTAATTGACTTTTTAGCATGTTTCAGTACTGTTTGAAATATGTGTCACTATTCTATGATTTCTTACCATTTTACAAAGGTATTTTAATGTCTTCATGTGTGTGTCATCAATGACATTGCCTGAACTACCTAGATCGTACACACTTCTTAGTTTAATGTGCTTTAACAAAATAAGGTAGTTTCTTCCTGGACTGATAACTTCATTTTTGCTGGGAATTGGATGGGGCTAGATTTAGCTCTGAACATTCGTAAGAACCTCTGCGTTAGCTGCTCAGGTGGGTAGGAAGAAACATAAGGAGTGTCTGCAGGGCAGTCAGTAAGCATCGGGCAGAGTCTGATGGCAGATTTGATAGGGACATACTCCACAAAAAAGCCCACAACAACACACTGAGAGGTTTAGCAGAGCTAATGGGACCCAGTTACTAAAAGGACAGTAACTAGGAGAGGTAAGACTACATCCTTTCCATAAGCATGCAAGTGACTTCACCTTCATTAAAGAGAAGTTGTGTTTTCCTGGTTCTTTAGGGACTGTGGACAAACAGGTTAAGTTTCAGATGTCCTCACTTTCCTTGCAGAACTGAATCCCTTCACTGGAGAGATCTCTCCCCAGGCATCTAAAAAAAACCAGAGTCTGGACTGAATGAGAACCACAGTTCAGTTGCTGAAGTTTGTCTGTAGAGGGAGATTAGAGCTGAAAATCTGAGTGAGACATTCTGTTCTTATAAAGAATACTTAGTTTTGCTGATGTGATAGAACCTCAGGACAGCTTGTGGGACTGTATTTTCCCTTGCACATATTTGGGCACACAGTACTGCAAAAAATAAGACTAACATTGCTGGTTAAAACTAGCTGTGCAGTACAACCCACACATCTGCTATGCTGGCGTCTTCTATTGGGAAAAAAATTCCCTTAACTGAGATAACCAATTTTCTAAACTGATAAAGACTCAGTGTTCTACACATTTGTATTCAGTGATGTGCTTAAAAAAACTGAACTAGTGCAATTGCAATGTACTTGAAATCCTTCAAGAACTCATTGATACAAACAGTATATTCCTATCCTCTAAGGGTAGACTCTGTCCACCATAAGATATATTCCTTAGTTGTTCATAATAGCTCAAGTGCCACTTTGTATCCTGATAACATAAAACTTCCCAGTACAGCTATCACTTAAAGCTCAGACAAGAGCAGGAAAGGAAAGAGAACAATTAAAAAAAAATTTAATTAAATTTATAAAACATGTTTTTTCTTGAACATACATTCTGCATTTTATTATTTTTATCTATTAAACTGTCTCACAATTCCCTCTCCATGAAGAAATCCTTCCCATATTTCCCACTGCATGCACTTGTGTTTTGTAATCCGATTTTAACAAAAGCTTTAAACAACATGTGCCAATGAAATGCCTGAATTGTAGTTTCCAGTAATTATCTACACTTTCCTACATCAGTGAATACTACAGAGATAAGTGTAACAAATGAAATAGAACTGCATACTACTGAACCCATAGATCTCTAGAACCATAAGCTATTGATCACCTCATGATATATTAAAAAAGTCATTTGCACATTAAGAAGGGACATGAAAATATAGGTAACTGTATGAACCCGTCTTACAGTGCCTAGATGATATGGTCTATGTAAATTTCCCAAATTATATTAAAACTGCTGCACAACCAGCAGAGATTAAACCATGGCTTTAACTTTTATAGTCGGATGTTAAGAAATCTAATCATAATTTCAGTGCTGTTAAGATGAGATATTGTCTATCAGCCCTAAGACTTCAGAAATACACTTTAAAGAGTCTTTAAATTTTGGGAATGGGAACATTACAAGCTGAGAAATGTTGACTTGGTAGGAAGTATTTTTGGCTGAAATCTGCTGTATTTCTGCACCTGCTGTGATAAATACAGGTTATGCAAATTAGGTAGGCCATCAGTTCATGACTTCTAAAGGAGTTCAGCTCCAGTGTGAGCAATAAGGTAGCAAATTTATAATAGACTGTGGTTATATATAACATGCACTCTTTCTTAAGGTCAGAAGGGACCATTCCACTCTTTCATGCCAGGAGATCATAAAAATTTTTAGAAAAGAAAATACCCTAGATTTCAGAGAACCTCATGCAGGTAAAAATAAAATGGGACACTACATCAGAATAAAAATAAACTTGAAAAGCTCAGGATGCACAAAATTTTTTGTACTGAATAGTAATATGGAATCCCCTTAACACCTTCTAGCAATTTTTTTAATACCTGTCGGGATTCAATTTTTTTCATAAGGAGGGTATGCTGTACCACTGCCTTCTCTATCCCACTATAAATCCAAATGCTCAATTCAAAATCCAGAAATTACTCTCCACCCCATTTTCCAAGCAAAATGGGTCACATTCTAATTAGGAAGCAGAAATCTATTGCACAGTTAATAGAGTTGCTTCCTAATTCATCAAAGCTGTCCCCAAGAAAACTGTGTGAAGGGATGGCTCTGTCCTGTCTTGCCCCCTTTCAATACAAAGGCTCACCTTAACTGGATGTATTAAAATAGGGAACACAGACTAAGCAATCCCATTCTCATTTCCTCTGACAAGCAGTTTCTTACCACTTACACAGGGCTATGGGCTCTGTTTCAAGTACCAATAAAATATTTAAAACAAAAATAAAAACAAATCACCTCCCCCCCCCCCCAAAAAAAAAAAAAGTTTAGTTCATATTCCAAGAACACCTCTGTGTCCTCCACTTTCCTGCCTTCAGAATAGCATTGGAGCAGGCTGCATACTAGTGAGGTCATCAGTGTATTAGACTTAGCTAAACCAATCAATTTACTAAGCAAAGCACTACACAGTGACCTGGAGGGAACCCTCATGTTCTGGAGTGACAAATGAGATGACCCAGCAGGATCTCCCATCTTGGTCTGCCTTGGCATATTACAGTTTTCTTTTTCTCATTATAAAAACTTTTCATGGAAATCCATCATCTTTGACATATTTTTGGGCTCTGATAGCTTATGTGCTATGAGTGGCATTTCTGTATGAGGGAAGGGAGAGATCCTGGGCTAATGAGACTAATAAAAACATTTTTGATTTCCTCTAATGCAAAGTAGAAGAGTTGTATGTATCTATAAATACATGCATGTATTGGAAGAGTTTTCCACCCACTCTGTCTTTCTGTAATGCCTGTATAAGCGTATGGCTAGTTCAGAATAACCAAGGTAGTATCCTGACAAGGGGAGGGACACAGACAGGAACCTGGCAATCCTGAGGTTGGAATTTGGTCTGTCAAATTTGCATCTCTCCACTGCAATATCTGGCTTTGCTTCAGAAGCATAATCTTCCTGCTGACCTACAGAGGTATTTTTTTGGCTTTGTAATATCAAAACCCTCTGCACTTTTGAAAAATGAGAAAAAACAGGGTGGGTGCTGGAAGGTTGGATGAGCAAGAGATAGCTAAAGTTGATGTCAGTGACTGTGCTCTTACTGAGAGGTACTCGTTTCTGAGCAATATGTGAAATGCACTTATTCGAGAGTGTAAGAAATGCTGGCAGATATAAATTGTAACAGTTACTATATTTATACTTACAAAATAAGTTTGATAGCCAGACAATAGCTAGGCATTCACCAAATTGAACCTGTTCTACTATGCTCCATTTGCCTTATATACTGCAGAGGCTCTCTCTCAGCGGGAGTGGGCACTGCATGGATCTCTCACGCCAAAAAGATGCTCCCTGCAGACATTCTATGCCCATGCCATTCAAGCATGATATTCCTAGAACTTCTCAGCTATTTTTTTTCCCAACACCAAAATCCAAAGACAAACAGTCTTCAAACTGGGAAAACCCTTAACCCACTGCACTAACAGAGAGAGGACGGAGAATAATGTACTCTAATTCCCAGTCAACTGAGGTGATTGAACTGCCTGTACTCAGCTGCATGCCCCCTCCTGATCTTTTGAATGTCTGGCTGGAAGATGAGACCAAACCCAAACTCTGCCACCCCTGCCTCTCAGCATCCTTTTACCCCCAAAAGATCTGAACTGCACACACCTTTATCCTTGGAAAGCACACCGTGAATTGCAGTAACCAAGCCTTTGATGTACTACTCTAGGGTACCAGTCCTTCAAAACAGAAATGAGCTCGAATTAAGGCTTTGTGCCCTCCTGCCAACCCCCAAAGACCACTGTGACCCCAGCCCTACGCAGCTCACCAGTTCAGCACGCTGCATCCCGCCGGCTCCAGCATTATGCGAGGGACCCGATCGAAGATGCTCAGCGGAGCTTTCCCAAGTGTTCTCCCGTCAGGTAGGAGCCCCGCACCCTGGCATCCCGTTTCCAGAGCCACAACACTCTGCCCTTACGTGTGCTTGTCATTTTTCCACAAGGGAAAGAAGATAAAGAAAGTGCCCAGAGGCCGCACCTGGCCAGGTGCTGCCGACCACTTTGCTTTCCCCCCGTTCCGTTCTGTCCTATCCCCCCGACAGCGCTGCCGCCCAGAGCCTGACTCGGTGAGTCCGGAGGGCTGGGGCAGCGCCGCGCGTCCCTGCCGAGGCTGGGGACAGCTCTCAGGTTCTGCCCGGCCGGGCAGACGCTCCCCAGCCCCGCAGCGGCGCTCGCCTGCCGCGGATGCGGGGCTCCCACCTGCCGACAGCAGGTGCCGGCCGGGAGGCAGCGCCAGCGCACCCGAGGGCGGCACAGCCCATCCACGATCGCCGGCACACGCGCCCACTCCAACTTCCCAAGCTGCCCAGGGCAGCACCCGCCGCTCCCCTCCCAGGCACCCAAGTCACTCACCGCCGAGGCGCGCAGCCGGGGGGCAGCGCTCGCCCCCCTCTTCCATGGGCGCCCGCGGGTGGCGGCGGCGTCCGGGGCAGCGCGTCCGGCAGCGGCGTGCGGGGGCTGCGGGGGCTGCGGGGGCTGCGAGCGCCCGCTGTCGCCCGCCTCGCCCGGCCGGCAGCGCCGCAGCCCGAGCCTGGCGCCGGCTCGTTTGTACGGCCCCGCCCCGCTCCGCCTCACGGAGAAGCCCCGCCCGGCCCACGGGGTGCGGGCAGCGCGGCGGGGAGGTGGCAGCCCCTCCGCGTGTGTGCCCGTGGGCACAGGCGGGTGTGCAAACAGGGGAGTTCGCCCAAATAATGCTACAGGTCTGGGGAACGAATGGCTATCAGCAGCGAGCACACCTGCCCCCGCGTCCATAAAATCATAGAATATCTTGAGTTGGAAGGGACGCACAATGATCAAGGAGTCCTTCAGTTGCCTCCTTCCTGTACATATAAAAATATCGCTCATGCGAGGTTGCACGAGTAACAGACTTTTAGTACTTGTATTTACTTCTTCTACTTCTTGTTTACTGTCTTGGGACTTTACAAGGCGGCTCTGATTTTTTTCTCCTGAAATGCTTTCTGTTCAGCCAGATGAATTTGAAGCAGGAGGGATGTCAAGAGTGACTGAAATATCGCTCCTTAAGAGCAGTGGGGGAAAGACCTTCTGGGGATTTAAGTCTTAGGGTTAATTTATTTAAATAGGTCTGTATTTACCATGAACTGAACTGTGGTTTTTTTTCAAGACACAAGGCATTAAAACTGGCATTAACATAGTGCATCCATTATTTCAACAGCCAAAATCTTGAAATTTACTGTGAGCAAAATGCAGGCCCAAATAAATTAAGAAAAAAGAATTAAAAAATTCTCAGTGGATTTTGATCAGCTCCTTGCAGTCTAACAGATCTGACAGAGGTAGGGTGATCCCAAAGAAAGTCTATTTGCACTGGTTGTACATAGGTCTTAGGTTTTTTTGCCTAAAGTGGTAACTTCTGTTCCAAACTTTTACTTCTTTTCTGTAGTTTTACTTTGTAGCTTTGTTCAGAAAGACTAGCTGCTTATTCATGCATTTGCTCTGAGAACTGCTGTTCTCGCTGTTCTCCAACAGCACATGTTTAAATTGATTTAGGCTTTGATGTTTTAATTTCCATCTGCATTGGTGGAGCTGTCTGCACAAGCACTGAAGGATAGGGTTCTCACCGTACAAATGCACCAGCCAGGTTTATTCCATCCCTCTACAAGAAACTGTTGCTGTGGCTGCTGTGTGGGGACTGGGAGGTTTGCATGGGCTGGACTTAAACAACTTAGAGTGATCTCTTTAAATAAGCAGTGGATGAAAATGGCTTAAATCACCTCTCCAATCTTTGACAGGACACTTTTTGATATCCCTGCTGAGAGTGGACGAATGCGAGGTTTGCAGGATACTATCATGAAATCATAGAATCAAAAATGTCTTGGGTTGGAAGGAACCTTAAAGTTCATCAAGTTCTAACACCGCTGCCATGGGTAGGGCATCATTTGCTAAACCAGACTCAGAGCCACATCCAACCTGTCCTTGAACATTTCCAGGGATGGGGCATTCACAGATTCCCTGGGCAATCTGTTTCAGTGCCTCACCACCCACACAATAAAGAATTTCTTCCTGATATCTAATCTACTCTCTTTCAGTTTGAAACCATTCCTCCTTGTTCTGTCACTACATCTCTCGTAGTCTCTCTCTTTCTTGTAGGTTCCCTTCAGGTACTGGAAGACTGCAGTTAGGCCACCCCAAAGCCTCATCTTTTCCAGGATGAACAAACTCCATTATCTTAGCCTTTCCTCATAACACAGGTGCTCCATACCCCTAATCAACCAGGCCTCTTCTGGACTTGCTCCAACAGGTCGACGTCCATCCTTTGGTGGGGACTCCTGAGCTGGATGCAGTGTGGGGTCTCACCAGAGCAGAGCAGAGACAGATGCAGTCCAGGACAGCTTTCTGGGCTGCAAGTGCACATTGGTGGGCCATGATCAGCTGCTCACCCACCAGCACCCCCAAGTCCTTCTTGGCAGGGCTGCTCTTGATCCCATCATCTCCCAGCCTGTACTGGGGGTTGGTCTCACCCAGGTGAAGCACTTTGCACTTGGTCTTGTTAAACCTTATGAGATTACCAGGGACCCACTTCTCGAGCTTGTCCAGGTCCCTCTGAATGACATCTTGTGTTTCAGGTGTGTCACTGCACCACTCATCTTGGTGTCATTTGCAAACCTGCTGCGGGTGCACTTGATCCCTTCATCTGTGTCATGAATGAAGATATTAAATAACACTCGCCCCTATACAGATCCCTAAGGGAAAGCACCCATCACTGGTGTCCATCAGAACTCTGAGCTATTGACCACTCCCTCTGGATGTGACTGTCCAACCAATTCCTTATCCACCAAACAGTTCACCTATCGAATCCATCACTCCAATTTAGAGAGAAGGATATTTTGGTGATCTGTGTCCAAGGCTTTACAGAAGTCCAGATAAGTGACATCTGTAGTCCTTCTCTTGTCCACTGATGTAGTTACTCCATCATAGAAGGCCACTGGGTTGGTCAGGCAGGACTTGCCCTTGGTGAAGCTGGCTGTCCCAAATCTCCTCCTTGTTCTCCATGTCTTTAGCATAGCTTCTAGGAGGATCTGTTCCATGATCTTCCTGGGCATGGAGGTAAGGCTGACAGGTCAGTAGTTCCCAGTCTTCTACACTTTTTAAAGATGGGTACAATGTTTCCTCTTTTCCAGTCAGTTGAGACTTCCCCTGAATGCCATGACTTTTCAAATATGACAGACAGTGATGTAGTTCAGACAAATTCAGACTCTGGGATGCATCTCATCAGGTTCCATAAAGTTGCATATGCTCAGGTTCTTCAATTGGTCACAAATATGATCAGTACTTACAGTGGGAAGTGCTTTGCTCCCCCAGTCCCCATCCTGCTGTCCATCCATGATGGAAGTGTGGGAAGAGTGGTTGCCATTGAAGACTAAGGCAAAAAAGTGGTTTGGTACCTCAATCTCCTCATCCATTGACCAGTGTTGTCTATCAGGCGGTTACACCTCTTTTGACCTTCTCAGCAGGGGTCCATCTTCTTTAACCATGGGCTGTGACCTGCTCACTCTTCATTTACTCCTTGAGTGCAGGGCTGTGGGAGTGTCACGTCACACTTACTCACTGCACGGAAACCAGCGTAGTGCACTAGTGTTATGTGAAGATATTCATGTTGTACATTTTCTTAAATCCTTTACCTTCAGCCTTGGCCTGTACTGATAATATAACAGGAGGCAAAGCTACCAATTATGGAACTCTGTTTTCTAATAATGACTTCTGTTGAGGGAAGCAGAACAAATATGATATGTTTATTCAAGTATCACCAGCAATTTCAAATGGATTAGAGGAAGTAGCTGTGTTTGTGGAGTTATTTTGTTTACAGCCATTTGCCTCCAGCCTTGAAGAGGGATACTTTTATATGGCTAAATTAATTAGTAAAATAAATATGTAATAGAACATCTAAGGAATGAAGAGTACTCAATTACGTTTTAGAAGGAGAATCTCCAAGTAGAATCTTGTCAAAGGTTTTCAAGAAACAAATATAAGTACTTAAGGAAAAATAGGATGGTAAAACTATAAATGTATTTTATTTTATGGTTTTGCATATTTAATATTTAAGATGTTTTCTGTATTTAAGTGTACTATATCATTGCAGTGTAATTGCTTTAGCACCAATTTACAAATACTTTATTTTTAATTTTTTAAGATAGAACATTTCACAAGGGTGTTTACTAGAAAATCCAAAACAATAATTCTGTCTTTTTACTTTGTATTTTTATACCTTTCTGTATGTTTTATTACAAATCTGAGAGTCTAGTAGAGAAATACATTAATTTGTGATTAGCCTTGCTGTTTAACCCTGATATTTATGTCATGACCGTGGGTTTTGATTGTCTTGGAAACATGTTAAACCCAAAAAGCTTAGATGTTGTTTAACTGCTACAGACCCACACAGTTCAGTCATAAGGGATCACTGTTTCTTCCATGTGATCTCTAGATCAGGTACCATAATACTCATTTCATGTTTAATATCCAGTCTTGATATAAAATAATCAAAAGATGAAAAATTCACCATTTCTTTATTGTTCCAATCATGAACTATCTTTGGTGTCAAAATAATAACAAAAAGCATCTGTGTACCTTTTAATCTGAAGGTATCTAAGTGTAACTTCAAACCACTGCTTTATGTTATCACCTTCCCAGGTAGATTAAAGATATGTTTTTCCCCAAAACATACTTTCTTATTTTAATTAGGTCATTTCTCTGTATTCTTTTTCTCTTTTTAATATGCTAAACAAAGTGATCTCTTGCAGTGTCTCACGGAAAGGCTCAAGAAAGTTTAGATTTAATTACTTCACTTTTCACAAGTTCTCATCAGTGGGTACAATACTGATGCTTAATATTCACAATGGAATCATTTTCATAATGCTTTGATAATGAATCCCAATTGCCAATAAGTTTCAAGACCTACTGGTTGCGCAGTTCTTAAGCTATTTCAAGTACCTTTTGTTGTCACGTAATCCTTACTTTTTAAACTCAAATATTCCAAGCTACTAAATCTGACGCCTTCTGAGAGTATAGGTCCATTCTGCCTTCATACTTCTCTTTATCAAGAAAATTTGTAATTTCCTCAAAGCTGATTTATTTGACGTTGATGGTGGTAGTGTCTCTTCAGCTGTGGGAAAAGAGATAAGAGAAAGTGACACTAAGGCAACAGTGCTGTATTTTTATTTGGGTAATTGAGTAATGACTAATTTAGAAAAAGGAAATGAGACTTCTGAAAGCCAAAAGAATGAGAAAATAAACTAAAATTATCAATGCAACATTGCCAATATTCATTTATGCTTCCCTCATTAGTCCAAAAATGAAGATGTGAAAAATTGGCTTACCGAAGTTCCAGCATATCCTGGATGACTGACATGTGCCATACAGGCAAAAGAAAGGGTGTTCTGCCCATCAAGTAAATTAAATGGGAGCCTTCTTTGAGGAAAAAACTCTCCTGGAGGAAATGGCGAATTAATCAGAGCCAGAATCAGATAATTTGGGGATTGGGTTGGGGACAAGGTCCATGTTGGGAACAGGACCTGTGCTGGTGACAGGAGGACAGCAGAGATGGGATGCCTGCACAGCAGGGTAGGAGAAGGTGGTGACTCACTGGAGACAATGTGGCTCCCAGGACAGACCCCCAGTGCCTCTCATCTAGCACTGGAGGTGGCTTTACGGCTGGCTCAGCTCTGGAACTGGCTGAAGCAGCTCCCAGTTCAGCCTGGAGAGCACTGGTTTCATGCTGTCATGCATCAGAGAGATTTTAAAACTTTCTTTCAAATGCTGTGCTTCTCACAGTAGGTGTTTTGGAAATGCAGAGGTGGAAAGTAGCTGAAAGAGCAAAGACATGAAAATTTCTTAATTGAAGAAATACTTAGAGCTTTCTGTGTACGTGTCAGAGACTGAAAGTAGTTCATGCCTCAAACATTGATATAAAGTTTTGCTCATTATAAAGAAGCTACAACCGAAGAAGCTTCCCTGAAGAGTGGGACTTTGAACTGAAAGTCAAACTGTTGATTAGATAAAGGGAAACACATTGTTCGATCATCTCAGGCTGAGGGAAAGGAATGCATCCATAAAAGGCCAAAGCCACCAGCTGCAATTATCCCTGGCTGAGTTTGGGGTGGCAGGAGAGCACAGCTCACACAAGCCAGGTTTACACAGACTCCCCCCAACTGAGGGGGGAGGAGGAGGTTTTGGGTGCATGGTGCAGCCTCTGGTGAGAGGCAATAAACACCCATCCTCTGATTACACAAACTGGCCCAGCTGTGGAACCCCCAACCCCACAGGCCACATCCACAGGACATTCACACGAGAGGCTTGGCCCCACAGGGCTGCACGTGGTGCAACAGACCCAAGTCTGCTGTGAGAGACTGACCCCCACCCCAGGGAGACACACCTGGACATGTCCACGTAGCCTGAGCATATATACCCATGGGACTCTGGGCCTTCACCACCAAGAGGACCAGCTGGAGAGGATCAATGGAACATCTCAGGATCCATGGAGTGGTGATATTTTCCTTATTCTGGCCCTGTTACTCTTTCTGTCCCCTCCCACCTATCTTCTATTTCTTCTTTTCCTTTTCCTTTTCCTTTCCCTTTCCTTTCACATTTACCATCAAGTAAGACCTTTACTATTGTCACTGGCATATGGTCTCGTTTGCACCTTAATTTGGGCAGAGGCATTTCTAAGAACCTTAAAACTGGATCATAACAGTACGGTCTATGTTGGAGCTGCCTGTTACACAACAAAATTTACATTTGTCAGGTTGAAGTAATGCAGATACAACTTAAAAATTCAGACTCACGGATTTCTATTTTGTCACCAGGAAATACTCTAGGGAAATCAGGGAGGAATTAGTGGTGTTATCCAGTCAGCGAACGGGATTCTGGTGTGGAATTTTAGAATACAATTAAATAGGTATATATTGTAATGTTATTTTAAATTCAGGAAATAAAAGGTGTGTTACTTCAGGTCTAAAATTCAAAGAAGACATCTCCAACTTAGGGCAAGAGTGTAAAGACATGAATAAGACACCATTTTGACAAGAAAAGCAAAGGAAGTGAAAAGACAAGTATGGAAAGAGGTTTGTGGTTGGGAGCATGAGGTTATAAGGCAGCCTTTGCACAGGCAAAGTACATCTGAAGAGAAGAGCTGTCCTTGAGGTAGAAAAAGCAGGTTGGTTGTTCACAGTAGAAGGCACAGCTGAAATTGGGAAACAAACTGTGGGAATGAGACTAATTCTGAATGGGTAGCAGATTTGAACAAATATGCAAAAGGCTAATCTATAAACTTTTTGACAGCTGAGTTTGCTTGTCAGGTGTCCAGTGCTGTGGATAACCAGCTCTACTTCTCAGAAGCAGTAATGGTGCATTTAGTAATAGAAATATTGAGGAGATGTAATATTGTGGTCCTGGCTGGGAGCCACCACTACCATATATCTGCTCTATGGTCCAGTATATTTTAAAATTAAGTTCACACCTTAGATTAAGCAATAAAATGTAGGGAAAAGAACTAAAATGTAGCAGATGAAAAGGAACCATGTGAGAAGGACCAGACTAGTCTAGGTACAATATTGAAGGAGGTGCAAGGAAAATCTAAAAAGCCTAATCTCCTAAAAATATTTTCAGGGATGATTTAACTACAAAGAATGAGTGAGGGCTTGCAGTATAGATGAGCTTATGAAAGAGAGGCGGAAGTGAAGCACGCAGAGAGGAACCTTACACTGAGGTTAAAAGAGAAGATAAATGATAATTCGGTGATAATATTGAACTTTTCCAGAGAAATATATAAAGGATTAGTCTGAAGATTCCTCACAGCCCTGCCTCATAGCTCAGTTTAGACTTTTATTTAAAATGATCTCTGTGAAGCATGCAGTGGTGCCATGGCCTTCTAATTAATTTTCTCTAGTCAAACATTCTCAGGTTGGTACTTTAAGCTCCAGGAGTTGAATATTGAGCATGGAGGTTTATAATACTGTAAGAAAGAGGCCTGTCAAAATTCTGTAGTTCAGCATAAACTTTTAAGAATTTTCCCTTCCGTAACTCTAGTGTTGTTTGCAATAAGAAACAGATTATCACTTGGTGATTCAAGACTCTGAATGATGGCTTTTACATGATCTGAAGAATGCTGGTTTTAACAAAGTAAAGGAAGAGAAAAAATCAGTAGCAAGTTGACAATGGATGAGATCCAAGTTCCAGTTCTGTGTCAGACTTGTTATAGCTTTGTAAGCAATTAAGACTCTCTCTTTGAGAATGTAGGGTACCCCTTTCAAGTAAGGTATTGCTATATACAGAGAAGGGGATAGGTACAAAATGATAATTTTTGCAATGCCATTTTTCCAAACAGCTGTAGGAGTCCAGGGGAGTTGCAGCTGCACAGGATTTCCCACCAGGATTTCACCTACTCTGGGTGACATCCGAAGTTTAGCAGAGCCTTGCAAAGGCAGAAGAGCTTTCAGGTGCTGAAAAGGCAGGTATATTTCTTTCCCCATCCTCACCTTACTGCTGCTGGACTCATTCATTAGGCAGCTGAGTTTGTTAAAGGAGCAGAAAACAACCAGCAAAGAGAATAGTTTTCTGTTGGTTTCATGCAAGCTGTCCTGGGAAGACTCCTTTGTGGCTGGGAGCTAGTGAGAAAAGGTTAGGATCCATATTTTTGGTGGTACCTAGCCACTTGAAAACAGAGGGGAAAAGTCAAATGCTATTATATCCATTGGAAATTGCAAGCAGCACACAGACCCTTTCACTCAAAGCAGCAGTGACAGCAATCCATGCATCTGAGCCCTGCTGTGCAGTTGCAAATCCAGAAAAAATTCTGAAGATGGTGAAAGGAGGCAGTGTAAACAATGGGTCACCTTCCCATTCAAGCATTATTATGCTTCCAGACTTGCAATTTCAGACATCTCTCAAAGTCAAAAAGCCTCTTGTATTATTTGGGTTTACTATACCTTCAGCCTGAGAGCTGAAAGATTTTTTTCTACTCACAGCCTTGTACAAATGTAAAGAAATAGCCAGAAGGTCTCTATAAGAAAAGTTAGTTCCTTGCTCAGTCTTTGGGCTACTCTAAATTAGGAATGATTGGCCTCAGGTTATATTAAGAGAAAGATATTAGTGATAGATATTAGTGATCTTCAGAATGACAGTTTCCATCTCAGTTTTTAGAGGGCATTGCTGTGATTGAAAGAACTGTTCTGTGTTTGTTCTGCCCCACTTTGTTTTTCTGTACTTTCGACCTGATGGAGTATATTGTACCAGATGGGTTTTTTTTGTTTTGGGTTGGTTTTTTTTTTTTTTTTGCTGTTGTTGTTTGTTTGGTTCGTTTTGGGTTTGGTATTTTTGTGTGTGTGTATATCTACTGCTTTCTTTAGAAGCAAATCCCTGTCAGGCCAATGTTACATGGTCTGTAAGAACTTAAGAGTAATAGGCCAGAACTAATCTGCATACTCTATTTGATGTGTACTCTACTGGCTTTCTTGCTTAAGTGAAGAAACTTTCTGTTGAATTTATACCTGCAACTCAAATGAGAACCTGCATGAGGTAATAAATATACATATATTTCTTCTAGTACTGCAGTATATTGTTGAGGGCTAGACTTTACCCAGCCTTTAGTGTGTGACATGGGCAGGGAATAGGGAATCAAAATGTGTGCTGTACACAGCTCACTCCCAGACAGAGCCTGATAGCACTGCAGCTGTCTGGGATGTCTGCTGGCTTTGAAGGGATTAAAGAGAGGTGAGGCCATGGTCCACTTTTCTTTCACACAATCAGCAGGAGGTGAATCACACTATGTGTTTTCAGAAGCAGTAGGAAGTGATGGGACACTTTGGAGCCATCCTTCTCATAGACAGTGTGAAGTGTTTACCTGCTCAGGGCCAAGACTGGGAGCCACTGTGTGGTCATCTGTCCCCTCAGTTTATGCTACAGGAAAAATTCCTTTTGACTGCAGGGTCTTTTCTTGTTTCAAACAGAATGAAACATCACTAAATGGACTAGAATCCTAAAACAAGCTGTGATTGCTCTTCATACTAAAAAATGTTCAAGGTGCTTGCAATAGCTCCAGTAGGGGTATGAGTACCGTAGACAAAAAGGACATGCCCAGACACACAGATGCTTTGTAGCTGGTATTAAACACAGAGTTCAAGATTGAATGCTTTCACCTACCATATGATATCCAGCATGACTGTGTTCCTTGAAGGCCACTGTTGCTTTTAAAAGACTTCTGTTTGTTTTTTTTTCTGTGGTGACCTCTAAACCTTAAACCTCAATTGTGGAACTATGATTCAAGTTTGCGAGTGATTCTGTGGAAATCAACTGACCTTGCAGAGCAAAGTACATTTAACAGAGAAAAAGAAAGAGTTATCCAGGCTTTCATCAAATGCCACTCATGTAATGTGGGCTGGTCTGTGTTTGTCTTTGTTGCATGTAACTGCCAGTAACACCATTAGAATTTCCAGGCACAGACCAACTGGGTTATGAAACCCGAGTTCCAAATACAGCGTGAAGTCCAAGGAAATAAGATGACCCACATTGCAGGCAGAATACAAGTTCAGTGTAAAGTATTTATTGTTCCAAATTATCGTTGTAAGAGTAATAAAATGAAGCCATATTTTTAGGCTTCACAGTGATATATTTTTATGAGCTTAGAACTGCTGCTTGTGTAAATTCAATAGAGAAGCTGTTTGGACTTGTTTCAAATTTCTGTAGCTACAGGGGAAGAACATTTATTCCTTATTTCACTTGTTAGAAACAATGAAAAGCAAATCTTTTATTTGTTTACTAGAAAATACAGCTTTAATGAAACTCATTACCTTTCTGAGTCTGGTTCTTTGACTTCTACAGAGACGGATCCATTTTGCCTAGACATTGATGGACAGGACTGACACCAATTCTTTACGGGTCTTTTTAGAAGGTACAGATGAAAACTGTTCAGATGGATTCAGCTGAAATACTGACCCAAATCATGTAGTCAAATGAGAGTATTTCAACTGAGAATGGTTTTGCTGGAGATTGAAGGAAACAAAATTATTTGTGAAATTCTGCCTAGACCTTTCTGGTTTCTGGGATTGATTTTTTTCCCCAGATCCTCAGCATCCTGGGGGGTGGCTGGACTTGTGGAGTCCTTAAATGATCCTGGCTCCCTGGTTGCAAAAGTCTCCATTAGGCAGGAATCTAGCTCTCAGAATTGTTAAATACTGAATGGTAGTTGGTAGAAACTTTGTTAGGAAATATCAAAATCATCACAAAAAATATAGTGACCCTTATCTGCCCAAGCCTGTAGCAGTATGCCTTTCATGGGGCTATCCTGACTGCAAGCCAGTCACACAGGACTGGGTGAAAGAGCTTTTATTGTATACTTAGGGCTAGTGTCATTCAGAGTTCCTTTATGGAGTGGGAAAAGAACCCAAACCCACAACTGCTTCATGCTCAGTCCCTTAGGGTAACACTTGATTTTTCTGGCTTAATTCAGTTATTGATCTGATTCTGACTGGGACGAATTTCAGTATAGTTAAAGTTGTTTGAGGTGGTAGTACCCTTGGGTTGTGCACTGGTTGTATAAGAAAGCTGTTCCTGGGATCCTCATTGGAGATGTCCCCACATTCCTAGAGAAGCCATATTGTATGAGTCAGTTCAATTCTTTCAGTGGCAGAAAAGAAGGTTGATCCCAACTTCATCATTAAAAAGAAAATGTAACATGTTTGAATTTCCATTTTATGGAAATTATCAATTTAGCTTATTGATTAAATACATTTAGCTTATTGATTAAATACAGAATATATATCTATTTATAAAAAGCATTTATACAAGAATAACCTGCAGCTGTTCCTGAAAAGTCTCTCCCTCCCCTGCCATTGTTGTCCTTGCTTGTCTCTTGGGCATATGTCTCAATTTGATGACTAGTATAGAAAAAGCAGGAAAATGCATTTTACTTCAAGGAATTCAGCGGGGGTTTTTTGACAAAAAGGTTTTCCACAGGAAAAATAGATTGGTTTGTATCTGCCTCCGTATTTTCTTCCTTCCAACTTCTCTCCCCAGAGAAAGAGGGGTAAGATATATAGCATTGATTGTAAGATAAGCTTTTCAAATAGCTATTTTTATATGAACAGTCACCAGTTTTCTCCAAGACAGTGTTTGATAAGACATGGCAAGTTTAAAATTCATCTGCCTTTTTAGGCTCTCGTGTCTTTGTGTAAACACCTTGAAATCTCTCATTCCACCTACTGTTCTTCCATTACAGACAAAGTAGAAGCATCCCAATTCCCAGAGTTCAGGAAAAGAAGAAGTGATCAGTGGCACAGACTCATCATGAGTCTTCCTCTGCAGCTACCAGCAAGTAGAAGTATCTATGCCTGACTAATATAAATTTTATATATCTTAATACAGTTATGGACCTACAGTTTGAAAAATTCTGTGCTAGAATAATTGTTTCATCTGCCTTTTTTTCCAGTTTTGCAATTCAAAGAAACTTATTTTGTTCTTACATTGCAGCAGAGCCATAGTAAAGGAAAGGTGACAGATGAGGTTAACATACCCAAATGTTGTGAATTGCTGCTTCTGTTACCATTTCCTCTGAAGAGGAGAGGCTGAATTTCAGAGCTGTGGAATGAGCAGGAGGCAGACAGCTCAGAGATCCCAGAAGGAGAAGGCACAAGAAAAGTGTGGCCATCAAGGGTGCTGAGGGATCAATAATTTTAGCAGAGGTAGGCCTTGAGTTCTCCAAATCTTAGTACAATCCAAATTGCACTTTTGAGAATACAAGCTTCCACCTCTTCGTAATTCATCCTTCTAATCACAAAATAGGTTGATGAAGGGGACTATATAATAAAGACAATTACAATTTTATTTATCAACCATCTTTCTACAAATACTTTGGGTTTGGGACACCATCATTAACATGAATTCCTATCTAGATCATTGGACAGCTCAGGTTGAGAGTAATATTGTGTAATCTAGTGCAGCCTGCCCAAAGCCAGAACCTGGTCACCTGCCATGCTCTTCCACTAATTCTTGTGTGTTGTCTGCATACAAGCTATTTAGTCAGTGCAAATCTCTTGGGCAGACTGTGCTATGTGTACCTTAACTTATTTGGCATTCTATCACTTCCCTGATTTCTGTGATTTCCTTTCCATTGACATTTTTTCAGGTACAGTCAGTTCTCAGCTGTGACTTGACCTATTGTTTTACTATAGGATCTTCCTTTCCTACCTTCCTTTATTATAGGAACCATTTCTGTCACATTAGTCTGCCATTTTTCCTTCTTAAACCCCAGTTTAGATTTTTTTTTCAGCAGAAAAGTATTTTATACTTAAAATATTCATTGTTAAGACTGGTACATTTTTACCCACAAAGCTAAAACCTGTTTCCATTTCTCATTCAAAGTCTGAGATTTTTTTAAAAAAAAATGGATCTAGTTACATATTTCTGATTTCTTATAAGAATATATTCTAGTATTTACATTTTCTAGGTTGCTGTTTCTCTCCATGGGTCCTGGTGTGTACTGTAGTATATTTCATTACTAAAATGTGCCTGGCTAATATACCCATATGCAAATAATTGTACGTATAAACATTTATATTTTATGTAAATTCTCACATAATGAAAATATTACTAGAAAGACATCGGTTTTTTAAAGTAAAAAAATCTATTTTTTTTTGTTTGTATATTTGTTTAAAAAGTTCTAAGAAAAGAAACTTCCTATTTGTGAGCATCAGCTCACATGATCTTTGTTCTAAATTAAATTAAGAGAAAAGTAAGAAGAAATTAACTGGAGTTAATTAAAGTGTACTTTAAGCAGTCTCATTATAAAAGCTAAAAAAACCCTATTAATGAGGTGCAACTTGATTAGAAAGTTGCTTTAAACATGTTGCCTCTTTTCAGTTCTTTGGGAGAACAGCAGAAAGAATTGTTGAGTACCATTGTGTAGAACGCATTAATAAAAGAGTGCTAATGCACATTTGCTACCCTGGTAAGCTGTGCCTTATATAAGTCTGATTCAACTAGACAAATGACCTGTTTTAAAAGGAGATGGAAACATTTGCAGTAAAACTGTGCTGTCAGATGTGCAGAGGGTATATAGCTCCTACAGAAAAGACATTTATTCAAATACTTTAGACACAGAAGGTCAAACAAGCCTGGTTAAAAGACAAGAAAATAAAATCAGCGTTTGGGACTAAATCCTTGTCTCAGTGCATAGGTTAAATACCCCACCTGTCCTCTTGGGATGTCAGTGGTCTCTGGGCTTCATCGCTCAAATCAGTCCAGGAGTGGTGCAGAAGTAATCTGTGGTGACTACACAGCTGCTGTCCAGAAAAGGTTGATCTGTTAGCTCAGGTGAGTGCCATTTCTAGTTCTCATCGAATTCAGCTCCATAGGATAGAATTATGTGCCTTTGTTATGAAATAGCATAGGAGATAAATAGCACCAGAGAAGATTCTGTATTTTTCTTGGTGGGGTGAATAGTCTCCCAGTACACATCTTTCAACACTGTCATTGATAATAGAGGAAGAAACCAAAAAGAATGGAAGAAAACATTCATAAAAAGAATGAATTTTATGCATTAGTGATATCTGTAGACTTTAAAACATGCAAATATCTTGCAAAAAACATTGATCATTTATTCAAGAAATTGCTTTACAAATTTTTTTTTAACTTGTCTACCAGTCTAACATAATGGAACAACAACCTACAACCTGGTTCAGACCTTTTTTTCTCGTGTAGTTCATTGACTGCAGTGAAATGATTTCTAACTTGCTCCACCAAGCCAAGATTTTCACATGCAGATTTAAGAAACATATTCCTTTTTATTCATCACAGAATCATAGAATGCTTGAATTTGGAAGGGACCTCTGGAGGTCATCTGGTCCACATCCCTTGCTCAAGCAGAACCACTTACAGACAGTTGCCCAGGACCCTGTCCAGATGGCTTTTGAGTATCTGCAAGGATGGAGACTCCACAACCTCTCTGGGCAGCCTGTTCAGTGCTCAGTCACCCTCACAGTAAAAAAGTGTTTCCTAATGTTCAGAGGGAACCTCCTGTGTATCAGTTTATCCTGTCACTGGGCACCCTGGAAAGAACCTGGTTCTGTCTTCTTTTCACCCTCCCTTCAGGTATATTGCTTTGACCTGCTGGCATCCCATAACAGGTACCTTTTAAGCACTTCCTTGCTTACTTTTGGAAAGAGGCACAGAAAAATGTTTTCAGCCCTTTTGTGCTTAGTTTATGTTCTACTTCTACTGTCTTCCTCATGCTGACATGTTCCTTCTGCATCACTGCTTTAAACAATGCTGAAGATAGCAGAGTTTCAGGTTTTGTTGAGTCATCCCACATCTAGGGAAAAGCAAAGGAAGCTTTTTCTTATAACTTTCTGAAAAATGGAAAAATGACAAAGTAGAAAAATGCAATCCCTTTCTTCTACAAATACCAGCCAATGCTCCCATTTTCTATATTACACCCACACTGCAGAGCAGAGACCTAATATGCAATCTTCACATTTGTGTGGTTCTCCTTCAATTCCAGGCTAACATACACTCATACAATTATGCAAGTTCATGATTATATGAAATCAAACAATTTCATATAACTTATTAGAATACCTTCAGGTATTGTGCTTAGGTAGACTGGATCCTAGCAGAAGATGTCACTTTTTTTCCACTCTTGTGATTTCTTACGTTGGACAAGTTAAGCCGATTGCATACCAGAGGATGAAGAGTGCTCCACCCACTTGTGGCTGTAGGCAGGCCACCCAAAAGATTGCAAAGTGGGTTTAACCTGTACCCAAAGTGACATTCTCATCTACCTACAAGATCCAGGCAATACAGCTTTGGGCGTATGGTGCAAGAGGAAAAGGAACAGTTCATCTCTATTGCTCAAAGCAGAACAAAACTGTGAAATGTGAAACACATTTCAATGATCTGATTCTTTATCTGTACCTCCTTAATTAGAATCAAGGAATCATGATGACCAGCTAACACATTTGTGTTTCTGAACTGATGATTCTTCAGTGAAGAGATATAGGTCCTTCTTTTTCAGCTGCCTATATTTGACTCAGAGCTCTCCATCCCTATTTCTCTATTTCCCGGTTCCTGTGGATTACTTTGAATACTAGTGGAAAAACTTTCTGTTGTTTCTGTTAGTAGCTGTATGAATGTGTGCTACTGTTGAGTGATTATGAATTTGACCCAAAGGCAAGTGTCATGTGGCTTTTTAGGAATGCAGCATAAAAATGCAAGTATGTGAAGAACTACAGTAGACAGTGCAATTTACTGAGAGGAGATGCCACAAAATGTTATGAAATACTCCTAGCTTAGTTTAATATTTCTTCTGTGTTCTCCCACATAGTTTTCAGAACAAGTTAAGTGACATGAAGAATATTACACATTTTTTATAACAGATGGAGGACATCACTTTTATGGATTTGTACAATTCATTAAAATTTAGTTTCTGTTCAGATTCACCATGCTGTGAGTTTTCTCACATCTTGTCTGTCTAGTCCAGGCTGATCCTAATCTAAGTAGGGGACTGAGGGAGTTCTCTCACTGGTCCATCAGCTGATGTCTGAACTTCCCTCTCCAGCAGAGAAATAAGAAGACTTTGCAGAAGGAACATAAACTGTGCTCATTCTGTGCTCAGTGCTCCGTGATGCCATTGCATGAAGGAGGAGACAGGCCACATACATTCAGGCATTGTAGAAATGTGTTTTCATCCTCAACATTCCCCACATTAATGGGTAGATTTGACCTTAATGGGTTAGTGCACGTGTGTTTTAGACAATGAGAACTGTCTCTGGAAGGACTTACTAAGGCTCATTCAGGATTAGGAAGGACAGAATGGGGCACAACAGGCTATATGTGCCAGGCCAGGCAGCTTGTTTTTGCCTGGCCTCTTCCATGCAACCCTCTCCCTCTAGAGACTTGTCATCTTTCCCTGTGTAACCAGTCCTTTCCACTATATACCCAGTTGTGTATCCATAGCATGGCCAGAATGTTATGCTTGTCCTTGACAAGGCATGTCTTCTGCATATTCAGACATGCAAGGTTGTGTGCCCCAAGGCTGTTTGCATGCCCTGTTGTATGACTAGGGACAGGTATGTCTAATGATAGTGGAATCTGTGCTTTTGCAGCAAAACGAGAGGTACATAAATGTGGGCACTGTTCCTGTGACTTTGCACATGCCTGCAGACAGATGGGGGTGATGGCAGTTTGATTACAGGGTGGGTGCACATAGGGATACACAGGGATGAGCCATAGTGTACAGGAGTCACATACCTTCATTAGAGCTTTATTAACATGAAAAGTTGGATACCTGTGTTCTAGGTCACTCATGACATATAATCTCCATATCAGGGCATTTATGTGGTAACAATTCTTTCCCTGAAGTGTTGTCCAAGACTATAGATATAATTGATGAAGTATTGTGATTTAAGACCAAATTGGCTATTTAGAAACTTAATGGATTGGATGCCAAAATGCTTTGATCACAGATGTAAGCCATTTTACAAATTATGTGACTCACCTGACCCATGGGAAAGGCAATGCAATGGAGGAGTCAGGAGGGAGTCAAAGCAGTGGTTCCAGCTGTGGGTACATGGTCATGGAGCAGGGCCATGAGGTCCCTTTCCATTCTTCAGTAGCTTTGGACATCACAAGTTATAGCACTGGGTAGAGAAAGTTTTGGTCAATCTTCTTAACACCCAACAAGTCTCTGGTGCTGGTGCTCGCAATCAGCCCATCTCAAAGGCTCTTCACAAAGACACAGTCACAATGCTTGACATGTATTTTACACTCAGTGTACTCATCCATTTCTAGGACTAAGTTACTCCCCTATCCTACATGATTAACTAAAGTTCCTGTGCTAACAGTGCTTGTCAACAAAGTACCTATTCCAATAGCTACAAGGAGCAACTTTTTAGGCTTTACTTATTTTATGCTGACGTTGGTGAATTGCTTCCTTGTCATCCAAAGGAACAGTGCCAAAATCTAATGCCCTTTAATACTTGCACTGAAACTCAACTGTGGTATGTCTGCAAATGTTTCCCAGTTTATTATTTTTCTAATTTATGAGCTTTTACATGCACCACACATATTTGTAGCACTATAAAGAAATACTGCTGGACAACTTGATTCAATTTGCTCACTGATTTTATTTTCCCTGGACTTCAATGGCATTTAGTTGTGTCTCTGCTGATCAGCTTGATGTTTAGCTCCATGCAGTGTTATATTTTATCTTAGCCTCAAATATGTTCTCAAATTAACATGATGGTACAGATGGATTCTTGTCTCAGAGCCATATGATTGATTTCATCTCTGATATTCTGCTCCATCAACATGCAAGGAATTAGTCCTGACATCAAAGGGCAATCTGTTTACGTTGGAAGTGCAAAATATTGTGCTAAGCAATGCAAAACAGATTAAAAAAGAGAATGGCACTGCCACTGTTTTTTTGAAGCAAAACACAAACTTATTAGGAAAGCCATACACTCCCTTCTCTAAAGCAATTATGTTAAATGCTGAGAACATAAGAACATCTGTAAAGAGTCAAACTAAAGGTCTGTTTGGACCGCTGTGCATGTATGCCAGTGGCCAATTTAGGATGCTAGAGACATGAATGGGGCAAGCAGATGGTGATATACTTCCCCTCTTGCAGTCTTTCCTAAACAAAAATTCCAGAGGATTTCCAGGAAGTGGACCAGCAATAGTCATGGTAAATTTACACAGGTTATAAGTTATCAGCCACTCAGAACAGATTTTAAAATATTTTATCAGTAACACACACTACAAAGCACTACTGAAAATTCCACTAGAGCTTGTAAATTAATACCGATTTAGGGTATATTTTTTTCAAACCAGAGAAATTCTGACAGAAAGAGTTGTTATCTTCCATTTTGTTTTGGAACATTAATAGTGTTGCGTTCATTTTGATTCAGAACGTTGTCTTTTGCACTTGTCAGTGTAAAGGATGAAAATAAATAACTAAACAAAATGTAATTCTGACCTTGACACTTGCTGTCAAAAAGGGAATTTTTTCACTTTTGAGACAGAAAATTTTTATTTGATGACATAAATTACTCTCTTCCACTGCTCTTTTTAATACAGTTTCTTTTGATTGATGTAAAATAATTATAATAACAGCATCCCTTGAAAAAATTGCTAAGACTAAAATGGTGACTGTGAACTAAACTGACAGAGAAAGAATACAGCAGTAGGCTGGACAATGCATAATTTCTCTGAGTAATATATACTCCTCTGTTGTGCCCATCACTTATTTAAGACCTTTCTTTTTGTGTTTTACATTCCTCACAAATAATGAATTATCTGTTTTAGTCAGTTCTTCGTACTGAGTTGTTAATGAAAATTCAGTTTCAGAAGTAGAAAATGTTGTAAAGGGAAATATTTGTCTAGTAGAAACCATAGAAGTAGCTTGACAGGGTGAAAGAGTTGGAGCTGTTCAGCTTGGAAAAGAGAAGGTTTCGTGGAGACCTTATTGCACCTTCCAGTATCTTAAAGGGGCCACAAGAGAGCTGGTGAGGAAGATTTTATAAGGGCATTTAGTGATAGCACAAGTGGGGATGGCTTTAAACTATAAGAGTGTAGGTTTAGATTAGATATTAAGAAGAAATTCTTTACTGTGAGGATGGTGAGGCACTGGAATGGGTTGTCCAGAGAAGCTGTGGATGCCTCGTCCCTGGAAATGTTCAAGGCCAAGGTGGATGGAGCTTTGAGCAACCTGGTCTAGTGGAAGGTTGGTAGGTCTGTCCACGGCAGAGGGGTTGGAACTAGATGATCTTTAAGCTTTCTTCCAGTTCAAAACATTCTATGACAAACTCTGTTTCTTTGCATGTACTGGCTCCAGCTTCCTTGAGAAGTTATTTCAGGCTTAGGGGCTTTGGGGAAAAGCAATTAGAGAATGTCCAAAGGAGGCCATGAGGATGGTGAAGGGCCTTGAGGTGAAGCTGTGTGAGAGGCAGCTGAGGTCACTTGGTCTGTTCAGCCTGGAGAAAAGGAGTCTGAGGGGAGACCTCATTATGGTCTTCAAAATCATCATGTGGGGAAGAGGAGGGGCAGGTAGTGATCTCTTCACTCTCATGACCAGTGACAGAACTCAAGGAAATGGCATGAAACTGAGTCAGGGGAGGTTTAGTTTGGATATCAGGAAAAAGTTTTTCACCCAGAGGGTGGTTGGGCACTGGAACAGGCTTTTCAGGGAAGTGGTCACAGCACCAAGCCTGACAGAGTTCAAGGAAACTTTGGACAATACTATTGGGCACACAATGAGACTCTTGGGGAATGTCCTGTTCAGGATCAGGAGTTGGACTTGATGATCTTGATGGGTCTCTTCCAACTCAGCATATTCTATGATTCTGTGACATTTAGAAACTGGTATTTAGATTAAAACAAGAAATAAAAAATTGCTAAACCCAGATTACATCTATATATATATATGTATATATATATATAAATACAAATAATATTGCATTTAGATGGACTCACATTAGTTGCAGATAGTTTCTGCCAGGATGGATTTCCTCTAAAAGAGATTTCAGTTTTTGTCTTTGATTTTGAGTCAGGATCTATAAGGCTTTGTCTACGGAAAGATGGCAATTCTTCCCCAGTAAACCATCACTGCATATACACTGCAGGTGTAGCAAATGCAGGAATGTGCTGCACAGGTACAGTGCAGTCAGGTGCAAGGTGGGAGTCTCCACAAACTGCAGACACAGCCTGTGTGAGTGTTTAGTCACACCGTCAGGATATGCTTTCTTGTGTTCAGATGTTCTGTGGCTTTTTTTCCAGTGGTAAACTGAGCTTAAAGAGACTGCACACCATGAAATGCCCCCTTCACTTCGCCACAAAATGGCAGTTATTTAAATTCACTCAAATGCCCAAGAAAAACCTCAGCTTTCTGTCACACCAGCCCAGAAAGCCTAGCAGGAGCTCTGTCACTGGCTGGGGCTGCTCCTTCTTAGGAAGGGTCATGAACAGAGTTTGCAGCAGAACTTACGGGAGCTGGTATTGAGAGTGTTTGTGTTTTCCTGAGGCACCTTTCATCTGCCAGAAATACAGCTGTTTTGCAGCACAGTGGTTCCTTCCTTCCAGCAGTGAGCACATCTGAACTGTACCTTTAAAGCCTTTTCATTAAAACAAGCCCTCCTACTAAGAGTAGCTAATAGTTAAGGTTGTAATGTGATCAGTCAAACAAATGTTTTTTAAAAGCTTTCCTGTATCATGTGACCTAGGGAAGTGCATTAGCTGAGTAAACATATTGTTGATTTGTTTTTCCATTAGCAGTGAGTGATTTCTCTCTAAGTGACCTATAGCACTTCTTTCTGGGAATAAAGCTATATTGATAAAGAGAACAGAATGTAAAGGAAATATTTTCTTCTTTAGAGAAAACTTGTACACACAACCAGGGTACACTGGTTTCTCTGGTTTTATATCCTTTAGGTATGACATGGCTTTTTTGCTTTGTCTTCCTTTATCATCAGGTCAAAGGAGTCATGCTGTATATTATTACAGAGGTACTGTTTTCATTTTCTCAGCATCTATACTTAGGCTATGCCTTTAAAAAAGACAAATTCATCTTGTGACTATCTGCTGTGTGACACGTTATATAATTTGATGTATACTTATTTATATCCTTCCATTGCAAGGAATGGCAGTTTTCACCAAAAGAAAACAAGACATTCATTCTCATTTGTTTGGGGATCCAAGATGTATCTGAGCAAACAATTTCCCTCACTGTTTGCTTCAAGATTGAGAACAGGAAATATAGAATTGGGATGGAGAATATGACAAAGCATGTGGCACTGCAAGATAATCTTTTAGAATCGAGTTTGCCCCATGATAGACACTGCCTGAAATTTTCATGCATTTGTGTTTTTCTGATATGTTAAGAAGTAAGTATATATGCACTGTAAATTGATATTCAGCAGATTTGTTAGTATGCAGATCTTTGCAAGATAATCAAGAGAGCGCTTAGAAAGTATTGCGATAATAAATTTCTTAGAGCACATGTTCCTTAGCAGATTTTATCTGTGTCATTTCTATGATAAATCCTTCTGACTTCTTAACCTTTAACTACAGTTGCACACTTACATTTGATTCTGGGAAATAAAAGAAACTGAAAAGAATTTTATAAAATGAGTGTAATTTATCTGGAGGTCACTGAGTCTATGATAATGAAAAAAAAATGCCCCTAAAACTTACCATTAGGAGGAAAAAAAGGTTAGAAACTGTGCAAAACTGTTAGTAAAATGATTGCATCTTACATTTTGAATTATAGAAGTTCTTGCTAAAATTTCTTATAACATATTATAATGCCAAAGATCTAAATCTAACCTTCCTAAGTTATACTGCCCCCTGTACAGTATTTATTGAGTTTTGAGTTTTGTTTCACAGATGGATTCAGTGTGGGATTCTTCTCATATAATTTTAAATTTCTAAAATTAAGGTATATATACCAAAATAGTCATCAAGGTTGTCTTCAAAATTAGTAGAGGAAACCTAAACTAAAGGAAAACTTTATGTACTTTAGAGACCTGTCTTAGCACGGGATTAGTCATATCTGGAGTTTCTTAAGTATCTCATTTGCTGTGGCTTAGTGCTGGCACAACCATAGGCATTAATCAGCTTTGGCATTTATCCTAGCTATAGGCTTTGTCCACAAGAAGAAAATTTGTTCCATTTACTTGAATTCTTAGCTATGGTGGGTTCAAATCCCTTTCTGCCCATGGATGTCCTTGGTGAAAAAAATTAGACCTACCTCAGTCTTTGAAGTAATGAGAATTGCTTACCCAAATACTATTGGGAAAGCAAGCAGGATTGTCCTTGTGCCTTTGCCAAGTGCAATTTGTAACAATATTTCTTCCCTTCCTCCCACCTTAAACTGGAGCTCAGTAGATTAAGTATTGAGTGTTACCTAGACACTGTTACTACATTTTTGCTAGAAAATTAAACAATATCAATGAATATTTTTAGCATTCGTGTCAAGTGATCTGGTCTGGTCATGAACTTAAGGTTAAACTATTTCCCTGTTAAACAGAGCAGCAAACTGCCTGTTCTTGTCTTGTGTTACCCAACCTTTGCTGAGAATTCCTTGAGAGACTGCAGTTGGACCTGGACAAAATCATGCTAGAGGTGATTCGAATGGCATGGAAAATGGTATTTTTCATGTCAGGAACATTCTCATCCCAAACAGCAATTCAGACCCACAGAGCTGCTCACTCACTGCACCTTGGTGGGATGTGGGAGAGAATTGGAAGAATAAAAGTAAGAAAACTCAGGAGTTGAGATAAAGACAGTTTAATAGGGAAAGCACAAGCTGTCAAACAAATCAAAGAATTAATTCACCACTTTCCATGGACAGGCAGACAGTCAGCCATCCCCAGGAGAGCAGGGTCCTGTCACACTTAACAGTGACTTGGGAAGACGAACACCGTCACTCTGAATGTTTTCCCCTTCCTCTTCTTCCCCCATCTTTATATACTGAGCATGATGCCACAAGGTTTGGGATATCCCTGTGGTCAAGGGAGGTCAGCTGTGTCCCCTCCCAGGTCCTTGTGCACCCCCCTATCCCCCCACTAGTGAGGTGGGTGAAAAGCAGAAAAGACCTTGACTCTGTGTAAGCACTGCCAATCAATAACTAAAACATCCCCATGTTATCAACACTTTCTATCACAAATCCAAAACACAGTCCCATACTAGCTACTGTGAAGAAAATTAACTCTACTCCAGCCAAAACCAGCACATCTGGTATTTTTTGTTTTGTTGTTTGTGGTGATGGAGCACATATAAGTCATTAAAAAAGAGGAGGTTTTTATACTCATTTTGGCAAGTAGAGTTATGGGAACATCTTATTTGAAAAATGAAACTCTGAGGAGCATCATCTAAATGATGAGATATTTATGAAACTTTGTTCAGTTTTTTCTGTGAGACCAGGAGTCATTAAGCATAGCTTGTAGTGCTCCACAGTCTGGGAGCTTTACCACTATACACTGTGAAAAGTGGAAAAATAAGCAGAAGGATGTGTAGTGTTACTTTTCCCATCACTTCAGGATGATGATGCATGAATGATGGAGAAAGAAGAAACAGTAGGAAATCAGGTAGAAAATTTTAGGGTTTTCTAGGCCTCTGCCTCTCTTTAGCTTAGAAAATCCTTGGAGTGAGCAAGAACTGGACTACAGCCATTATACTATGGTTGCAGTGATGTTGCTAAAACAATACATAGCTGCCAAGCCATTACTGAAATTTTCTCGTCTGCATTCCACAGACACAGCTGAGCTAATGTGAAATGTATACCTTATAGTCTTTGTTCTTTCCCAGCAAATGCATATATCAGGAAATGTAGGACTGGGAAATAGGGTTTTCTTGGGGAAATTAATTTGAAACCATGGTGGCTATTTGTTAACAATGCTGCAAGAAAGGGATATACATAAGGAGAAGGACAGTGAGGACAAGTTCATATCTGTTCCTTCCTCAGAAGGTGTTTTAGACACCCAAGGCTGATAAGAATATAGACATGCCCGAAGTTATTTGGTGTCTCTCACTGGATATTTCAAGGTTTCACTCTGAATGAACCTGAGATGCAGTCAAAACTTGTTTACCATCAAACCCAGAAACAAACCCTGTCAACAGCCTGAGCTGCTTCAAACAAACAGCACCAGTTTATAGGTTCATAAATATCAGATGCAGTGCTTTGAAAACTGTATTGAGCAGTCCCAAACGCCATGGTGGCAGCTGAGGAAAGATTAAATGAGTAATGGGGAAAATTCCAAGTGCTTGTGTTTATGGGGAGAAATCTCTTGGGCAGCAAAACCAGAAGATAATATAAGCATAATTTTTCTGTAGTAAGTTAACGTACAATTTAACCCACAACTAGATTTCTTTTTGTTCTGAGAGAATGAGGTGACTCCCTGATAATAAAGCTCCTATAATAGAGGAGAGCGCCAACACATTAGGGTGTCAATAAGTACTCATCCGAAGAATTAATACATTTTTCTAAGGTTCAGGGCTTATTTTCAGTCTTGGTAATAATACAAGCAATATGCCTTTTTTTTGGCTGTGCAGCAGAGCTGAAAATAAGAGCAAATTGTACATCAAGATACAATCCAAGTTTAGGATGGGTGCAGGAAATGTTGGGTTGTGCCTATCGCTGAACAGTGCTTTAGCAGGCTGTGCTCCTGTAAGTGCTGCTGCTGTTACTGTGGTGTGACCTTTTCTTCTGGCTTGATACTTGAGATAGTAGATCAGGGTATCAGAAGTCCAGGAGAGGAAGGCTCTGAGAAGAGCCTTCCTTTTCTCTCATGACCATGCTGAATTATAATTATTTGCCTACTCCCATATCTAACAGCTTTCACAACATAGTTTTTGTAGGTAGATATTTTACAAGCTCTAGTAAGAAAATTTTAGAATCTGGAGAGGACTTTTTTTGGCTTCTATAAGGCAACTACAATTTCATGCCATAATTTTCACAGGTTTTATTGTCTGTGGTTCACTGTAGTTTGCATTCGCAGTATAAGTTCATCCTTCTCCAAATAAATACTTTGTTGGTCACATTTGCAGTAGAAAATATGAAGGGACAAAAAATATTGCTACATTGAAAACATGAGGCCTTTGGGATGCAAATTTCTTTGGCCTCAGGTTAGTTTAAACATGACTTGTGTACAGGCTTGTAAT
The DNA here is from genome assembly GCF_020740725.1 of Corvus hawaiiensis. Taxonomy (NCBI): domain Eukaryota; kingdom Metazoa; phylum Chordata; class Aves; order Passeriformes; family Corvidae; genus Corvus; species Corvus hawaiiensis. The sequence continues at coordinate 14,302,328 of NC_063217.1, forward strand.
AGAAGCCCTGAACTGAGGCTGGAGTTCAAGGATTTGATTTGATTCTGATGGGTTTCCTGAATAGTTCTCCACATTTTGTTGGGGGGTTGCAAGGCAGGCTGGTGGCACTGGTTTTTTAAAATTTAAATTTGTTTCTTAAATTTTACTTACACATTAAATTTTATTGCACAGCTTGCCCAGGTTTCATAGCTATGCCAGAACTAGAACTGGGGGGTAGACACAGATCTTGAGTTAACTTTAGAGACAGAGAGTCTGAGGAAGGGTGAAGTAGAAGCCATGTCCTGTTTTGCAGAGACAGGCGAAGATACTCTCTGAATTACTTCCCCTGTTAAAGTTCTTCAGTCAGGTGAGATTCATGGGTGTCATAAACTGAAGTATGCTGCACACAGCATGCTTTCACTGTAGTCTGTGGGGCAATTCAGTATGAATAAAGGCAACTGACTGATTTTGTGTAACTCATAAGCAATTATAGCAGTGAAGGTAAGAGTGGGACTGTAAATAATCAAAGTAAATGAGAAGGTAAAATGCTCTAGAGCTTTTCTCACCTAACAACACAGAAGTGAAGGGCAAGGGTAAAGCAGTTTGCATTACTTGTGGAAACTTATTAACTTATTCATCGAGAAGCAAAAGCAAGTGAAAGGGCACCTTCCACATCAGTATTTGAAGCAGGTTGTAAAAGCATTTTAAATGAGGATGAGACCTAGGTAGAAATAAGGCTTCATTTTTCTTGAGAAATCATCAAGCAGGATTGCACGGCTCATCACATTGCACAGAGTTCTTCAGGCAGGAGCAAGTTTGCATGACTCCTTGCAGAGATGCAGACACGAGCCAGGCACAGCTTTGTCACTGTGCTGCATGTCACAGTCTCCTTTTAACGAGCTGGTCTTAGCAGGAGAAAACGTTTGTCCATCTAAAGCAGGACTGCAATTTTGGGCAGCAGTTAAACCCTGCCCTGGGTCATGTAGTTGTGTTGTAGTCTAGCCTGCCAGCCATAATGCCATCCTGCCAACGTCTTTTAGTGTGATCCAAGAGCACTTTGGCATGCTGCTTGAGCTCTGACCTGATTGTAAACTAGAGATAAAATACTGCATCCTCTGTGTAGTCAATCATTCTTGTTGTTAAAATACTGCTTAAATATCGTTAGGGCCAATATATATGGCAAAAGTATGATAAAAATCATCTCGTGATAAATACCAGTTCCTGTTCTGGTAGTGGCTGCAAACTTCAGTATAGTTAATCTGCTTAAAAATGTTTGTTCTGTGTGAGTCAGAATAGAGCAAGGGTGAGGGTTTGGCTCAGAAACTTGCTCTTACCTCATGCATGAACAAGAAAGGATGTCAGGAGAAAGGGAGAGAGGGAGATTGTAAGTTAGGAAGATAACTACAAACATCACATCAAATGGGTGGTTCAGAGGTTCCTAAGCTAAGGTGCCTTAGTCATGATTGGACTTAGAATCAGTTATAGATACCTCAGCCTCAACTGTGTTGCTTATAGTTTGTTTTTGATAAAATTTGGTATTGCAGCCTCACAGTGGCCTGTGAGAAATTTGCTATGGTCTGTGCAGAACCCTGATACATGGCAATAGTCTGTTACAGAACTGCCCCATATTTGAAATTCCTGGTCTTTGTCGACATTTTCCTGCCTATTATTAATGTGTGCTGAAAACCATTGTACAGACCTGTCTTTTTATGGAGTACAGTGTCACAAACACATTTAAATTGTAGTCCCAAAATAATCTAATTTTGAAGTATTCAGATGTTGGGTTTTTTTCACTTTAAAAGTTTTTCTAACATTTTTAAAAGTAAAATAATCAGTGTATGTAAAAAGTAAAATTTCTTCTTTTCAAGTGCTCTGTGATAAATCACATACTGTTGCCACAGCACAGCTTGCTCATTCCTGTTCTGTTTCTTCATTTTTTTCCCCAGCCAACATTATGCAACAATCAAATATCTAACAAATAAGGTGGCTGATCCAGGGTATATGAGTGAATTAAAGCCTCTGTTGCCTCACCTTCACACCTGCAATTGCTTTAAACTTTTCACTGGTAGTGCACACATATCCCAGGAAGAGATTTGTTCAACTTGTCTTTCATGTCAGCTTCCAGATCCAGTGCACGTCAGGAGTCATGTGCATTTATCATTTCCTGTACACCTTAAGCAAAGATAATGCAATATTGCTAAGGAGTGTTGATTCTACAGCAAACTTTCCAGCTTGCATTGAGTCAGATTAGCCTATACAGTTTTGCTAATACAGTTCACACTGGTTTTCTTGCATAATGAAAAAAAATTGCTCAATGAAGTAATCCAGTGGTGTATCTGTGTATGCCCAAATTAATTTCTGATTAAATTTCACTGACATTGTCAGGCTCACACTATAGAAGAATTTGGCTTGTTCAGTGCAGTCTAGCACTATTTTCCAGATTGATTTTAATGGAATTGCTACTATATCTTGCTTTGTCTTGCATTACAACTATGCACTCAAAGAATAAAATATAGCATTGCAGGGATAAACAACAGGGATTATTATGTGCATCCAGTGTATGCAGAAAATGTTGATATTTCACTGTGATTGCACAGGAAAAATTTTATGAGCACCTGCAGGATTTCATTCTTTAATTTTGCTTTTGGTTTTTTGTATGAAATCATGTAAAAACAGTTTAACTCTGTACTCCAGGAAAAACTTGGGTGTACAGATTTGAGCCAATTTAGAATGCAAAAAGGAAAGTAATGTTGATATTTATATTTAAATCAATGTTTTGGGGGGGGGAAAAAAACATGAAGAGTTGCCAAACTGAGTTCTATGGATTCTTTTCCCTTTGACAAAAATTAGAGTTTTACACTTTCTTGAAATTATATATATAGCATCGGTAAAACTGTGACTTCCATTGTGAGCTCTGCAAAGTAACATCTCTTGCAGATTATGAGGGCATGGAGAGCAGAAGAAAACTTCCCAGTGCAGCCTCTTTGGTTTCCGTCAACTCAGGGGTTAAAGGTGAGCTTTATGCTCAGCCTTGCCTTTTTAAATCATTACCCACACTGACAACATTTTATACTCTTTAGAGAAGAGTAAATGGAAGGCAATAAATATTCTGGCCAGTTTTCTATAATCTTTAGATCAATACTGGAGTCAGATATGAGGACCTGTTTCATGGGCATGGTGTTTTCACACCTGTAGGACAGCAACAGCTATCATGTAGCTATCATGTCTCCACCATTTTCATTCACTGGCTGGGTAATAGTCTCTGCCATTAAAACTGTCCATTTCTTACTAAATCAGCTTTGGAACTTCATCTCCTCATTCATTCCAGTTTAGCTGCAGCAGCCTGCAAGGTAATCAGGATCATCTGGCAGTCACTAAGACCAAAATGTCTCTGTCAGTTCTGTCAACTACTAAGTGCTCCAAATTACTCTGTATTAGAGAAATATACTTTTTAGCTTTGAGATCTTTTTTTAGTACAAATTTTATTGGCTGTTTATTTAATTTTTTCTTCCATGGAATTTATAAAAATGTTGAATGCCAAGGTAGGACATGAGCATAGGGAGGATAACTTAATTTTTTGAATTGAGAAGTATGAATGTTTTTATGGAGCCATTTGTATTATATCATCCTCCTTATGAAAAGGGTGCAATGGTAGAGAATGATTAATCACAAGGAAATCACTGTTCCGTTGTCCTGCTCCCAAGAGGTACTTTACACAGTTTGTGCAATACACCATTCAAAACCAAACCATCAGTATTTATTTTCCAGTATCTCACCTAACGACAGAATGAATAACCATCACATGAACAAAGAGCAATCTGTTTGCTTTATAAACGACGCAGTTTCAGCTACTTACGAAATAATGAAATCTAACACCTAACAGTAACATCAAGTGAATATGACAACCTACATTTTTGAGCAGTGTGTCAGAAGGAAAAAGTAAACTGTAGATTGCATGTCAATTCCTATTGTTAAGATGAATACTATTTGTTTAATAGTGATGATTCATGAGACCCTCGAGTTTTGTACAGCTGAGATGTGTGATGCTTGCAGAGTTTCTGTACTCCAGTTAATTGGGGCAAGAATATTTTTTTCCTGCCTTCTTCACTCTGCATTTTTGTGTCTGGTCTGTTCTCTACTTGCTCACAAAAGCAGTTCACACTGTATGCCATCCTGTGGGCTCACATACTGTGCAAAATAACACACTGACTCCACTTGTATCAAACTTGTTTTGTCCTCTCAAAATAAATACTCACATAGCTACTCTTGCTGCAGGTTTTTATCTTTGTGTGTGAACGTAATGAGATCCTTATGGACTTCTCGTTGATCTTTCTTACAGTAGTCTTCTACCCTCCTCTGTTTTTCACGCAGGGTATTACAGTGCTCATTCCCATTTCTTCCTCCATTGCAACTCTAAAAATAATCAGCCATGAAAGTAGCTATTGAGTTTTATTGCTACCAGCACAGTCAGATGAATAGTGGTGAATATACTGTACCTCACTAAAAGGATGCCTTAAATTGACACATCTCCCAGGACAGAAAGGGAGTTCTGAGAAACCCCAGTGTTTCCTGTTACTCCTTCCATGGGTCTGCATTGATTTTTCCAGTAGTCTGTGCCAAACAGGAACAATTTGCTTCACAGGGAGGTAATAAAACAATCTTTACAAGCAGTTAGCAGAGTAAAGCAGGTCAGAAACTGGATTTGTGTTTGTGGGAGAAAGAGGATATGATAGCTTAGTATCTTTCAGTGAAATTCTACATTAAAAAAACAAATATTACTATCATTTGGGACCACTGAAGGATTTAATTTTTGTCTATCACCTGCTTTCATTTCAAGTTGTTATTTATTACTATTTCAATGTTGTAAAAGTATTTCAATTCAACCTTTTCCTTTGCTTATCTGTGATTTTTAATAGAGTACAACACAGCCTAATATAAATTAAGAATGAAAACAGCATTAATTGCTCTTAACATGGTCAAAATAAAATTATTTCCCACTTCTGGTGTGCTTTGAGGAAGTTGAGATAGTTTTTTTCAACTTCTTCTTATTAAACATATAATTGAAACAAATCCATTCTTATGAAAATGATCAGAATATTAGTTTTCTCAGTGAAATTAATTCCCAGTGGCTGTGATCCACACTAGAGACTATTCAAGGAATCTATGTTTTGAAATTTATCTTCTAGGTGCCAGGCTATACTACTCTTTTTTTTTGGTCACAATATTAGTCTTAAGTTAGGTGCACATGCCATCACAACATATTTTTGCTCTCAACCTTAAAAAAAATGGACATAGAAAAGGTAACATGTATGACCTAGGCTTATATCCTCAATTCTGCTGTGGCTATGTGAGTATCTGCTCTATTTCTTTTCATTGGTTTGTCAAGTAAAACTGCATCAAAATTGCCACTAAGTGAAAAGTTTGCCTACAGATCCAGAGATGGTTTTTCTTTTTCCAATGTTTGTGAAGGTTTAGCTCTTCTAAAAATAATTGTAGGAGACTTCAAAGTGAAAAATGTTGAGGTGAACAATTAACTTTCTAAGGAAATATGAACACAGGAATATTTTCAGACATTAACTAATAAAAGCAATAAACCCTTCTGTTTGCTCAAGATACGGTTAAATCTAACTTTATTGGCAGTGATAGCAGTATTATTACATGATAGCTATGACTTTCTTCTTCATGAGCACCTGGAGTTGGATTAATTCTTCTGCTAACGTAAAAGTATATTTAAATGAGATGAGGCTGCACTGCCTGTGTTAGTGTAATTGTCATGTTGTGAGTGTGAGTGGCACTGGAAAGAAGCAAGAAAGTCAGCCAGCTCGAGAAGTCTCACTGTGAAGAAGAAATAGAGCATTAATAAATTTTCTGTTTTTTTTTTTTTTTAATCTTGTAGAAAATACTCTCTGAATGCCATGCCTAGAGAATAGTATGTCAAGCCTCCCAAAAGAAAAGTGTGTGTGGCATCTTACCCACATCTTATACCTTATTAAGGCTGTTGCATGTCCAGTCAGCACGGAAGACCCAATGCAGCCACCTTCTAAGATGTTTCACAGGCTCAGAGGGGGAAGACTTTAATACAGAGGAAGGGATGTTTTGCACAGAACTTTCCAGTGGTCGTTGATATCTGTGTAGTTCCTGGATCATGCCATCCATGGATAGCTAATCTTGCTCAAGGGGTATCATTTGCTAGATTTCCTTCATGGACTCTTGGTTTTTTTGTTTGTTTGTGGGTTTTTTTAAAGCAACTTAGTTTATGTGTCCTCCATTGAATGAATGCATTAGCTTTGTTACTAATTTACCTACCTCTAGACCTGATTGCAGTGGACTTAAAGGTATGGCTGAGAAATCATACTGCTCTTGTGATTTATTATCAATCATGTGCAATTGCAGTGCACTCAATACGTGAACTTTTCATGTAAATTGAAAACATTTTCCAATTCTTTTCAGGAATGGAGGTTATTAGGAGACAAGATGTCCATGAAAGGCAGCTCTCATATGAACATTTCAGTACTACTGGCATGGTTTTTCCATCTGGACACAAAATCCTTCTATAGCACAAAAGCTTTGCAGGTCAATATAATTGTAGAAATGAATAAACAAAATAATTTTGCCCCTCCTTAGTCTATATCGAACACCAGATTACAGAAAATAGCTTGTATTAAGCAGTTCATGGTCATGATGCCAAATATTCAGCTAAAAATCAGAGCTTCAGCTTGTACATGTAGAGACAACTACATTTAATCTACTGAATATGTATTACTTCAGGTACAAGTATCTATAAGCATGCTGGTTCCTGAAGAAGAGGCAGAAAGTTGTTACTAGTTTTTCTTCAATTAGGCATTTTCTAATAATATTGCAGTGTCTGAGACCTGTGAAGCCACCCACTGTTAAATTTTTCATAATGACCTTGTCCATGCTATTCTCACTGGGTCTAAGTTTTGACAAAGTGTTTGGGACAGGTTGTAAACATTGTTTTGCACTTGTGAGTATTATTGTGTTTTACAAGAAACAAGGCCTTAAGGACCTGGTTCATCAAGAATTTCCATGGAGCTGGTGTTCCTCTTCAGCTGAAAGGTGGATTCTGTCCGAATACTTCTGAGGAAAAAGAAATTATGCTCGAGTCAAATTTTTCCACAGCTAGTTCATACCCTGCTGAATTAGGTGGCAGTGATTCATAGGTTGCTGGTGGTGTATGACAGTAAAGTCTATTACAGTGCTCAGTAGTAAGATAAACACAAATAATGATGATGATAGAATTCATGCATGGCTTTCTATCAAAGAACCTCTGTACATTTTGCAAATGTTGCGTCAAACCTTAAGATGAATTGGCTGCATACGGAAAACCCATAATAAAAGGGAGAGGACACAAGAGCTTGGCAGCACGCCACAGAAGAGTCTTCAGCTGCTTGAACTTCTAGCCTTCGTTTCCAAAGTCTCCATCCAGCACTATGACAGCTGAAGGGAAGCTTCCATATCTTCAGGCCTGAGGCATTATTGCACTACAGGGTCTGCCCTTAGCCTTATTGCTCAAGGGATGGACGTAAAATAAGATTTTAACTGCTTGTAAAACATTCTAATACCTCAATACATTTGTTAAAAGAAAGGTATATATGTGTGTGTAAGCAATTGTGCACATACCCTGATGTGAAGTCACACATGGGCTTTTTGGTTTTATTCTAGGTTAATTAATAATTATTCCGGAGAACAGAAACCTCTTGCAGGAATCCATTCAGAGTTAGTTCTTCTGATCAATGGAGAATTCACAGAAGTTTTTCAGAAGTAATAAGAGAAATTTAAAGACAATAATAGGCATAACAGAAAGTTGATAACAGAAACAAAATCTTAGTTGAAGACTGTCATCTAGCAAATAAACTGATGAAATCAGCAGCCACTGAGTTTATCAAGCAGCAGGCTCTAAACACATCAGATATTTTACTGTAAAATTTACACATATTTTGCCCATGTAAAGAAAACTTGATTGATATAAAATTAAGTATTTCCACAGAAATTCGCTTAAATGCCACCACAGTTATCAGATCAACATCTCAACGTTCATGAGAAGATACAGGCTGCAAAGAATCTTCTTCTTACTCTGCCATGGATGACACAAAACAATCTTCAGTCTAATATGTCTTTCTATTAACCTCTCCTCTTCACCCATCACTTTGACCTGCAATACTTGTCCTGTGACTCTGAAGAGGAATTTTTTGGGGGAGTGTTATGTAGGAAGTATGCTTGAGTGGTATATTCCTGCATTTCAAATTTCAAAAATCTATTATATGTCCAAATTGCCAGTGGAGTTTGCCACTGCTTTAAATCTTAGCTCTCAATGAGCTCAGGAAGTGTTGGCTGATGTGGGACTGACGTTCCTGACGGAAAGAACAACAGAGCTGTGGGAAGGCCCATTCTGGGCTGTTGCCAGAAACAATATAGCCACATTACTGCTGCACTCTGTACAGATTAATTAGCTCTGTTGAGAAGCAAGTGTCACACTGTGCTAACATGGCTACCTTTGCTCTGCAGCTTAAACTGACTCATTTAGACCTGATTTAGCTACCATCAGATAAGTGTAGATTCTTTATCCTTGGACTACATCAAGGTAAAATGACTTATTCTACTATGACATTCTACTATGAGTGCTAATTATTTCTGGCAAGTTATGGTCAGTGTTAATCAGTGACACGTAGCAGATGCTTTGTGATGGTATCATCTTGCTCTTACTTGTATCCACCTGTTCAGAGGAAAACAGCTGATCTGTAAAATCGTCTCCCAGCTCTGCTGATGCACTTATGGAGCATTGCTACTCGTTTCTCAACTCCAACACTGGTGTAACTCTTTCAGTCTCAGGAGTTGCTAGCAAAGAGCAGGATAACTGCTAAGTCACTAATCCAAACACGATCTTTCTGGTCAGGGCCTGCTCCCTTGTCCCTGAGGACATGCATTCTTGTGTATATACTTGTCAACTTGCACAGTAAATGGGGAGTATTGACTCACTTTGGTGTTTCTTGAATTGTCTTCTTTCTTTTACCAGGAGGACTATTACAGCCATTTAAATATTTGGCTTCAGAACTAAGCTGATTTTGGACATAGTCACTGTGGAATCCAGAGTTTCTCTGTGGTGCTCACATGAGGAAGCTTATTAAATATATATTTTTATTGCTGTACATATACCAAGCCTGTACATATAATCCTGATACAATGACCAAATTTGTGGTGCTGTGCCAGTAATATCTGTAAAGGAGAGAGAGAGAGAGCATATCACTTGGCAAGTCACACTTAAGCATGAACTCTGATGGTACAATAGTAACTGCTAATTGGATGTTATGAGGTAAATGCCTAAGGGAAGCTGCCTTCACTAAACAAGTAAGTCAAGAGGCCAATCCTTGTTGGCAGGGAAGTTCTAAGTATTAGTACTCATGTGAAACAGCCGTAGGGAAATGAATCATACAACTGAAGGTTGCTTGAAAATGTCCTGTCACTGGGTGCACTACTCTGAGTTTGTGTGCGGCACAGTGAGCAAATTTCATTTCAAGTTACTGGAGTAAGAGGAAATTTTTGAATAATCATCACTATAAAATGACCTAGATGACAATGGGTAGGTTAAAAATAAGAAATGCCTTTTTGGATTTAAGGGAAATGAGAGTGGCCTACCTCTGGGAATCAGGGAAAAAATTGAATGTGAGGAAGAGAGTCCAATTTTAGACCTGATTATTGTCTCCTCTTGCAGCCTTGCAGTCTGTTACACATTTTTAAAGAGATGTGAAGTGCTACCATTCAGATTTTGTAAGGCTGTCACTCATGCCCTGACTTCCCTGTGAGTTTGAGTCCACCCAGATCAACAGAACAGAGACTCCAGTTTTGACCTTTCTGGCTTTAGATTTCTTTTAATACCCCCATTTTAGGAGAGAAGATGGAGCATCCACTGGCAAACTGGAAACCACAGTTTCGCTGCTGACAAGTGTTGCATGAAGGAGAACTGGATTCGTGGGGTTTCCGTAGCACTGTTTTCAGAAATTGTTTGAAATATTTGCAAGGAAATCTGCTTACAAATTGGAAAGTATAAATGACAGTTCCCAGGATATTCTATGTTCTCTCTGTCTCAGTGAATGATACTGAAGGATACCATTTTTCCAGACAAATTACACTAGAAATATTCTGAGAGAAGTGTCTGGGCAGTAGGAATATGTGAAGTTACAAGGAGTCATGATTTTTCTTCTCATGACCTCACAACTCCATGTACCTCCAGAGAAGGTGAGAGAGACTGAGCCAGCCAAAGAGGCTCTCAGGGCTCCCTGGTGGTTCCTATTATCCTGACAGTTCAAATACACTCCCTGGTCTGCAGGCTGATGAAAGAAGTGAACTTTCTTCTATAAGTTATATAATTGGAATTGCTGATTGATTGTATTTTAACATTTCATTGCAGTAATTTTTTGTTTAAAAATATCTGCAGCTAATGTGGTTATCCAAAGCAGGAGATTCTATTTGTCATTTCCTTGCACTCTGTTCACAGGAATGGACATCCCACTGAAATGTGTCTACAGTCTCACGTGCACAGATAAATATTCTTCTGGACATTGGAATAATATAGATTTTTTTCTTCAGTCAATTGCTGTAAGGTGGTTTTATTTCACAAACTGAGGCTTGAGAGGCTGCTGTGACTCCATCTTTTGTGAAGTTTCCTATTGAGCTGATATCACATAGCCCGGTGAACTAGAAAATATTTACCAAAAATAGCAACTGGAGGTGAAAAAGTAGGGCCTTTGAAGATTTTTGGTGTGTTTTGCCTTTGGCATTACTTCTGTAATTGAGAGGTCCCCACTATGCTGAGAAAATGGAACAGTTTTCACAGAACACAACAATAATGAAAAATGGAGGATTAAACTGCTTCAAAAGTATTTGCATCAGTGAGCCTGAAGAATTTGACCCAAAGCTTTTAAAATGCTCCCCTAATTAAAATAAATTTTGTTTAAAAATATTGTTAAAATCTGCAAGCTATACATGTATACCTTTCCTTCTGAGCTATGTCCTCATCTTTCTCAGTAGCATAAATAATCCCCCTCTGCTTTTTTGTCACTGTGTTTCTATTTTCTGGTTTTCAAAGGGTGTTCCCCACCCAGTCTTTGTTATTTGCAAAGATTGATAATGTTTATTCTTTGTACTTAGCTTAATGAAACCAGCACACTTAACCTGTGAACCTAGGCTATTTTGGCTGGACAGTAATTTGGCTGAAATTGTCATTAAGGTTTCAGAGCGGATGTAGGACAGCGAATTGGCACCGCTCTGCTGTCACTGCTGAAAGCTGAGGGAGGGTCATTGCTACACCGTCTGTCACTCTGGGGAGAAAGCTGCCACTAAGGCATAGGGAGAGGTGTCCCAGAGTTCACATTTCCTCCTCCTTTAGCTTTCTATGTGGAAATGTTGGTTTTACCCAATTGCAGCCCCTTATGTTTCCATTTCGGGGGTTGTGCCATGTCTTCTTCCAGACATATCTAAATCTTTTGTCCAGGCATACTTTAAACTGGATAATTCCATTTTATCTTTTACTTTCTATGAGCCCATCAAGTGCTGCTGTTCTGTAATGACCCTTGTTTAAAAGGTTTGAGCTGATATACATGGGAACTGTGTCCTTCAAGGGAAGAATTTAAAATTCATGGTTACCTCAGGAAAACTTCAAGCTCAGCAAGGGTCACATCTAGCACCTTCAAGAACCTGCCACATCCCTGCCTGACTGTGAGCCTGTGATGTGATTTATTTGATTAAAATAACCAAGAGAGAAAGCCATTGAGAGAAAAGACTGCTCTTCTATTGTGAACAGGCTGAATTGAACCGAAAATATTTAACAGTCCAACAGTTGAGTAATTACAACAACCTCAGCCACCCTGAAATCTATGCATGTTTAGTCACTAACTTTAAAGGGGCCTGGTTTTCAACCAATGCCTGCCAAAGACCTTTTAAACTAACATTGCATTTGTCCCATGCAGTGCTGGGACAAGCATGCCTGTCCCATACAGATCCTGGGAAAGACATACTGTGATGATTTCCTACAGAAAAAACAATTCTCCCTGAATCCATATGGTTAGCAAAATACATTGTTAGCAGAATTACTGTATACAGTGGCTGTGATAACACATGCTACAAGTTGTCATTTGTAATCATCACTGTTTCAACTGACTGTCTGCTCCTGGCTCATCTGTTGAAAGAGAGTAAGGAAAAAAATCCCATACTGTCTTGCTTTAACCTCAAAAAGGCAGGATGGTGCCATCAAGCAATTACAGGAGTTTGACTTCTTTTCTAGTGAAAGAAGTTTTTTTAAAGTTTAAAACCAGCTAATGTATGAGTGAGAAAAAGTCCATGCAGAATTATAAAACAGCAAAATAACTGAAAACCAATATCTCTTCAAGGAATGTGGAGAGGTGACAAATTGATAAATTCCGAAATTAGTACCACATGTTGAATTTTTAATATCTAATAAAAGATTTGACCTGAATAGATATTTTGATGTATTGCCTTAAGAAAAAGAAGGTTATAAGTGAAAGAAGTGGTTATCCACTGCTAGCATCTGCTCTCCTTTTACACATTCCTTCCTTTTCTCTGAACCACTCCTCTCTCCTGCTGCTTCATCACAGTCCATCAGAAGATATTCTCTTTAGAAAGAACAAGACACTGTTTACCTATCACAGCAGATGGAAGTGTCACCACCTGAGCACAAATACTGCAATTGTGTCCCTTTTTTTTCCTGGTCATGCATAACAGAGGCAATGGGGCTGCAGAATGTGGGATGGGAACTACGTGTTATTGGGTACCCTCCCATAGTTAAGTCGGTCCTTAAACCACACAGGTATATCTATTCATATAATAGACATAAAGTAAGCCATTTTCCCTAAATAAAATCATAGGAAGAGATTAAGTATTATATAATAGACATACATAAAAATATTTCTTTTCAGTGCTGTTTACTAGTTTGCAGATAATTCCAAATCCAATTCATATCTTAGCCCTTTTATATCCTGCAGTGTAAACATATTTATCAAAATAAATGCATTTATGCTGCAAGGCCATGTTTATAGCAGTGTATAACTTTGCTAAATTTAATGTGTTTGGGCACACATTTGTCATGCTGAATGTTTGACTCAGGAAATTATTTTTTTAATGGTTTGGCCGTTTCGAAAAATGAAGTTAAGGAAAAATACTGTTATTTCTTCTTTGCATCTGACAAAAAGATCACTGAACTTTCTTCAGGAGTTTGAATGCTGTCAATCATTTTAACTATTTGGCATACTTGTTATGGTAGTAGACAGATGTGTTTACAGTTTTTGAAAAAATCATCTTGGTTTTGCCGGTTTCCAAAATTCTAAAAAGAGTTTGATTTCTTACATGCCAAGAAGAGTCCAGGACAACAGGGCAGTGGGATGTTTTGAACACTCCCCTTGGATCGAGCACACATTAAGCTCATATAACTCCTGCATGGTGACTGGATAGGATGTGTGACATCCCTAGAGCAGAGCAGATTTTTTTTATTATTATATTTCAAAACCAGTTCTAAAATACTGTGACAACAGCACAGTCTTTAGAGGAAAACAATAATTCTCATTCAGTGCATTTAAGATTAGCAATACTCACCTACCCATTGATGAACACCAAAAGGGAAGTCAGTTTGCCCATTGCTGTGCAAAAAAGCACAACACGCATGGGGAAGCACCAGCATTCCTGTCCTTCTTCTGTGAAGCAGATCTTCTAGATCATAGTCTGTGATCATGTCACTCAACACTGTATCATAAAGTGTGTAAGTAAGTTAGCAAAATGCTCAAATTGCCTTTTATTGCATTGCTTGACTGTATAGCCTTCCCCTTACAGCCTTACAGCAGTGACTAATTTTTTTTATCATTTTTTCTGTATGAGTGTAATGTAAATAAAAAAATGCTCAGTTTTCTGACACATTGAAATGTTACACGCTACCTTTTTTTTAATTTGCATCAGTCATAATTTCTCAGGAAAATCCAAGAATAATTTTTTTTTCTCATAACACATGTTTATGTGTTTCCTTTATATTTAGGTCTTTATCATTGCCCAGAATTGAATTTTCTCTGTAATTCTGAAAGCCTTTATGGGAAAGAAAAAAACCTTTTTTTTACATAAGAAGTAAGGATAAATCTTCAGGTTATTTTTGTTGATAAACACTGCACAAGTACTTTGCAGCTAAAAGTTGAAATAAAACCTCTGAAAATTGGATGGTGGTAGGTGGGAAGACACCTCTGCACAGATCTGCAAGTGCCTATATTACTGGAAATGAAAGCAATTGTGGTGTTCCAGAACTTGGTGAGAAGACTGAAATTTTATGGTTTGATCCCAGAGTGCCACATGTTGGCTGGTTTCCACAGGGACTCCAAACACTTTTACTGACTTCAGTGGCATTGCTCCATGTTCACACTAATGTTGTCTGAGGTCTCATTCCCTGACGTCGAAGTCAATGAAAAAGGCACTGACTGCAGCCTGGATGACACATTCAGGACGAGCCAGGCTCCTTGTCTTGTTATGAAAATGTGCAAAAATACCCGTATCTTTGAGGCTAAATGTGAATGCGGCAGCATTGAATGAAAATCTTTCAGATTCTTCTTTCACTGTCCTATGACAGTCTTATTTATTTTTTGTATCCATAGACTGAAGCAGAAAATGGAGTAGCTTCCTGTGGCTAAATCAGATTCTGCCTCTGTCTCTCAGACTTGCTGTAGGAAATTCAAGGTACAGAAATACTATGGGTTTGCATACTTTATAATTTTAGAGCTTTTTTTTCCCGTAACAGAAGTAAGAAAAACCTACATCTGCCACAAGAACAACCCAAAATCTGTCATGAGACTTATCAAATGCAGGCTTTGTGGAGCCTTCATGCTGGTTTATGTAATACAGATCTGTATGCAGATAAGTAATATACCACATGACATACAATTGATCTATGCTAAATGCTACAAAAAAATAGGCATATTTTAAGGTGTAGAATTAATATAGCAGGCAGGCCAAGCCATAATAAAGTAGAACTGCAATAATGCCATAGCAATGCCTCAGGAACTCATTGGCATAGATGGACTTAGACGTAAATTACTCCAACAGTGAATTTACAGAGCACTGTAAATAGGAAGATTAAGTACAGACCATGCTTTTGAAATTAGTATGCAGGTAAAATTAGTGTAACAGTGCATTTGAGAATTTATAAATATATTTTTTTAGGAGAAAAAAGCCCTGTGACCCATTCTTCTCTGAATTGTTGTTGCTTGGTTTCAGATTTCTGTTTAATCAGTTAAAAATGAAAGTTAAAAGGCACAAAGAGACTACTGCAACTGGTCTGCATATTTGTCTTCTCTCTCCCTCTGATTGTAGTGGTCATCTTAATAAACGAGTGTTATTATCTCTGTAGGAAAGATTGTCGTGAGCCTGTAAGCCTCTGTATCAGTTATCTGAGAGTGACTAATTTGAGAGTTGAGCTGTTCCATGTTATAATTCACTGGAACCAGGCAAAATTAATCACCCACCACTATTCTTTGTTCTATTCTCTGTTCTACCAGACGAAAAAAAATGCAAGCAGAAAATTTAACAAATATATTTGCTGCACTTTTATTAATATTGAAAAGCGTGTTCACTCTCATAGTTGTTCTTATCATGCATTTTTCTAGTGG